>NC_045719.1:11479981-11789315 GCF_009834535.1 Camelus ferus
AGACCAATACAAGAATAGAAACAAGGGTGATAACTAAAGTCACCTTTGGCATATTTTTCAGTGAGGTGGTTATTTCTTTTTTATCTTTCACAGGCCTAAGATTTAATCATCATATTGAGGTCTGATGAAATGGACAATAATTTAATTAAAAAGACTTAAATTATAAGTAAATGGTACACTTTTTTGCTTTCTACTTCCTATTGTTAGGATCTTCTTGGATTAATTCCTTTTTTCCCTCTTCTGAAGGAAGCTTACTAAGAAAACTCTTTTAAACTTAAATGCTTAATCACCTCTCAGATTTTAAGGATGGTCAAAGTTCTTTTGTTGTTGTTTGTTTAACAGAAATAAAAATACTACCTCCTGAAGATTTAGCTCCCTGTGTATGTTGGTATTACTATCTTTAGCTGGTTTAACAAGACCTAATGTAGAATGTGTTGCCTAGAATCATCATAAGACTTTCTTTTTTCCCAGGCAAGTGAAAATTACATCCTGTCTAATGACACTAGATCACAGCTCAAATTTCTTGAAAAGCTAGATCAACTGGAGAAGCAGAGGAAGGATTTAGAAGAAAGAGAAATGTTACTTAAGGCAGCCAAGGTAAGATCCTGTGTGGGTGGTAAGTGAACATGGCCTGGTAAGGAGGCCGGAATTGGCTTTGTCATTGGTTGACTGTCTTGGTTTTGTAATTAAATTACTCATAAAATTTCACACAGCCACCGAAGGATGTGGTACAGTGGCTTTCAGTTAATGGAGTTTAATGAGAGATAATCTTTTGTCTCCTCATTCCTGTGGGCCTAACATCATATCTACCACCCCCCAAGTAAAAACGTTTTGTAAGATTTTCAGAGTCTTTTCAGGAGTGTGATTTGATAAGTGCCCAGTTGAAGTTGCGAGAGGAAGTGGGCAGGAGGGTTAAAGGTAAAATTAGGAGTAATTAGGATTAGAGTAGAGGATGAGCAGAGATGGGTTAGAGTGACACTAAGAGAACAGGTAAGGCAATTATTGATTTTCTTTCTTCCTTCTTTACACGTTTTCCTGGCCTGTCAGTGGCGGGTGGAGTGAACGCGCCCCACCAGTTTAAATTCTGTTGCAGCACACTTCTTTGTAGGCCTTGGCCCTTGGTGAGCAGTCTTACGGCTTGGAGACTAGCTTTATATTTTGTGTTAAAACACTTTAGTTTTGATTTCCAGTGTTCTTGGCAGCTTCCCCTTTTGGAATATTTGTTCCTAATCACATATGAATCACTTTTAAAAAATTAATTTATTTAAAAGTTATTTCATACGTATAGAAAAGTTGCCAGAACTATGCGAAGAACTCTCTTCTTTTCAATTGGGATTCCCCATTTTTAACATTTTACTGCATTTGCTCCATCTCCACCCTTTCTGTACACACGTGTACACTCCCGTTATCATTATTCTTTCATTCTTTTGTTCCTTTTTTCTTTCAATTCAGAGATTTCTTACGTATTCACAAAATTATGCAACTGTTGTCTCTGAGTAGCCTTTCTCAAAACCTTTTGAAAGTAAGCTTCAGACATGATGTCTCCTCAGTCTAACATTCTAGCATGTATTTGCGAAAACAAGGACATTGCCCTGCATCACCCCCAAGTCAGGACAGGAACAGTGTAAGACTGCCCCACGCAGATTTCACCAGCCGTCTTAGCACTCTTTTCTTTCATGGTCCATTTCCCCATTCAGGAATATGTGTTTATTCAGTTGTCATCTCCTTTCACACTCCCTCAGTCAGATTTTCTCACTCTTTTTCCTTCATGTCTTTGACAGATTTCAAGAGTGCAGGCCTGCCTTCTGTAAGGTGACTTGCAACCTTCATTCATCTTATGTTTCCTCACAACTTAGGTCATGCATTCTTGCGGGAATACATAGAATGATGCTGCATTCTCAGCGGATCATATCAAAAGACAACCTTGATAAATTGTCTCCATTTTAAATTTTCCCGTTTCCCGTTTGTAATCAGTTCAGTTTTCAGGAGGGAGGTATTGTAAGATGATGCCAGTATCCCATTCCTCATCAGACCTCCACATAGCAACTTTAGCGTCTGTAGATGATACACAATATCTGTGAATCAGCCACCTCTATCATGGTTGCCAAATGGAGAGTCTGTTCTCATCATCCCTTCTACGTTTACTAGTACTGTACTGTACGGAAGAGCTTTCATTTCTCTCATTCACTGATTTATTCATTCATGCATTTCATTTATTTCAATATGGACTCATGGATTTCTGTTTGATTTCTGTTACAACAGGTTGTAACCCATTACTATCATTATTTATTTTGATGCTCAGATTGCTCCTGAATGGGAGACTAGCACTTCCATCCTTTCGTCATGTTTCTACTATTCCCCGAGCATGTCCTTACTTCCAGGCGTAAGCTATTCCAGGCCCAGCTTTTACTAATCCTTCTTCAGCCCTAGAACCAGTCATTTCTCCAAGGAACCTTGTGTTTTCATTTGAGGATAATATCTAGAAACCAAGATTAGAGCATACAGTATGCTCACTGCTAAGGTATCGTTACGTGTAGGCCCTCTCAAGTGGGCAGATCTAGGAAATACATGTATGGTATGTATATATGTACACACACAGATCTATAACTATTTTTCTGTGTGCATACATTATAAAACTGAGTTAATATGAATACCTCTGAGTCCAGTCAAAATCTTAGGATTTTTTCTAGCTTTAACCTTTCCATGTTTATAAATACTTACTCTTTAGTCAGAAACTTGGCTTTCATTATCCTTGATGTATTTACTTATGTTCTCAATTTATAACTGATCTCCCAAGCAGCCATGTTGACTGATTCTTTTGTCAGCTACCACTGTTAACCTGCCCTCATTTCACTGCCTATGGAATTGGCCACCATGCCCACTGGCCCTTGCCTTTGTGAGTCTCCCCCGCCCCTCATCACCCTGCAGTCTTGTCCTCTGGTGTACACCTTCATGTGCCAAGGTGCACCACAACCTTGTCACTGTACAGCTTCTTGCTGTCCCGCAGTCTCAGTCTCCATTGTGACCCCACTTGCCCTGGGAAGGGGCAGCAGGGACAGGAAGATGCTCTTTCTTGAGCCCTTGAGTTATAAGCAAGCACACAGCCAATATAATGAGGTGGTTTGTTGGTGTTTTATTTCCAGTTACTATGCTGTAAACAAGGTCATAAGCTATTAAATACTTATTTAGTTCTTATTGGTGTAATATATTATACTTGCTCTGAGTCTCTCTTAGTTTTTCCTCCTTTACCAGACTTCTGAATCTTGGAGTGTCCCAGGTTTCAATCCTAGAGCTTCTTCTCTGTCTGCATTCTCTCTTAAGTTTATATTTCCATTTCAGTCTGCATTATGGAATTCTGGAGACAATTGCTTGCTTGAAATCTCTTCTTGGTTGGCCATAGGCATCTCAAATTTAATACATCCAGAAGGACTCCTGATTTTTCTCCCTACTCAAAACAACTTCTACTCTTACAGGATTTCCTAACTCAATAAAGACATCATTCCCCCAGATGTTCAAGCCAGAAAACCTAGGAGATCTCTTTAACTCCTTTTCCTCTCGTCTCCCTACATCCAATGCACTTCCTATTCTGTTCCCAGAATGTACCCATCACCTTCTATTCATCACTGTTGTTACTACTCTGGTCTAAGTTGTCTTTCACTTGGACTTTTATAATGTTTTCTAATTTCCTTTTCCTTCTATAATCCATTTTTCATGCTGTTGTTAGGATAATGTTTTCAAAGCAAATCATGTGTGCCTCTTTTGCTTAAAAGCCTTCAGTGGCTTCCCCTTGCACTTAAAATCCAAACTTCTTACCACACTTTAAAAGACACCCACCTCTCTCTCTGAGCTTCCTCATGTCACTCCCTTCTTCACTCACTCTGCTTCAGTCACAGTGACCTTTCTTTGTGTGTGCCAAGTTTCTATCCTAGACTACTAATGAGGCATTTAAAACTGAACACTGAGTTCCCTTCCCTAAGTCTGCTCTGGTCTTTACCTTCTCAGAAGGTTGGAATTTTCATTCTTTCAATTGCTTAGGCCACAATCCTGAGAGTCGTTCTTGATTCCTCTCTTTTCTTCATACCCTGTATCCAACCCATCAATAAATCTGGTTGGCTTTACCCCCAAAATATATTTTGATCTAATTACATGTCATCATCTTCTCTGCTGTGTTGCTAGTCCAAGTGGCCTTCATCTTTTTCCCCGTCTTGTATTCACAACAGTTGTTTTAGAACAGTTTCCGGATTGCTCTGTATGCCTGTGCCTCCAGTCTTGGACCCCTACAGTGCATCCTCTACATGGCAGCCAAGTGATCTTTCCAAAGTGTCATGTCAGTGACATCTCACTCCTGTGCTCCCAACCCGCCAGTGACTTTTTCTTATAACTAGAGTCAAACCCCAGCTCTGTATCATGGCCTACAAGGTGGCACGCAGTCTCAGATTTTCTCCAACCACACCAGGCTTCTATCTTGCCTCGGGTACGCCAACTGTGTTCCAATTTTGAGGCTTTGGCAGTGACTGTGCCTTCTGCTGAGGGTGCTCTCCCCCCAGATCTTTGTATGGCCACCTCCTTCTTGTCATTCAGACCTCTTCTCAGCTGCCACTCCTCGTGGATGTCTTCCCTCCCATTCTGGCTACCTCCCTCCTCTCTCTTCCTCTCCATCACATTATCCTGTTTACTTCCATTATAGCACTTAGCACTATCGGTAACCGTTTTTTATTCTCCCCCATCATACATGTTTTACATTGTATAACTCTGTTTAATTTTTATAAAATTGTATTACTATTTTTCTCTTCTTAAAATGTAAGTTACTGGAAAGCAGGGACTTTATCTTGTTATTTCATTTCCTGTCTCCAAGAACTAGAACAGTCGCACACAGCGTAGAATATACGCTGTGGATATTCAATAAATATTGATTGCCTGACAAAGACTTGATGCCTACATGTGCCCATTTTTGTACTGTGGCAAAAAAAATTACATACACACGTATTCATATACACACATTTTATATAAATACATATATATACATATTCATTCTCTCCTAATATAGGTAGAATAACAAAGGAGTTTTCTTAGTTTGGGCGTAAGTGAAGTTTTTTTAGTAGGTTGGGGACAAAATGAAGAAAACAATGATTAGCGTTGGGTGGAATCTTATGTACATATTAAATTAAGGTGTTTAAAATTAGAAGGCACTCTTTTAAAGCTAAACAATTTCTTATATTTTCTTTAATGAAAGTACTGATAAAGTACAGTAAAAAAAAATCCTTTTAGCCTTTATTTTGTTAGCTGTCTTTAGTTAGCTTATGTTGCATTTTATAGAACAAAGGTTCAAGTTTATAAGGAGTTAGGTAACTTTGTTAGGATGAGAAAAAGGCTACACCCATCCACAGCGTATTTTTAAGGGGACAAGTGCCCGTGGTGTTAGACATAAAGTTCCTCCCTGACCCTTTGTTCCATCGTAGCATTACATGTAGAAGGTAGCTCTCTTATGGCAGTCCTGTAAGATAGTTCATTTTTGGAATGTTAAACTGCATCAGTATGGAAAGCAACATCCAATAAACGTTTATTGAACATTCACCTGGGCACAGTATTCTGTTAAGTACGATAGAGGACCTGAAGGTGGTAAGATACTCTAATGAAAACACTGGGACGTATTTCCTACTTAATTTCTTTTTAATTACACTTTTGATGAGAGGTTTGGTTCAAAATTCACCGGGTTCTTGATTTTAATAGTCCTTGAAGTACCATATGTTTTACCAAAATGGCTTCACCTGAAGGTTAGCCTGTGTTGATTTCATTTATTTGAGCCAAGAGTTATCCTCCTTTTCTTTTCCTTCATCCTTACCGTTCGTGTTTTAGTTTTTAGCATTCCAGCAACAACGTCATGCCTCAACTGGACCTGACTGACATTGTTAGCATCACTTCTGTATAAGCTTCCTCCGGGCTAGAACTGCAGCAGCCGGCCCAGATGATGCGAGGGAGGGGGAGGAAGGGAGGGAGTGCACCAGACTGGATTGAGGCATTTTCCCCTGGAGCTAAGGTTTTCAATCACAAGAGAAAATTGTCATTTATTAAATATTTAACGGCAACTATGGTGTTTAGATGCCAGTAATTTCTATTAAAATTTTCTTTTCCTTTGATAGAGTCGTTCCAATAAAGAAGATCCAGAACAGCTGAGATTAAAGCAGAAAGCCAAAGAGGTAGGACTTTCAAGTTACCATGCTTGTCTTTGTGTTTGGGGGAAGGTTGGCAGCTCTCTCCTGGCAATTAGGTCAGGGTTTATTTTGCTGTTGCATACCATTTGCCGAAGCCTTGGGGAAGGACAGGAACTGCTGAAGGCAAGGGCAGTACTTCAAATGAGGTCAATGAGTTATGTGCTCTCTTTTTAAAATTTATTTTCAAGGCTTAGGCCTGTCTAGAAATGGCTCTTTGTAAACTACAGCAGCGTACTTGGAGAAATATAATGTGGGATTAAAAAAAAAGAAAGAAAGAAACTTCTGAGATTTAGCATCTGGGACTGTACAATAGGCTACATTTTTCCAGGGTAATTGTTCGTTTTGTAAATCTGATACTGCTTATAATTCTTTGGCTGGGAGGTGGTACTGGGATTTAGTTTTAAATGGAAAACGCCTCTGGCTTTTAATTTTCTGGGCCCAGCAGTTTTCTGTTCTGGAATGGAGCCCTTGTTTCACACAGTTCATGTTTAGCTGCAGGGGTTTTAGTTTATAGCTTAGACTGGTTAAGCTTTTACTCCCAGAGGCCTCTGCATAGCAACTGTAGAAATCAACAAATAAGTTCATTTATGTCTGCAGCCTCCTCTCAGTAGCTGACTTTTTACATTTCCCAATATCCATTTCCTGACTTTTCTAGCCCCAGAGAAAAAAGCTCCACTAATTGGAGCTTATTTTAATTGAGCCTTAATATTGGATCTCACTGGAGTTGCCCCCAGAGCTGCTGAGAACAGAAGGAAATGAAAGTACCTGAGGTTGAAGATGTGGTGTGTGTATGGGTGTGTGTGTGAAATTTTTCACTTGACCTACAGACTCTTTTCCCTGCTGAATAAATCATCAAGCCTGTTCACATTTCTGATTAAGGATCTGACAGCAGACGATAATAAAGACAATTGAGGTGTGAGACGTGTGATATGGAGCTGAAGAAATTGGTTTCTATAGTTACTTGACTGATTTCATGCAATTTTTAAGGATCTTTGTGCTAAATAAGAGTGATTTCCTGAGCAACCTTTTTCCTTAACTGTGCCTCTTGAACTATGAAATTTGTTGTTGCTTAACAGTGCTGCACCGGCTCCTAGGTGCCAGCAGCAGCAGGTTATTTATGAATGTTGTAAAGGCCCTTATTGTTTGGATTAATGTAGGAGCTGAGGCAAAACAAATGGAAATCTAGTAAGATTCCTACAATCAATGTGGTATGTTTTTACTAAAATAGAGAAGGAAGAAAACGTGAACTCTAGATGGAGGGGTTTCTGGATTGGGATGAGAACTGGAAAAGGAGAATATTAAAAAGGATTTGAAACCAGAATCATTTTATTTCAATAAAAGAAGAATTCTCATACTCATTTCTTTCCAGTCGAAAATTTATCTAAAAATATTATCTTAAAAAATTAACATGAGAGCTGTACCTATAATCTTCTTTAAACAAGTCTGGCTTGATGATGGGTTATTTGGGGATGGGGAACTTATTGTTGCCATGAATCATGGGTATCCCTCTTTGTTTTCATTGAAGACTGATTCGATTCTTATCTTACTTTCTTGTAATTACACCCTCGTTTGGGAAAATGTATCTCAGAAAGCTTACCCTTCTATCCTTAAAGATCTTATCCTGTCTGCTCTTCCTTCATAAACCTTCACAAACATCTAAATCATAAATTAATTTTTCCTTCATGTTTGTATGGAATGGTTTAGTTTGGTTGGTTTTTCTTTTAATATTATGTTTAATTATTCCCTGAGGGATGAATAGGTGGACAGGATTTTTTGAAGAAAATTGTGGAGCGAATATGGGGAAAAAAAAACTCTCAGTGAGAGCAGGTGGTGGCAGACCTGTTTTTTCCTCCCACTCTTTTTTCACTTGTTTGTTTCTTTATCCTAGCAAGAGTAAAAGGACTCTGTGTTCTTCCCCAAAATATTTTGAAAGTTTTCTGGTTGCTTCCTATTCTAAATCATCTTCGATGTAAAAAAAAAAAAAAATCAAATACATTGGTCCAGTTCCATTAACAGAGCCACTCTGTATTAGTTGCAAATGTTTGATGAAAGTAAAATATTGTCATTTCTGTCACCCCATTGCCCCCTAGAGCTCCTAATAACTAATATTCTAAGGAGCTCTAATTTAGAATCAAACACAGGGATATCATATTTTGGTTGCAAAAGTCATTGACCCTATCTTCATCTAGAGTTGAATTGTTCTCTTACACAGTAATTTGTAAGGTTATCGTTTGGGGTATATGAATTGATATTACACTGGCATAAACTATAAAGCTTTGGTTTGTGAGTTTTTTTTGGTATTTGGCTGGCTGGAAAGTTTTCTTTATCCAATTGTGAAAATTAGCACAGATTCCTTACAGTTGCTCCATCTAAACTGCTTTGCTTTCCCCTTCCAGGTAACTACCTACCTACCACGCTGGTCATAGGAAATAGATTAATGACAGTATCTTATGAATAGAAAACTCCAAAGAGCTGTTTAGAGAAGCTGTAGGTTTTATTGATCCTGGGAAATGTTTCAGCAGTGATGTTTGTCATATAAATATTAAATCACAGCTTGAATCCCCTTCATACATGGGCTTGTGAGCCATGATTGCTTTCAATTGTTAAGGACTAGAGTTTTGATCTTGATCATTTCTCCCGTAGGTTTTCTTCTCTCTAATACAGTTTTAAGAATCTATTTATTTATTCTTTACATTCTAGTGCAAGGACAAACTGTGTTAAATTAGACAGTTTTTATAAAGGTGTCTAGTTTCTTTTCATCCTTCCTATTGACTTCTTCCAATTTTGTCATTCTCATTTGGCACTTAAAAAAAAAAAGTAGGCTGCCTTTGGGTTTGCCTCCAGCCTAGTCTCAATCCGTTGAAGTAAATCCTGGTGCATACTGTTCTTATTACCTACTAGGCTGGCTGTCTGTTTGAAAACCTTATTATTGTCTGGCTAAAATGTGGATATCTCTGTAATTCAAACATTTTAGTTCTAACTTTATGGGTGTCTTTTTCTCATTTTCTGTTTTTGCCTAAAAAAGAAAACATTGTGTTTTTTTCTCTCTCTGTTGTAACTTTATGTTCTAAATATGAACACTTTTAAATTATGATGTTTATCCCCTAGACACTTTTATTACAATGTAGGTACTGAATTCTTCCATTTCATCATTAATTTGTGAAAGGTGTTAAATAGATTACTAATTGCCAAATTCTAACTTCAGACAAGCAGGCGCATCTTTGTTTAATGCAGCTGCAGACTTGTCTGTGCTGTGTGTCCTAGATTACCATCTAGCCGTCAGTGTTTTCCTTTCTTACCACATCATCCAGAATTCTGTGGAGCAAGTCATCTGACCTTGGAGTTCAAACATCCTGATTCCTTAAACATTTGTTGTATATATTGTGACCCTTACTTCCTTTTGACTATCTTCTTTCTTTTTTGAGAAATGAGTTCAGTGCATCTGTGCAGAGTGAGACAAAGAATGCACTGACTTTCTTTTTAACAATTCCTAGCATTTCCACTTTCATTTTGTTACCAGACAACAGAAGAAAGACAAAGGAATGCCAGACATGTACCTGCTGGCACATTAGCTTCACCGGCGCAATCTGTAGAAACTGGGCAAAACAATAAGTACTAAATGATTCAGATGTGTAACAGGAATATATATATATACACACATATATGTGTGTGTGTATATATATATATATATATATATATATATATATATATATATATATAAAAATAAAAAGAAAACTTGTACCCTGAAGTATTTTGAATTTTTGTTTATAGAAAATATAAGATATGAAAACTAGTAGCAATACAATTCTCCATAAAGCATTATTGTACAAAAAAATAAAATACTAAATCATAAGGCTCATTACTGATTAGAAAATATATTACTAACATACAAGAAAGGCAAGGGATTTTTTTTAACTGATTTATAATCATTTTACAGTGTTGTGTCAAATCCCAGTGTAGAGCACAATTTTTCAGTTATACATGAACATATATATATATATTCATTGTCACATTTTTTTCTCTATGAGCTACCGTAAGATCTTGTGTATATTTCCCTGTGCTATACAGTATAATCTTGTTTATCTATTCTACAATTTTGAAATCCCGTCTATCCCTTCCCACCCTCCGCCCCCTTGGCAACCACAAGTTTGTATTCTATGTCTGTGAGTCTATTTCTGTTTTGTATTTATGCTTTGTTTGTTTGTTTGTTTTTAGATTCCACATATGAGCGATCTCATATGGTATTTTTCTTTCTCTTTCTGGCTTACTTCACTTAGAATGACATTCTCCAGGAGCATCCATGTTGCTGCAAATGGCATTATGTTATCGGTTTTTATGGCTGAGTAGTATTCCATTGTATAAATATACCACATCTTCTTTATCCAGTCATCTGTTGATGGACATTTAGGTTGTCTCCATGTCTTGGCTATTGTAAATAGTGCTGCTATGAACATTGGGGTACAGGTGTCATCCTGAAGTAGGGCTCCTTCTGGATATATGCCCAGGAGTGGGATTCCTGGATCATACAGTAAGTCTATTCCTAGTCTTTTGAGGAATCTCCATACTATTTTCCACAGTGACTGCACCAAACAGCATATCCACCAGCAGTGTAGGAGGGTTCCCCTTTCTCCACAGCCTCTCCAGCATTTGTCATTTGTGGATTTTTGAATAGTGGCCATTCTGACTGGTGTGAGATGATACCTCATTGTAGTTTTGATCTGCATTTCTCTGATAATTACTGATACTGAGCATTTTTTCATGTGCCTATTGATCATTTGTATGTCTTCCTTGGAGAATTGCTTGTTTAGGTCTTTTGCCCATTTTTGGATTGGGTTGTTTGGTTGTTTCTTATTAAGTTGTATGAGCTGCTTATATATTCTGGAGATCAAGCCTAAGAAAGGCAAGGGATTTTTTTAAACAAAAATTTTAAAAGATACAGAGTCGGTGAAGTGTGATAGTTAAGTCTATTAAATTAGAGCAGTTTGTGTTTAAACTTTGTGCTAGTTCTGCACAAGCCAAAACTCATGGAACACTAGACAGGCAAAAATGAAGTTTGTCATTTAAAGTACATTTTAGCAATAAAATTAGTGTGGTATGGAGAAGATGTTCTTAAAATGACAGGTTATAAGGAGCTTACGTGCGTAACAGAGAAACAGAGATGCAGTGTTTCAAAGCATTGATGTCTAAGGCAGTGGTTCTCAAACTTTAATGTGCATGAGAATTATCAGGAGCGCTTGTTAAAACACACATTGGTGGGTCTTACCCCCAGAATTTATGATACAGTAGGCCTGGGACATTTCCATTTCCAACAAATTTCCAGTAATTCTGCTGTTTCTGCTGCTGCTCTGGAGATTACACTTAAAACCATCAGTGTAGGAGAAGAAAGAAGAGAGCCTTTAAAATCTTTCACTTCCATTTTTGCATTGACTAAATGGTCATAGAAAGTTGAATATAATACTGTGGTTTGGGAATCTGAAAATTGGCATCTTGAACTGGCACATAGTTCAGTTACCATCAAGTTACCATTGACTAGGCTCTCTCTTGGCTTTACTGCTTCACTAGGTTTTTTTAATGGATATTTTCACAAGAGACCTTTATTGGTTGTATCTCTTGATTGATGTACCTTACACAGAAAAGATAACTTTTTATTTAGAACTTCATCAGAAGGTTGTAAGCATTCTTAATTTTGAAGTATGAGATCTGTGTGTCTTGAGAAACGTAGTTTCCTTTTGGTAGAAGATGTGTGTATTACAGAAGAAATAGCATTGGACCAGAGTCAGGGGTCTTGGATGCTAGGCCTGCCATTCTCTGAATTTCACTTTGGGAAAACTTCTTCACCTCTTTGAATTTACCCCAGTTTCCTTGTATTTAAAATGAATGTAACAATACATGTTCTGCTTATATTACAGAGCTGTCATAATTTAGGGAAAGGTGAGGTATTACAGGGAAAACCAGTAGCTTAAAAACATTTGCTGTAGGAACATTTAAGAAAGATGCTATCTATGTAGAATAGATCAATAAGATTATACCGTATAGCACAGGGAGATGTATACAAGATCTTACGGTAGCTCACAGTGAAAAAAATGTGACAATGGATATATGTATGTTCATGTATAACTGAAAAATTGTGCTCTACACTGGAATTTGACACAACATTGTAAAATGACTATAACTCAATTAAAAAATGTTAAAAAAAAAAAAAAAAGAAAGATGCTATCAAGCTCTTAAACGTAAGCTGGAGATTGACCACGGATATGTCAGTTACTTTTTGGTATTTGGGGGGTGGGGAGTGGAGTTTTTTTTTCCTCACACAGGACTGAAAAGAAGGTTGGAAAGAAAAAAGAATGTAAGAGTGAGAACTGGAAAAAAAAAGTTAATGTAACCTAATATGAATACAGTGCATTATATTTCTTCTAAACAATACATAAATCAAGTATTATGTTTGAATGTAAGGGGGAATGTGTCTGATTGAGATTACGTGGAATATGATATTTTCCTGAAAGTTAGGGATGAATTACAAGGGCTGACTAGCAAAGCATCAGAATATATTTTTCAAATTCCTAGTATCTCAGGTGTTCTGCTTATCTTAAGCCTTAATGGTTGGGAGAAAAAATTAATCAGACTCTAATTGTTTGATTTGGTGGAATGCCTGCTTATTAATTTTTAAAGGGTTGTAAAGGATCCTGTGTTTCAATTGTGATGTCCTTGAATTTAAGCTGGGGGGGTGATTTTTTGGTAAGTTCTCTTAAGATTTTGCTCCTTTGGTTTAAGATTTATGTTAAAAGAGTTTGGTGCCATGTTGTTTGCTTGTTTTATAGTATAATATTTTAGGATTAACTTTGCTTCTCAATAAATTGCCATACTTCAGAAGTGATTGTAAGCATTGCTGAGAATTTTAGTGTTTGGTCAATTATTTTTTCACAGTATATCTAAAATTCTATTTACATTTTTATTATTTAAGAAGCATCTGTTGTTTGATGGTGGGGTTTTATTGTTATCTCTGAGTACACTTAATTGTGAAATATAAGCAGGACATAATTCGTAATCCTTTGTATGCTGGACTCAAAACCTGGTAGTGTACTTTATTTCTCTTATTTGTTTAGAGTCTTTCAAACATTACTGTTTGGTGGCATTAGCTGCTTTTGTTACTGTTAATGTGTTTCTTGTCGGACAGCACACATAAGCCTTTAGGGAGACATTAACTTATGTCTCAGATCCTCCCTTTGCTATATACCTTATTATCATTTTCCAGAAGTTTGTAGGAAAATCACACTGAATATGACACTGCTTCATATTTTTGGATCATTTGTTACGAAGGAAATCTCTGCTGTCATCTTTTGTACTTTCTGTGCCTACATTTTTTTCTCTATATCTTGCCTTCCTTGAGCATGAAAAAGAAACACATTTTTGGATTTCCCATTATGTCAGTGTCATAATTATCTATATAATTTAGCCCTTCCTGTTAAATATGTCCCTATATCTGTGGAAGGAGTTGGCTGTAAGACGCTGGTTTATTCATTCTTTTTGCAGCTCCTCTGATTCTGCCTAAACTTTCCAGGTTCTGTTTTCATTTATTTTTATTTTTCTGTATCTTTTGTTCTTGAAACTTGTGTGCTTAGCATCAAGAAGTACCTCCATTGAATTTTAGCTCTGAGAACTTGTGTGCTCTTTAAGGTAATCTATTAATGTGTTTTGGATCTTGATTAAAGTCAATACTACCGTAGTTGTACTTGAAAGGGAACAGAGACAAGTACTAAACACTGGGGATAAAGTAATTTTTACTACAGTTGCTGTATTGCTCTCTAGGGCACTGACTTGAATTTTAGGGGACCTCTACTTGATATCAGAGAGACTGTGATAAGGAAGATGAAGGCTTCTGTCTGTTTCAGTTAGCCATAAAGGAAGGAATGAGGGTACCCTTAAAAGAGAAGCTGCCAAACTTGTTAGGTCTTTTTGGACCAAGTTGAGTGTTGCTGGTGTAGGTGAGTAAGTAGGCTTAAGTTTTATGAAGCAAAGGCTAGTAGGAATGTAATGTAACAGACACTTGTTGTTAGAATTCTGGTTAAACTAGCTTTTAAAGTATTCAGTTATGATGGAGTAAAAACATCCCATACTGTTTCTCCCACCAAGTACAGCCTTAAAACCTGGACAGGAATGCATGGAGTAGCTATTTGAAGGCTTTGAAAAATAAATAGTAGGCAAAGTGGGGAAGAAGATGAGAATGCAGACTGACTTCTGAATCAGCAGTGAGGTTGCTGCGTCTCCTTCACCCCACCCTCCACCCCCATTTTTTCTTGCTGCTTGACCTAGACATGGATACAGTCACAGAGTAAGTGGCAAAGAGGGGTAACTAGAGCCCAGGGAACCGAAAGTTACTGAGAGATTTGTAGAAGAGGAGGAGCTTAGGAAAGCAACCTTATATTATTATTTTAAATTCTTACGCCCACTCTTGAGCTACACGTTTGTCGTATGTGAATCTGATTCTGATCAGCATACCAAAGATTTTAGCAATTGCACTAACAGACCACTGCCAGGTCCCAGACTGATCACTGAGTGATGCACATTTGGAACAGATCCAAATAGCACTACAAAGGCTTGGAAAACTGAACTGATTTTAGAGCCACAGCCCACAGAAAGTCATGTTGGAACTTGTTATCAAAATGTCACAGACCTGTTTTGCATGCTAAAACAGAAACATCAACATTCTTCAAGGGATTTAAAGAAGACCCAGAATCTTATAATATTCAAAATAATCAGGACACTATCCAAATTACTTAGCATGAAGAACCAGGAACATCTCAACTTACATGGGGAGAGGTAGTCAGCAGATGCCAATCCTAAGATGACGCAAATATTAAAATTATCTGACAAACACTTTCAAGTAGCTACTATAAAAATGCTCCAAAAAGCAATTGCACACACTCTTGAAATGGTTGGAAAATTAGAAAGTCCCAGCAAAGAAGTAGAAGATATAACAATTTCTGAAGTGGAAATTTTAGAAGTGAAAATGACAATAACCAGGATAAAACATTTGCTGGATGGATTGGATAGCAGAAGAGAGATGACAAAGGAAAGAGTCAGTGAACTTGAAGATGGATAGATAGAATTTATCTGAACAATAGAGAGGAAAGTTAGATCGAAAAGAAATAAAAACAAAAAAGGCCTAAGAGACCTGTGGGACAGTGACCAAAGATCTGGCATTCATATTACTGAAGTCTCAGAAGAGAAAGTGAGATATGCTAAAAATATTTTTGAAAAAATAATAACTGAAATCTCCCCCAATTTAGGGAATGACATAAACTTTCACTGTTATTCAACTTTATATTGCCAGTACAATAAGGCAAGAAAAATAAAAAGCATGTAGATTGAAGAGAAAAATTAAATAGCATGTCCTTTTATTCTCTTAACTGTGTATCTTTTATAGAGCAAAAGTTTTTAATTTTTATGAAGTCAAATTTGTCAATTAAAAAGAAATAGACCTACTTTGACTGTCATATCTAAGAATTCTTTGCTGGGCCCAGAGTCATGAAGATTTTTTTCTTGTGTTTTTTGCTAGAAGTTTATAGTTTACATTTTGATTTAATTTTGGTATAAGAGGTAAGGTTCAAGATTCATTTTTTTGCATGTGAATGTTCAGTTGCTGCATTTGTTAAAACAACTGCTTTCTCAATTGAATTGAGTTTAACACCTTGTTGAAAAATCAGTTGGGCATATTTATGTGGGTCTATTTCTTGATTTTCTGTCCTGTCTCATTAATCTATGTGTCCATCCCTTTTTCAGTACTGCATTATTTTGATTACTATAGCCTTATATAAGTAATTTTTAAAATTATATGGTGTAGTTTTTCCATTTTGTTCCCCTTTTCCCCACTGTGATTTAACTTCTCTAGTTTCTTTGCCTTTCCATATAAATTTTACAATCAATTTATCCATATCTACAAAAAAACTTACTGGAATTGTGTCAAATATGTAGGTCAATTTGGAAAGAATTGAAATCTTTACTGTATTCAGTCTTACAGTCTGTGAATGCAGTATGTCTCTCCACTTGTCTGTTTTCTTTCTTTCATCTGCGTTTTGTGGTTTGTAACATATAAATACCTGTACATGTTAGATTTATACCTAAATATTTCATTTCGGAGATAACTATTATAAGTGACAATTTTTTTAATTTAAGTTTCTGATTGTACTTTCATGGTATTTAGAAGTATGATTGATTATTCTGTGTATTGATGTTGCATCTTGCAGCCTTGCTAGACTCATTCATTGGTCCTAGGAGGGTTTTTGTTTTTGTTTCTTTGTAACTAACTTGAGGCTTTCTATGTAGATAATCATGCCATTTGCAATCCTGTTTTCCACCAGCAAACCTTTTATTCAATGGCTGTTTTTACAGAACTGAGTTTAGATGTCATCTTCACCCACTGTGTATGCCAAATTTGCGTTAACATCCTCCTGTTCTGGTTAAAAGTGCCTAGTTTTTCTGTATTGTGCTGACCAAGATACATTGTCTCTAAAAAAGTTTGTTGTGAATACAGAGCCAACCAAACCATGGTCCCTTTCCAGTGTTGTTAGAGTTTTGCAGAATTTTCTAAAACATTGTGTGTGAGATTTCAGAAAACCAAAGTATAATTTGCGGATTGGAAGACATTGTGTTACTGCATAGATTGGGTCAGTTTGACAAAGGTCAATTTGAAAACTGTTTATTTGGTGTGACTTTCTTGCAGATGCCATTTCTCTACAGGGAAAGACTTTAAAATAGAGCTTGTTGTTTGATTTGTGCTGCAGGGTAGATTAACTAAAATTGCATTTTGTCACCTAGAAGTTCTATATTGCAACAGCATCAGACTCTGAAAGTATATGTTTTATTTAAAAGGCCAGCATCAACAAAAGATAAGTTATAACTCCTGAAAACAGTTTTCTAGCAATTTATATATGAGTAAATATGCAATTTAGAAGAAGGATTTCTGCCCTGTAATTTGTGCAGCAAATGGAAAGTGGCTCCTGGTTCATTTTCTTTAGTTAAGTGTTTGCTGCTTTGCTTGACGCAGTTACCCGTGGCTTATTCTTTGTCTTTACCCTAATATTATAAATAATTTGAAGTGATCTTTGCTTTATATCTCCCTGAGACTGCCTATTTCACCACAAACTATTCCCTACTTTAATCTGCTCTTTTTTTTTAAGTGTTAAAAATTTGGTTAGTGTTCTTTTAAAAGATTATTCTCATAATATATTTACGGTTCCCCAATAGGTTACTTACAGTTGACTCTCTTGGAATCTGATCTTGTTTGAATATTTACTTTGCAAACCAGTGCCTGATTCTTCCTTTTTCTCCATGGTAATAAGGTTTTGATGGGAACTGAATATTCTTCCTCTTCTGGAAAAGCTTAAGGACCTGTGTAGTGATATTTTATTTTGACTTCTTCACCTTGGTTTTTTTTTTTTTAAGAATACCATTTGACACTTAACTTGCCTTATTGAAATGATGCTGTGTTTAATGATTTATATCCTAGTTTAATATCTTAAATTTATCTACCTTAATAGGTATCTTTCATGGGTACCCCTGTGTAGTTTAGTGTCCACATAACAAAAAAATTATACTTTGTAGATTTGGTCATTCTGGGTTAAGCATAATAAAAGCTGTACGGCAAAAGAATACTACCTCACTTTCAATTTTTGGTATAAAGATAAATACAGAGTAAATCTAGAAGGAAGTGTGATATATTGAAAAGGTTTGTAAGTTCTGAGTTCTGTTTCTACCACTTACTGTTTGTGTAACCTTTATGAAATTTTCTCAGCCTCTTAGAGCCTGTCTCACTTAGTTAAAAAAAAGAAGGATGAATTATGTATAATATTCATGTTATTATAGGAATTAATAAATACCTTTCAATGTGGCTGGAAGAGTTAAATGCATTAATTTTAAGGAGGTACTTTGTAAATCGTACAGCATAGAACTGTTTCCTATAAAATACAGAAACTGCTTCTTTTTAAGTATGGTTGACCCTTGAGCAGCACGGGTTTGAATTGCATGGGTCCGCTTAGATATGCATGTTTTCTTCACTAAGTACTGCGGTACTACGTCTGTGGTTGGTTGAATCAGCCAGTGCGGACCCGTGGATGTGGAGCAACCTGGATACGGAGGGCCAACTATAAGTTTTATATGGATTTTCTTCAACTGCATAGAGGGTCAGAGCCTCTAATCCCCACATTCATTGTTTAAGTGTCAGCCGTAATTTTTCTTTTAATCTGAAAAGTTTGACTACAGTTTGGCTACTTCCCCTCCAGTTTACTGTTTGAGTTATTCTTCAGGCATTTCTTACCTATGCTTAACCCAAGAGAAATTCAGCTCTAGATGTCTTTCCTTTCTTCTTTTTCTTCTATACTTCTTCCTTACTTAAATTCTGCCCTTCTATTATTTAGAGACTCAGGACTGAAGAGTTTGTTAGAGTAAAGGAATCAGGAATTGATGTGCCCCTTGGCTGTTAGTGAAACCTGGTATTTATTTTACACTGTAACATATTTGGTGAAGAACTGAAAAATGGGTTTAGTGATCACTTTCTTTCCCCGTCTCAGCATGACTGTCTGTAAACAGTGATTTTTTTTTTTATTCCATCTTCTAGTTACAACAGTTGGAACTCGCACAGATACAGCATAGAGATGCTAATCTCACAGCTCTTGCAGCTATTGGACCAAGAAAGAAGAGACCACTAGAATCTGGGTCTGGAAGTGAGGTATTGAAATAATATTTGTTTGTTATTTTGTTTTTCATATCAAAAAAAGCAAGACGAAAGGAAGCAAAGAATGCAGATAGTTTATTCTACCTTGCACCCTACTGTTACTGTCAAAATGCTTGTTAAAATTCCTTTGCCTATTTTATCCTAAAAAAAAATCTTAATTTTGCCTGTTTTTTTTAAATATATATATTGCCTTGAACTACTGCTACTTACTACTTATTTTATACTTCTTCCTATCCCCCATCTCTAGTCATACTGAGTCTGTCTCAGTTTTTTCTGTGCATTCATTCTGGCAGTTTTATGTAATTTTCTCTTCATTGTGTATCTAAATTCAGCTCATCTGTTAAAGTTAAATCTGCCCTCTCATTTCTTGACTATTCATACCCACACTGACTTCTTTTCTCAGCACATAATGTGTCTGCATGGCATTTATTGTTCTCTGTTTCTTTCATACATATTTTTTCTTCGAGAGTATGAACTTCTGAACAAAGCTATCATCCTGTTTCTTTGTATCCCCCACAGGATTAGGCACATATATGTTCAATAAATATCATTAATTGTTTGATTAATGCCAAGGAAGGATCTTACTTGCATCTTCAGAGCAATTATTTGATACAGTGTTAGATTTTCAGATTAATCATCAGGGCTGAGATAGAGTAAATCTATGAGAGCCGTGAGTTAGGGTCAGCAATAAAGGAGCCACAGTTTATCTGTTCTGTTCTGCGAAATTAAATGTGTTTTGTGACAGACTCCTCCCAGCGTTGACCCTAAACATTGACAGTTCCTAAATGATCAACAATCATCTTAATAGAGGAAGGATTAAAAAAAACTAATTGTTTTTATTAATAAAAATGTAATGAATGCGGCATGTTCACATGCAAAAAGGAGTAACGGTATAAAACTGTTTGAAAAAAATAAATGTTTCTCCTCACAGATTTCCACTCCCCCATCCCCTGCCCAGCCAGATGTAGCCACTGTTAAGATTTCACATGTCCTTCTAGAAATCTGTTATGAACATGGACATATATCTCATGTGCCTTCATAAATCCACCTGTGATTTTGTTTTTACTAAAAGCAGTGCAGCTGTACCTTTGTTCAGCCCTTGATACTTTTCCATAATCTCTCTCGTATAATTTACCTCCATAATTTTTAAAGGTATATGACATTACTGTGTTGAGATAAATGTAATTTATTCATCCATTCCTCTAATGGACATTTAGTTTGTTTCTGGGTTTTTGCTTTTATTGACTCAAAGAGTATCCTTGTATTTATATTGTTGTATGCTTGTCCCATGTAACTATTGGCTAAATTCCTAGAAATGGAATTCCTGGATTAAAGAGTATGCATAATAGGAAAAACTTTTTGGAAAAATTCAAACACACTCAAAGATAGAATTGTAAAATGAACCCCCCACATACCTACCACCCTGTTACAACTCCTATCTATATATACCCAGTTTTGTTTCATTTATATCTGAACCAACCTTCTCAGGTAAGTTTTCACCCATCAGGTTATTTTAAAATCAATCCTAGACTCAATATCGTTTTACCCATAAATATTATTTGTTGCTTTTGACTTTTGGTAACTATTTTAAAATTAACCAATTGAATAAGTTGAATCAGTTTTTACCTCCATTCATGCCTATTTTTCTGCACTCTGATTAACTAACACTAGGGATTATCTTTTCCATCTGATGGTTGAAAATGGCAATTTTTAATAGAGTGTTTAAATGATGAGAAAAACTGAGCAATTTTTTCATGTGTATATTGGCACTTTTCAATTTACCTTTTCCCCACTGAGTTATATTTTTTAATAGATTAAGAATATGGAACACTGTACAACCTCCTTCCCTTTTCTTTCAGTTTGGGCTTTATTCATCTACAAGTTTTTATTTTCAAAAACAAAAATCAGTCTTTTGCTTTTGTCTTCTGGGCTGCTGTTCTGTTTGGAAAACCCTTTCTTAATAATTAGACTTATGTTTTAGTGCTATACTATTTTACTTGTTAAGTATAAATCTTTGATTCATTCACAGGTTATTTTGGTTAAGAGCTGAGATACAGATTTAACTGTATTCCCTCAGTCTTCTCTCATTCTCTTCCAGGCTAGCAGATTGTCCCATCACTATTTACTCAACAATTCTTTCCCCACCGATTTGAAATGCCACTTTTATTACACACAAATTTGTATTGAATACAAATTCTTGTTTGTACTTGAGCCTGTTTCTGTATACTCTGAGCGAGTGCTACCTAATGGAACTTCTTGTGATAAAAACGTTCTGTGTCTGTGCTGTCCTGAACAGCTACATATGGCTGCTGAGCAGTTGAACTGTGGCCAGTGTGATTGAGGAAATGAAGTTTGAGCTTTAAAAAAACTACTGTAAGTGTTAATAGTCACAGGAGGCTAGTAGGTACTATGTAAGTGCAGCGGGACTAGTCTACTGACGTACGTCTGTTTATGACTATTGATGTGTTAGTACCAAATCTTTTTTTAACCATCTTAATCATCCTTAAGTGTACAGTTAAATGGTGTTAAGCATACTCACATTGTTGTACAACGTATCCCCTGAACTTTTTCATCTTGCAAAACTGAGATTCCGTGTCCGTTAAACAACTCCCCTTCTCCCCCTTTCCCAGCACCTGGTAACCACCATTCTACTCTGATTCCATGAATCTGGCTACTTAGATACCTCATGTATGTGGAATCATATAGTATTTATTTATCTTTTTTGTGACTGGTTTATTTCACTTAGCATAATGTCCTCAAGGTTCCAAATCTCCAAATCCAGTGCCCATAGAAAGAATACTGAGTATTTACTACCACAGAACATTTAGTGAAAATAGGGATCATGGGATAAGGTGGTCCTTCACAGTACCCTGGGGAACTTAGGGAAGGAAAAGGCTTTAGAGATTCTGAGCTCAGCATCTCCATAAGGGAGTGAAAGCCTCAGTGATTGCCCTGGAAGGTGCCTTTATCTCTTGTAGCCAGAGGTAGAGATTTCTAAAAACCAGACCCTAAATCTGATTTTGCAGGTGGCTGAATTACCGTGCATGTTCAACTTCTGGTCTTGTACAGTCTCTTGTGTTCAAGTTAACAACATTGGAAAGGAATGGAAAACTGAACGTTGGGATGGGGAATATGGGCAGATTCCAGTGAGGCGGAGAACCTTGAACTCCTCAGTTCTGCCTCACTGCCTTTGCCAGTCCTTCCACCCCTTCTCAGGGAGCTTAGTCTCCTGAGGGAGCTGTGATGGCTGCCCTTAAGGCCGTTGCCTTGCAGGAGACCACGTATCTTCCTCAGGAACTATCTTCACCACCTGTCATTGCTTCAGTACCTACAACACCCCCCGGAGAATGAGGTACTAAGATCACCCATGAGAGAGTATGATACACACTTAAAGAATTGCGTGCTTTTGCCTGCAGTTACCTGGGGAATGGTGTGGGATCAGAGTAGCCAGAATATAAAGTTGATCAGGTGATTTTTTTGATGTGGGCACACTGAACAGAGAGATTCCAGAGTGAAGGGATTAGGTCAGAGGACTAGGAGTGGTTTGTCAGTTGATTGAACATTTCATTATTCTAAAAGGTGGCCTAAACTCAAGTTGAGGTAGATGCTAGAACTTTGAGGAAGTTACCCAAAGGCTTAGGGAGATTCGAATGCTAAAGTGGATTTTTCATTTTAAAAAAACTTGATCACATGTGTCCCCTGGGTGGGCCCAGAGGAGACTCCTTTCCTCAAAGTTCTGAGAGGCACATTCATTGGAGGGGCCTCAGCATCGCTGGGGAGCTCTGTTGGCTATTCTCTTTAAACCAGTAATGATGGGTTAACTCTTGCCATCAAACTAGGATCCCTGAATTTGTAGGAGTGAAAGAGTGCCCAGGAGGCAGAGGCAGGTACTGGTGCTTGACTGCTAAAGGCAGAGTTGGTGTGGTTACATAGCCCAGGAAGTAGTCACAACAGCCTCCGCTGCAGGGGTCTTTGGCACTGGCTGGCTGATCATGGTGTCCCTACGACTGAAATGGGTCGGCAACCTGTTAAGTCTGTTAAGTCTTCGCTGATGTGTAAACAGAGCAACTAGAGGCCTGGGGAACAGAAGTGTGACTGGATGGTCTCAGTAAAGAGTTTAGAGCGACTCAACTAGTCCCCACACCTAGGCCAGTTTGCAGACCCAATGCCTTTGAATGAAGGGAAAGTCAGTTCCTCCTGAGGAAAGACTCTACAACATAGCCAAAATTTTATGCTGTGAATCTCCGTCTTTCCTTTCCCCCAAAGACCTATAGCCGTTTGTTAGAGTGACTGGGCACTGGGGAAGGGGAAATTCACATTGGTTCACTGACCTGTGGAAGTGAGAGAAAGTCCAGTGGAAGCCACTAGAATGTCACCTCCCTACAGAAATAGTAAACTATTGCCTGGAGGGACTACAGAGCTACCATTAAGGATTTGAAAGATGCAGAAGTGGTGATTCCCCTCACATCCCCATTCGACTCACTCGTCTGGCACTGAAGAAGACGGATGGGTCTTAGAGAATGATGGTGGATTATCATGAACTTAATCAGGTGGTGGTTTCAATTGCAGTTACTGTTCCAGATGTGGTTTTACGGCCGTAGCAAGTCAGTGCAATTCCTGGCATTTGATATGCAGATGTTGATTTGCTTTTTTCCTCTATGCTTATTAATATAAGACCATCAGAATTAGTTTGTTTCTAACTGGCAGATTCAGCAGTATACTTCACCAACCTGTCTTGGGGCTAAATCAAGCCTTATGTCATGAGCCAGTGTGCAAGAATCTGGATGGCCTCTCCCTCCCACAGGACATTATGCTAATCCATTACATCGATATCATGTTGTCAGAGCTGGTGAGCCGGAAGTCACAACTCCTGTAGACGTTGTACATGCGTGCCAGAGGGTTGCAAATAAGTCTCACAAAAACTAGGGGGCCTGTCATCTTGGTGAACTTCCTAGGAGTCCAGTGGTTTGCAGCATACTGAGATACCCTTTCCAAGGTAAGAGACAGCTTGCTATATCTGGCTTCTCCCATCACAAAGAAAGGGGGAATATTTGAATTTCAGAGGCAACATACACATCACTTGATCTGAAATGAGGACTGTCCCTCTTTCCACAAGCTTTGCTCTGCTCTGTTGTCCTAATCAGAGCTCCAAAGCTACCCCTTTCTCTTTCATTTTGTGTCTGGGGTCTGTTCTTCCTCCTTTCTCTTTTATTTCCTGTGAGTCCTTCGCGGTCAACTCTTCCCGAGTCCTTTTCCTTTTCCTGTCACTTAAACCTTTTCATTCCTCAGGCTGGTGATTTTCTTAAGTGTTCCTCCCTTGTCTCTGTAATGTGAATTTTCATATTTAAAATTTTTATTTTCATCCAGATGAATGTTTATTGTAGAAAACTTAGAGAAATAAATGTAAAATAATTCATACCCAATCACATTTTTATAAAATTTATAGTGTAATTTTTTATAACTTTCTTTTTACTTAATGAATAACATATGCGTCTCATCCATGCCATTTAACTGTTTTACACATTTCATTGGCATACTGTGATTTATCCATCTCCCCTACTGGACATGTTTTAGCTTCCAAAGTAATATTGTGTGAACCTATTTGTAATTAAATCTTTGACCATGTTCCCCCACCCCCCAGAAATAGAATTGCAAGGTCAGACGAGATACTCATTATTAAAGTTCTTTTAAAATATTTACTGCCAGTTGTTCCCCAAACTTGAACTAGTGTACGTCCCTACCAGCAGTACATGAACGTGTTTATTTGCATCTCATCAGTACCAGATATTGTTATTTTACAAACTTTACGCCGTTTGTTTCTTCTCAGTCTTTTGAATTGTGAATACTCTATTTTCTATTTAGAAGTCATAATGTATTTGTTGGGATGGCATTTGTGTTAGCTTATTCATTCATTCGGTCACCCACTTGTGCTAGATACAGTGATGAGAAGAAAGAATTAGGTATTGGCTTGCTTGGAATTTATGGTCCAGAAGTTACAGTTTTATTACAGTAGTGCTGGATTCACACTGATCTGGCCTATTTTATTTTGCCTTGTAACTAAGCATGAATCGGGGAATCCTTGGAGCCTGTGATACAGGACGCTGATGATGGACTTTGTTAGCGTGGCGGTCTTTTTAGCAGTAGGCCGTGGATACTTGTGATTAACTGGAAATTAACATAGTGTGTATAAAAAATCAAGTTATCTCTGCAGAACTGTCTGTGAGCCTTTAAGATTCCTATGTCTTTTCCTCAAGTATTTTTAGTGTTACATTCCTCTGCTCCAGTAAGTATTTTGGTCACTATTCCTCCCAGGGCAAATAGTGTCTTAAATGTAATATTTGAAGCTTTATATGGTATTTTTTCCTTCAGAGCACTTTAATTATAGTTGGCATAATGATGAGGAAATGGTAAGAGAGGTTTTTTACCTCCTAAGTTGTCCGGCTTTAAAATGACTCCTGTAAGCTATCAGGCTCCCAGGAAGCAGTGTTTGAAACAGAGTGTCTGTATGCATACTCCGTCTGTAATTGAGGCTGGTATTATTCTCCTTAGGTTTTTCAATTGTAGTTGTCTCACGTGGCCAGTTATATTGTTATACTTGTTCCCTAATATTATGCTGGTACCTGTTTGTTTCAGTGGCTTATGCATCTGTTTGGTACATGTAATAGTGACTATGGAAAGGGTGTGTATGTTATATAGGATTGCCTATAATAAATATCAGTCTGGTCTTACAAGGTTTTCCAAAGTGACAGCTGAGTATTAATTAACAACAAACTAATGTTTATGGCAGAAGTGGTTGGTAACTCCGTTGCTAAGCATACATTTCATGGTTCAAATGACAGTTAATTTCTCTGCAATATTCCCAAATAAAATGTTCAGATTTTCTAGTTAATGTTGCCAGTGAAAACCCAGGTTTACATGGAAAAATTCAGTGTATCTGCCTTAAATATTGCAACAGTACCTATTTAGAGTATGTTGTTGAACTATTTATGCATTTTTCTTAAGAATACATGAGTCTTGAAAAGAATAAATGTAAGTTGCTTTTGAAACGTATATTTGAATTTGTTTGTTTGACTTATTAGACTGTGCCAATCTTTCGGTTTTTTGTTGAAGTGTAATTCACATACCATATAATTCACCATGTTTAAAGTGTACAGTTCAGTAGATTTGAGTGCAGTTGGCCCTCCATACTTGCATGTTCCACATCTGTGGATTCAACAAACCACAGATTGAAAATATCTGAAAAAAAAAATTCCAGAAAGTTCCAAAAAGTAAAACTTGAATTTGCCTAGTGGTGGCAACTATCAACATAGCATTTACATTGTAGTAGGTATTACAGATAATCTAGGGATGATTTAAAGTACGTTGGAGGATATATGTACATTATATGTAAATGATGTGTCATTTTATATAAGGGACTTGGGCACCACAGATTTTGATATTCACAGGGGATCCTGGAACCAATCCTCTGCAGATACCTAGGGACAACTGTATATTCACATGGCTGTGCAACCATCTGTCTCTCGATTTGCTTATTCTGGGCATTCATATGAAGGGAATTATACAATATTTGACTTCTGACTTCTTTGACTTAGCACAGTGTTTTCAAGATCCATCCATGTGCTGGCATATATCAGTACTACATTCCTATTTATGGTCAAATAATATTTCATAAGTTGTGTTCTTTTTTTTTTTTTTAACTGTGGTTGTGCATTTGTCTCTGCCTACCTGTAAATTACTGCTTCTTTTATTTGATGGTCTGTTACTGGTTACAAACACATTATGTCTTTTTGATGAATTGTCCCCTTTGGTTATTGTGAAATGATTCTCATTTCTAGTAGTATTCCTTGTCTTAAACCTTACTGTATTTGATATCATAGCCACACCAGCCTTCTTGTGCTTGATATTCAAGTGGTTTATTTTTTCTCCATCCATTTACTTTCAGCCCATCTGTGCCTTCATTTAAAGCTGATCTCTTTTGAGTAGCATGTAATTGAGTTTCAGATTTATATCCAGTCTAAAAATTTATTTGGACTATGTAGTCCATTTACATTTAATGTAGATATTACTGTGATTGGATTTGAGTCTGCCATCTTGCTATTTGTTTTCTTTGTCCTGTCTTTTTTCCTTTCTTGTCATCTTTTGAGTCAATCAAGTAGTATTTTAGTATGTCATTCTATATCCTTTGTTGGCTTCTTAACTATACCTGTTTTATTTTTTCAGTGGTTACTGTGTCTGTTTAAAGGTACAATATGTATCCTTAACTGACTACAGTTAATCTTAAATTAATGCCACTTCACCTATGTAAAAATCTTTTAACTATATAATTCCATTAGGCAGATCCCTCCCATCCTTTGTGCTGTTGTCGCCTGTTTTACTTCTGCATATGTTTTAACCTCCATAGTACATTGTTATTACTTGGTCATATATTTTTTAAAGAATTTATGGAAATAAAAATAGTTTTTAAAGTATTTATCATTTCTAGTGCTCTTTCATTTTTCCTGTAAATTCATGTATCTTTTTAGTATTTTTTTCCATCAGTATGCAATTCACCAACTCTAGAATTATCAGAGTTTTAATTAAACAATGCTACTATTAATATATTTAAATATACTGGTAAAAATCTACCTTTAGTTATAAGGCACAGCAATCCTTACTGATATTGTAGCTTTTTTTTTTTTTTTTTAAAGCATTCACATCCTCCAAGGATAAAATCAGAGCTGGTTCTGAAAGAAAAATCTTTAACTGGTACTCCTTTAAAGAAGTTTTCTTAAAATAATAGATAAATAAAACTTATTTCTGGACATAGTTTACTTGAATTTTTAGAGGACTTTGTAAGTATCTTACTTAAAAGTTGAAGAAAATAACCAGAGTATAAAGAGGATAGTCCTAACATGGGCTTTTCAACTTGCAGGAAGTTACTGCTTTTCAGAGTTGACTGTGTATTTGGTTATTTGCTTTTCTTGTGTGTTATATTACTTAGTGGGCTGTTCAGAGAAAGTAGCAGAAAATAGCCTTTTGAGCAAATCCCATCTGGTGGCAGCTTGGTGGGGATGAGTAGTGCTGAGGAACAAGTCATCAAAGGACTTTACCTTTACAGCTTTTCTCCCAGATTTATTTGGCTTAAAGCAGGATCTTGATTTTAAAGGTCCAAAACCCATAATATGGCTTATTTTCACTGTTTGGTCATTCATTATAACTGGTATTATTGGGTGGCACTTGATGCATACCTGTACTGCAGACGTTGATTGGATACCAGCTAAATGCCAAACACTATATAAAATATTTACAGGTACAGAATCCTTCCTTTCCAGCGAGTGAGACAGTTAAAGAGGTAGTTGCTTTGCACCGGATAAATGTGATAGTAAAGCACAGAGCACCACTAACGTACAAAGAAGTTATACCTCATCTAGGCCTGTGGTCAGTTTGTGTTTGCAGCATTGGGGAAATGTTACCTGAGTTGAGTCTTAAAGAATTTAGGAATGTGATACAAGAATAGGACAGAGAGCTTGGGGAAGGACTTCCAGGAGGAGAGAATTACCTGTCTGGAACAAAGAGGAAAAAATATTCTATGGCATGATCAATAGTTTGAGACAGAGCAAGCAATGAAAGATGAGAATGTGGGGACAGGCTTTGGTATGCTCAGGGATGACTGTATGTGTCATGCTAGGATGCTTGGACTTGGTCCTGTAGGAGACTGCTAGCCACTGGAGCATTTTAAACAGGAAAACAGTGTTGTCAGATTACTTACTATTTTAGAAAGATCTTTCTCACTGCAGTGTGAGCAATATTAATCCTGGAAATAGGGAAATTTCTTAGAAGGTTGATGAAGTAATGTTAGGCAGAAGATAATGAAAGTGAAAACATAAAAAGAAGTAGCTGATTTGGAAACTGGTAAAGAAGCAGAACAGATAGGAAGTGTAGCTGGAATGAACAGGAAGAAAGGGATGACCCCTGGTGTTCTGGCTTAGGCACTGGAGGTTAGTGGTGTTACTATTCTTTTAAATGAGAAAGAGGAGAAAGGAAAGAAGTAATGATTTGAAACAAGTTAAATTTAGGATACTTACTTCATCAGGAAATTGAACAATGAGGTCTTTTAGTAAAGCATTCTTTGGGAGATAAAGATGGGGGATGGTCATTAGCATAGAACAGCCAGTATTTATAGCTCTTGTAATTGCACAACTAGAACTCAAAGCCCATGACTGCGTATCACATCAGTCTGCTTAGACATATTGCTTCTCTAAAAGACTGTTGAAACACAGATACTTAGAGGTGACAAAATTTTAGGGCAGAAGTTAACATGCAATGTTGTCAGTATTCTGAAATAAAGGGATGAAAGGAAGGTGGTAAGAGGTGGGAGTTCTGTTGCTTCAGAAGTTCTGCTTGTTGACCAGCAGAGGGCAGTCAGTCTCTCAGTTCAGTATTTTCTACTCTGTGCTGCCCTTAAGGCTTAGAAGCTCAGGTTTTCAGAACAGAAATTTTCAGTGTACCTGTTACACTAGGCCAGGCATCCGGGGCACTTTTATTTACCCTTGCTTCTAAGACTTAGAGGATGTTCAGGTTTTGTTCTGGAGCCAGTTCTTCTTCCCCATCCCCTAGGCCCCATGTCTAATTATTTTTTCCCTAAGTTTGACTTGAGTCATCCTTTAAGACCTGCCATGGTGACAGGGGGTAAGCATAAAATCAAGTAGAAAGTTTGAGAAATGTAATGAATCTTTGCCTCTGTCTATTAAAAATGCCCAATTTTTGTTCCTAATTAAGTGCTAAGACCCAAGGATACATTTGTGTTTTCTTGGTCTAGTGATTCAGGGACTAGAATGGAAGAGGTGGGCATCAGCTCCTGGAGACAGTATTGATAAGCCTGGTTGGCTCTGTAGAGCAGAACACTATTAGATTTGAAGGGCTTATGTAAACCTTGCTGTCCCAGGATACACCCTTCATGCACCTGCCATATGTTTGAAATGCCCATTAGTTTACTTTTTAGCTTTAAGTATTCAAAGCTCAACTAAAATTAAAAAAAATTCACTGGGAGGGACAAGGTAAGTGTGGCAGGACAAATTATTTCTTTAAATTAGCTAGGACTTAGAGAAACGGGGATGGGCAGGAAAGTCTAATTAGATGTAACTAGGGGATGGAAGGAAAGATCTGGAACTAGGATTATACTGTTTCCTGTTTTGGGTTTGTTTTTGTTTTTTGGCTTTTTGTTTCCTGTTTATAAACCTTCAATGCCTCCCAACTGATGAGTGACATTTATAGAGTATGTACTGTATGCCAGGCATTGTCATTTCATGCTCAAGCCCACCCTATGAGATAATTATGGTAACTGTCCCTGTTTTGCAGGTAAGGAAGCTGAGGCACAGAGAGGTTAAAGTAGTTTGTCTGAGGTTGCTTATGGAGGAGACAACCTGTGTTCACCACTGTTCAGTCCTCCTGTGTATCTTATGCTGCCAGAACAGTTTCTTGTCCACAGTAGGTGCCCTGTAACCCAGGTAACTTTTGAATTGAATCAACACATGGACTAGCATGAAGCTAAGTGACTTTGCATGGTGGCTCTTGGAAACAAGAGGCCCCTTTGAAATCACTGAGACCCTCAGCCAGATTCATGAGGCCCCTGGGCTCAGAAGGATGTTATTTCTGCTTCTCAGTATAGCAGTAGCATAATTTAAGGAAACAGTGAAAAAAGAAGTAGAGATGCTTTTAAAGGTGTTACTTCACAGCACCTGTTCTATTAGGTTGAGGGGGAAATGTGCATAACTGGTTATTTGAATTACTTAGTGTCATTCTTAAAATGGTGTTATTTCTGTGAAATTAGTAGCTGATAGTGTTCAGTTTTTTCTTATTAGAGCAAAAAGAGTTCCTCAGAAGTTTCATTATAAAAATATGAAACTTCGTTTAGTGATATAATTGAACAATTTAATGAAGGCTAACTTAATCGACCTGGGAGTGTCAAAGAATGTTTATATCTTGGTTTGGTTACACTTCCAAAAACATTTGTTGTACACTTAGTAAGTGAATTATTTCTTTCATCTTCATTGAATTTCATCCTCTATTTTAGCTTTTTTTCAATCTAAGTGAAGAATGCAGATTAAGGAATATCTTCACATAGAAGGTCAATTAGGAAAACCCTCTGTTTCAGAAACAAATAGTACATTGTCCCAAGAGTCTTTTTTTTCCTTCTTACAAATTCTGGTCTCTTAACTACATTAGTGTTCTTTGGCATTGACTGTGCATGTAGTCAGAAATCAGTCCTAGGCAACTTTGGGGAAAGGACTGGGAGAGGAAGAAAATGAAAACTGATGGTGAAGGCAGGTTTGAGTTTGTGTGGCTCTCAGTTACCCATGCACATTCCACCCTCCTTGCCACAATAATTGAGAGGTAGCTGATTATTCTGGCCAGCTGACAAGTCAAATTATGGATTTTCCCAAGTCATAAGCTTAGGAATAAAAACGCTGTATATTTGTACCTAAATTTAAGAAAGATTGACTCTCTGAGCCAGTCACTCTTTGGAGGAAGAGAATGCTATCACCTTCGTAAAGCTGTGCATTATAAAAGGCATGTCTGTGGGGTTACTGAATGTCCCTTGGGGTTTGTTTCATTTATAACGTTGCCTCGGGCCTTCTGCTGCATCCTGTTGGAATGACCTCCTTTTCAACCCTGTGCTGGCAGCTGTGATACAGCTCTTTCCCTTGGATCCTTCGGGCTTGTCACATGACAGACATGAACTGTGACCTCTTTGTTCCTTACCCAGATGATTAGGTCTCCTTAATTTTTTTTCTATTAAACAATTTTGCCTATTTTCTTTCCTCTTTTTCCTCTTTGTTCCCGTTTATTTCCTACCTACACAGGATTTTTTTTTTTGATAGCAGTTTAATTTTCTTATTGAAGTATAACATCAATGCAGACAAGTATGTACAAAAGTAAATACAAATCATGAATAAGCTCACTGAATTTTCACAGCCTGAACACACCCATGTAGACAAGCACTCAGGTCAAAAAAGAGAGGCAGGGGTGGGGGGAATATCGCCAGAATCCCAGAAAACCTCTCCTAGCTTCTTCTGATCACCTCTCTTCTCCCTTAAGGGGAATCATCCCAACTTCTAGAGCTTTACCTGGATTTGAACTTTATAGAAATGGAATCAAACTGTATGTATTCCTTTGTATCTGAATCCTTTCATTTAACATTTTTGTGACATTTATCCATGGTACTCAGTTTGTTACTGCTGTGTAGTATTCCCTTTGTATGAATATTCTAGTTTATTCTGCTCTTAATGGGCATTTGGATTATTTCTAGTTTCGGGCTTTTATGAATAGTAGTGCTAAACATTCTCATACATGTCTTTTGGTAAACACATGACATATTTCTGGATATTTACATAGAAGTGAAATTGCCAAGGCAAAGTGTATCCATCTAGCCATTTAATTTAAAAATTCATGTAAAACACTAAATGAGTGATTTTAGGTGAACTCTTGGTAGGAAACATTTGTAAACATATATGGATTCAGCTTTAGCATAATATATGTCTAATTTTCGGCTAAGAAAAATGTCTAGTTAAAAGTACCATAGTTTTAAACAGATAATTCCTGTATACGACAAAATTGCCATGCAGTGCCCGTGATATGTTTTATTAACTTTCTTCCTAATGTGTCCCTTTTATCCAGTGTTCCAAAACTGAGTTAGTGGGCTTATTCAGTAAAAATCTTATGAGAATATTTTGATGGTGGTGGTAGTTTGTAAGAGTTAAGATTACACCTGTCAGCAGGGAAAGTGGTGTGCTGGGGCTTGACGGCCATGCTCAGCCGAAGCTATGGGGCTGGCACTTGCGTTTGTACAAATTGCATTCTTGAGCAACACCTTTGCCAGAGGTGATGAGAGACCAGCTCTGCGCCTTAGAGAGGCTTTAGAAGAAGCAGGCAGGCAGTTGTGCAGCCAAGAATAATCTCTTTGTCTGTTTTTTTAAAACGTGGACTTCCCAAAATTTGTTCCATGGATGCTTTTGAACAAGTTTAACCTAATGAGTATAGAAATGTGATTATGATGTCATATCCCTTCAAAAGAGAATAGCATCTTTGAAGGAAATTTTATTTGACTGTGAGATAAAATGCCCCCAGTCATTCTGTGAACACGTATGGAATTAAGTTGACTTGTTTTGACCATAGTGTTTTGGAGACATTAAAGAAGATTTCCTTACTTTCCATTAAAATAAAACAGAGCAAAACAAAAAATATTGAGAGTAATTAAAAATTGATAGTTATAAAAGGATAGTAATGAAACCGGAAGATTTACTTCTTGTGTAAATATCTTTCCTTGTGTAAGTCTTTCGGGTGGAGAAAGGAGGGTTTGCCAATCAAATTGAGATGTTTTTGAAACAAAGTATGGTGGTTAAAAAAAAAAGGAGAATAAAGGATTCATTTTTGCCAAATTATCCTTTGTTTGAGTATTCTGTGTTTTTCCTCTCTTCTTCCAATCTGTTTTTTATAAAATAGTGGTGTGGAGATATATTGATATACAGAAAACTATATTAATGCAGGAGTATTGGATTTGATCTAGTGGGTATGTGTTGATGGTGGTATGGTAGCATACACAAATTACTATAATAAACTTAAGTAGTTGCCACAGTGAGAATTCTTGCAGGGAATGGAGGGCAAGTAGACACATTTGAAATGGGTCTTAAAGGATGAGTAGATAGGTGTTGAATGGCTTTTGGCTGATCTTGGCAGCGGGAAGTAAGGCTAAGGGAAGGCAGATGATGAGTTTGTACCTGATATGATGTATAATATAGAAGAGACTAAGAGCATTCACTTTAGATCAGATCAAAAATTGAGTCCCAGCTCAGTTTTGCTGGTGACCTTCATCAGTTTCCTCATTTGATAAATGGGGACGGCACCCATATAACTTGCTGCAGTGTTATATAAAGGAAAAGAGATAACACGTGGAAGGTGCTTAACGTAGCTCTCAAACTGTAGCAAGTGCTCAGGTAGTTACTCTGGACAGTGAGGCACCGTGAAAGGATTTTGCACATGGAGTGGTGGGATCTGAACCATGGAAGGCTTTTACTTTTACTTTTGTAATTGACATATGAAAGGCTGCACACATATGGAGTGTACAGTATGACATACATATATACACCTGTGAAATCATCACCACAATCAAAGTCATGACCACATCGATCACTCCCGAAAGTTTTGTCTAAGACCTTTAAGGAGGACAGTCTGCCCTGCGATGTGCAGCAAAGAACGGAGTGGAGAAGGCAGTTAAGAGGCTGTGGCCGTGGCCCAGGTGAGAGAGAATGAGTGAGGTCATAAACGCGGTGTGGTGGCAGTCTGGGCTGCTGGAGGACAGGCTCGAGCTGCATTGTGGTATTGTCTCCAGCACCTAACCCAGGGGCTCGTGGGTAGTGGGTTCTCGCTGAATTGACGGGTTCTCCCTTTATGAAAGACTGCTTATTTTAAACTTGTTTCTCCATTTATTTTATTTAGGGCTTAAAAGACAACCTTTTTGCTTCTGGGGCATCTAACCTGACAGCCACCAAACAATTGCTTCGTCCAAGAATCACGAGAGTCTGCCTCAGGGACCTGATCTTCTGTATGGAGCAGGAGAGGGAGATGAAGTACTCCCGAGCTCTGTACTTGGCCCTTCTGAAGTGACCTCGCCCCTCTCCGGCCACGTCCTTGCTATTTACTGCCAAAGAAGACGTGAAGAGCGTTGCCACGCTGTCCTGAAATTTCAGTTTCTAGAAGACAGTCACCAATAGGGAAGACCATTGTTTACAGTTATAAACTTTTATTAAATCTTACTTATGTATCCCGTGGGGGTTCTTAATGACTAGGAGTCAGCGTTGTCTTCTGAAAATCGGTTGTGAAATACAGTTTACACAGGTAGGCATTTGCCTACCTATGTGTTTAATTATAGCAAGACCCTGTTTGTTACTGCCTGCTTCATTTGCCAGACTGTTAACAGGTAAGATGTCTTTCCCTAATACAGCCTGCATTGAGATGCAAGAGGAAGGAAGAGTCACTGCTTACCAAGAAACTGTATGTATTTCATCCCATGCTGAACCTGACTCATAAAGTGTTAGGTTTTCTGGGCTGGAATCAGAAATTGCTGAGCTAATTATGATAATCACCTTCTGTAGTTGAAGGTGACAAGCCACAGCTTAGGGCTTGTGGTGGCTTTGGTCAGCTGAGTCCTGGTGTTGTCAAAACTGAGACAGATGGGGATAGTTTGTGCCTGAGGTTGCTGTTCCCTGGTTCACATGACCATACGCTGCTTCTGATACCAAGTGAGGGGACATCTTGTCAAGGAGACCTTAAAACTGAAGCTGCTGATATACCTCGTTGAAAAATGGAAAAGATGGAGAGTATTGAAAGAGATGATGGGATGTTGCGTCCAAACTGATGGGAGGAATATGAAAATGGAATCATAAATCAGGAAGGGTGCTGCATGTGCCTGAGAACGGCCGTGGTGGAACTGGAACTCCAGAGCAACAACTACATGTTTCATTGATGGGAGAACATCACAGCCCAATCAAGAAGGAAAAATGTATCAAACATTTCCAAATTACAGTATTTCAAAAGGAAGAAGTTATTTTTTGTTTTGTGTATTGCTTTAAATCTTAAGAAGGGTACTTTTAAAAACTCTTTTAGTTACCCTAAGTTTTAAGCATCTTGTTGCATTTAAAAAAATCCTAATTGATGATAAATTTTAGCAACAGGACTCCATTTTGGGTCCTATACTCAAAAGGTTATGTCAGCATCTTACTCTTGGAAATCTTGGCTCTAAATATATTATGAAAAGCATGTTATATATTCTCCTCTGGGGAGGAAGCTGACATTTTGCAAAGCAAACTCTCTTCTTTTTTTTTTTTTTTTTAATTCCACTTTTGTGGCATGTAGCTGGTAAAAAAAAATAATAACTTAGTTATTAAAAGAATGAGTAAAGCCTCCAAAGAAGGCAAAAAAAAGGGGGGGGGGGGAAGCTGTGCTTAGAAAAAGAATTCAGGGGGAAAAGAGAAACCTCAAGTATGCTATTCTCCATCCTATTCTTCCCATCGGGACTGTTATGGCCATATTCTATACTGTAGTAAGTTTTACATTGGCCACGTTTTTGGTTTCAGCAAGTTATCATGTAAAATGCTATAAATTATGTATATGATAAAAGAGTCCTTTAAGAAGAGATCTATACCTGAAGTTGTTTTTGTATATTTAAATGCTTAGCTTTATTTTTTGTAAAGTGCAGCACACTCCCATATTTGTGTATAATCTTATTGATCAGATGTTTAAAGTTATTTCCAACACTTCATTAAAATAATTATTTTATTATAAGATTAACTTTGCTCAGTCTCTGACTTTGAAAACCAGTATCTCTAGAAGTTGGCCGCTGAAGTTGGGGCCTGGGCAATGGGTCATATCTATCTGGAAGTAGATCTTTCTTGGCTCTGATTGGTACTTACTTTGGAGTGTCAGCATTTATGGGTTCCAGAACCTCACTTCAGATCCAACTTCCTATATCGCTTTTCTTTGAAACAGTTGTAAATTTGCATGGTATTTGACTTACAATGCATGCTTCACATATTCATTACAAAAGCTTTTCTTGGCCCATTGAGGTTTTTTTACGAAGGTATTCTTTTTCAAAATTTATTTTTAATATTCATTTTTAAACTTTGTGTCCTGAGGCATATACAAAAGAGCAAACAGTGGACCCAAGATATTCTTCCACTCAGTTTGCAGAATGGGGGCCTTGGGCAGATTTGATCTATAAATGCATTCTCTGTGACTCACACAGTGCGGCCGATACTTTAATTCATAGAAATCTATATTTCCACTTCTTTCGAAAAATTGGAAGATCTGGAATCACTAGGTGCACCTGTTTGTATGACAGTCTGCTGGAGCCAGTAATTGGCTGTCCACTTTAGATATGGGGGCATAAGTTTACCTTCCCTTGTCTGATCCCTTTAAGTGTTGAAATTTGAGACCCTCTGCCTTCAATATTTATCTTGAGTGATGAACGGTAAAAGGAAAATACCAGAAATTCTCTACTTACTTCTTTTTAAAGCAACTTGATTGAGGTATGTTCTACATGTAAATTTCACCATTTTATCCAGTAACTGTAATATGACTGATGGAACTCTTAAATTGTTTCTTTCTGAAAAGCTCTTAAAGATTCTCTTAAGAGAAGCAAAGTTTAACATCCTTTTAAAACTTTTATTTCCTGAAATCTGCTTTGAGGTAAATTTTGTTTCATTGGAATTTTGACAAAACTTTATTTAGAATTAAAACCATTTACACTAGTTATGTCATAGTTACAGCAAAATGTAAAAGTAATATTAGGGCACATTCTTTAGAAAAATAAGAAACCAAGATCTCATGCTGATCAAGTTGGACTTGATGCCTAGTTGAACAATGAACCAACTAAGTGTTTATAGAACGTTAACCTCAACAAGACGCAGTGATTCTTCCTTCAGGAAACAAAACTATAATGTGCCCTATGTTTATGTATGACCTAGTAACCAGTTTTTGTTTTGTTGTTTTTGGCGTTATTATATTTTCAGATACTTTCATATGCGTTGCTGCACTGAAACAATTTTTTTTTTTTAACTTTTAGGCAATTTACATCTAATACCAATATCTTTTTCTCTGACTTTTTACCGCCTGTTAATATTTTCACATGCATTTCAGTCGTCTGGCTTTGGTGCATTTCCATTTTCACTGTGGTTATTTCACCACTTGGAAAATTGGTCCTCAGTAGAATACTTTTGCCGTATTTTTCTTTTGGGAAACATTGAGAGACTGTTGTGCATGCAAGAAACCTAAAATGTTGGCCACCATGTATGTGGACACTGACTGGTTAAGTGAGAGGGACAGATGACGTAATCAGGCCAGGCTGATATCTTTCCAAGTCCTCTTATTTCAGTGGTACTGAGGCAGTGTCTCCCTGGCTGCTCATCTCAGTCTTGCCTCTTACCATTGTATGACCTTGGGTAAACTACTTAACCTCTCTGCCTTTGTTTCCTCATCTGCAAAGAATGGTACCTACCTGTGAGATGGTGGTGAGAATTGATTGAGTTTTGATAGGTAAAGCCCTCAGAACAGTATGTCACATATATAAACACGACGTATATATGAACACTGTACGTTGGTAGTGGTTGTTACAATTGTATTAGTTCTGAATGGCATAACTGCACCTCCTTCCCGCCTCCAGTACGGTGTTGTGTTGATGAAAGTCACTAGCTGAATGGATGAACCTAGGGTCTTATTTAACTATCATCACGTTCATGCAAATTCTGATGTATTGCATTTGGGATTTGAGGATGGGAGGCCAGAAGAAGAAAGGTATGATACTGTAGCGGAGCCGTTAAACAGTAATTCTAATGTTTGTGGCTTTGCCTGTTAAGTTTCTTACAGGTTTGAAAGCAGTAAGGAAGTCATACCATTATTTTTAAATCTTTAGTTGGAACTGTTGTAGATATGGTGAACATTCCCACTGTGTAACGGGGTCTCCCACGGTAATTCTCTTACAGACTCTCGGTCCCATGCTCTCCTCCCTAGGTTCACCTGCTTTTACCAGTTTCTTGTATCTCCTTCCGGTCATAGCCTGTATACACACAGGCACACAGTTGTAGGTTCCCCCTTTATTTGCATCTGGCAGCATGCTGATCTATCCGTTACCATTTCTGCATTCCCATTCTTCTTAATTCAATGTATACTATGTACCAGGCCAAGGGTCATAGTAGTATCTTGCTGTAATCTTTGGGAAAACAATGTATGAATTTTTCCTTGAGAGATTTAGTCACAGGTTTTCTTACTGTTTTGTAAATTTTCCTACTTCACTAGAAGAATCCAGTCTCATCTGAGTATGTGTTCACTGTTCCTCTTCCAAACAGTCCTGGTGAAAAGCAACCAGAGGGGTAGAGGTTTCCTCTGGGAGAAGGTAGGTAGAAGGAAAGATGAAGAAATCATTTAGGGAGAGAATTGAGTATTCCAGTTGTGATTACAAAGTTTCACTGACAGCAAGCACCCTTCTACCATGAACACTAGGATTGGAAGCCAACCTGAATGTCGGATCACTCTGAGCTCTTTTTTGTAAGATTGATAGTCTTCATTTAAAAGTAATAAATGGATAAGAATAGGGATGACCTCAATGTGAGGTTCCTGGGAGTGATTCCTAAAGGATGCCTGATACACAAAATACTCTTTTGTCAAATTTGTAATAATTTTCTGTATATGGGGCGCTATGGGGAACTCAGATGTATAAGATACTCCATGTCCTGGAGGACTTCTCCAGGACAGGGACTGTTTATACATAAACACTGATAATGCAAAGCAACACACACTCCACCTTAGGAGAAGTGTAAATAGTAGATTCTCATGGGTGCCTTTAAGAAAAAGTATATTACTTCCAAAGGGAACAATTGTGTTTACTCTCTCACAGAAGAAATAAAATTTGACCTAAGCAATGAAAAGAATGGGTAAGATTTTTTGGTTTTGGTGGATCCTTTTTTTTTTTTAATGTTTATTTTTTATTAAAATGTAGTTGATTTACAATGTTAGTTTCAGGTGAACAGCAAAGTAATTCAGTTGTACATATACAGACATGTCTTTTCATATTCTTTTCCATTATATGTTATTATAAGAAATTGAATATAGTTCCCTGTACTATGCAGATGTCTTTGTTTATTTTATATACAGTAATATGTATCTGTTAATCCCAAGCTCCCTCCCCTGCCCTTTCCTCTTTGGTAACCATAATTTGTTTCCTATGCCCATGAGTCTGTTTTTGGTTTGTAAATAGAATTTATCTTTTTTGGGCGGGGGGGGGGGGAAGATTTTGTAAGTCATGTATTCTTAGGCCTTCTAAGGGAAAGGATTGAAAAGCAAAAAAATACATATATATATATAAAGTACTTTTAGGGATGTGAATATCCAGGTCAGCTGATTATGAGAGTCATGTATGGGAGAAATGGAAAATAATTTTGAAAATTAAGATAGCAGCAACTGCTTATAGTGTCCAAGATTCATAGGTACAAAGGAATACAAAAGTCCCCTACCTTTGTCTTCTAGATACATTATAATTTTTTATTTCAACGAGATCATAGAAAAAGAGTGGTGACAGTTGCCTGAAACCAACCCCCCCACACCCAGAAGCTTTTCCCTTGATTATAACAATGATACAGTCTCCTTGTAGAAGATTTGGAAAATAAAAAGACCATAAGGAAAGTGAAAACACTTAATATTTCGGTGCATTTCTTTCTGTTCTTTTTTTCTGTGCTCAGTCTGTAGATGTTTCAGGTCATGCTGTTGATCCAGCTTGCTGTCCTTACCCACACACCATTGGAGATGCCAGGAAAAAACTGAGAAGAAACACAACCAGGAGAATAAAAATGTCACATTGGAGCTCTGTCCCTCAAAGTGATGTTGAGACCACGTTTCTGGTTTCCTCATTTAAGCATGTGGATTTGTTTAAAACAATTCCAATTTGCTGCACTTGGGTAAAATGGAAGTACCTTTTTTTGTCTCATCATGGCTTGCATTGGGCCTCTCCATGAGAAGATGACATGGAGGAAGAGTTGCCACAATTCTTTTCAGCGAATTCCATAGCAATGTTACCCATGAGGTTGGGGCTGTTTGTAATTTTAATGGAGACTTTGCCTGAAGATGATGGGGAAGGCGAGGATGTGCTGGTTGGCTTCCTGGGCTTTCGTTTCCCTAAATTAGAGAGGGAAGCTGTGCTGGGCCGTCTCCAAGGAACCTTTAAACTTTCAGGTGGCAACATGAGTGTCTCACTGGGTGCTTAGGAATGTTAATTCCTGTAAGAGTAGAAGGTGGTTGCCTCTAATGCTGTTGAGAGCAGTTGAATAAATGATGCATCATGTCTTTTCCATCTCTTCTGCCGTTATCACAAAATAGAAGTCACATGTGGTGCTGGACCAGACCCCAATCAAAGAACAATACAAGCGTCCTTATTGGATGAGTTTCCTAGAGCTGCTTTAATGAATTGCCACAACTGGGTGGCTTAATGCGTTAAATTCTCTCACAGTTCTAGAGGCCAGAAGTCTGACATCAGGTATCAGCAGGGCCACACTCCCTGTTCAGGCTCTGGGGAGAATCTTCTTTGCCTTTCCAGCATCTGGTGGCATTTGATGTTCCTTGGCTTGGCAGCAGGTCTCCAATGTCTGCTTCCATCTTGACGTGTTCTTCTCTGCGCCTTCTGTGTCCTCACTCTTTTTATAAGGACACCAGAATTTAGAGCCCGCTCAATACGGTACAATCTCATCTTGACCTTTAACTAACATCTGCAAAGACCCTATTTCTAAATGGGGCCACATTCTGAGGCTCCAGGTGGACATTAATTTGGGGGTGGAGGGGATACTAGTCAACCCACTATGGGAGCACATTGCATATGATTATGTATTCCTAATACTTTATTTTCTATCACTGACTTCAGTGGTTGCGGGAAACGTTAATGGTTGTTTTGTGTCTCCCTAAATGGGTGACTTAGAATCTTGAGGTTTGTCAAGACACCTGTCCTCCCCTTCTCCCCCCTTCTCTCCACTTTAGGTTCAGAAGTTCCTAGCAGGTGGCTCTATTCTGAGAAATGTGTCTTTGGTGTGGTTTAGACTGTGCCATCCTGGTGTTTACAGAAGCATATGCAGTGACTCTGTCTCAGAATCCCTTTGAGATTTTGAATGCTATGTACATGTTGACTCTTAAGGAAATTCTCCACACTATGAGTAAATCATAAGTTTATTTCATGTGGAAGTGCTGATTCTAACAGGTATCAAGTGTTAGAATTTTTTAATAAAAATGAACCCAGATCCTCTCTGCAAGAACTTCAAGAGAGTATAGATAGGCATGTCTCATTTAATTCCGCTTTGCTTTACAAATTGAAGGTTGTGGCAACCTGCGTCAAGCAAGTCTGTCAGCGCCATTTTTCCAATAGCATTTGCTCATTTTGGTGTTTTTTTTTTTAACTTGTGAGATTAATTTTTTTAACTGAAGTATATAGTTGACTTACAATGTTGTGTTAATTTCTGGTGTATAATGTGATTCAGTTATACATATATATGTTTTCATATTCTTTTTCATTATAGATTATTACAAGGTATTGAATATAGTTCCTTGTGCTGTACGGTAGGAACTTGTTGTTTATCTGCTTTATATATAGTAGTTTGTATCTGCTAATCCCAAACTCTTAATTTAGCCCTCTCCCCTTCCTTTATCCTTTGTTAACGATAAATTTGCTTTCTATATTTGTGAGTCTGCTTCTGTTTTGTAAGTAAACTCATTTATATCATTTTTTTAGGTTCCACATATAAGTGATATCGTATGATATTCATCTTTCTCTGTCTGACTTACTTCACTTAATATGATAATCTCTAGGTCCATCCACATTGCTGCAAATGGCATTATTTCACTCTTTTTAATGGCTGAGTAGTATTCCATTGTGTATATATACCATGTCTTCTTTATCCAGTCATCTGTTGATAGGCATTTATGTTGCTTCCATGTCTTGGCTACAGTAAATAATGCTACTATGAACATTGGGGTGTATGTATCTTTTCGAATTATAGTGTTCTCCAGATATATGCCCAGGAGTGGGATTGCTGGATCATATGGTAAGTCTGTTTTCTGGTTTTTTTTTTTTTCATTTGCTCACTTTGTGTCTCTGTGTCACATTTTGTTAAATATCTTGCAATATTTCAAACCTTCCACCAGCAAAAAGATTATGACTCACTGAAGGCTCAGATGTTAAGTATTTTTAAATTAAGATGTGTATATTGGTTTTTTAGACATAATGCTATTGCACACTTAGTAGACTATAGTATAAACATAACTTTATGTGGACTGGGAAACCAAACAATTTGTATGACTTGGTTTTAATGTGGTGGCCTGGTACCCCGGAGGCTTGTGATGAAGATGGCAGTGCCACCAGGTGGCTCCTCCACCAGTCAGTGGGTGTGTGGTGTCCCAACCATGTCTCCCCTACAGGATTGGACATTGTCTCCCAAACTGGAAAACCGAGGAGAGAAGCTTGGTGTTTCCCCTCTCACTGCCCTGTTCTCCTGGAGCAAAGCCTCTGGCTCCACAATCAAGATGGTAGACCTGTCTTACTTCCAGACCCTTCTATCCCTAACTGGAGCCCCTTGCCTTCCATTCGGGCACTAACTAAAGGCCTGTTAACCAACCACGGGCTCCCTGGTTATTTTGGGGGGTTGGAAAAGAGATCAGTTTATTGCTTAGAAGCCTAGTATATCCACTGTAGGAAGGGGTTTGAGAGAAGAAATCCCTTCCAAATACCATGGTAGGCTGGTGATTGAGCCCCAAGGGGTTTAGGTGGGGTCCGATGTGCATTTACAGGTACAAGAGAGATGAGCATCTGTCCTGAGACCAGCGCAGCCCCGCTGGTGTGGCCCTCACCGTCCACACTGGAAGAGAAGCCCTGAGTTACAGTGGGGCCAGGGGATGTTACCGGGGGGGTGGGTGCTGGGTGGGGTCTCACCTGGCTCACAGACCATGTGGCAGAGGCCACAGCTCAGAAACGTGGAGGTCAGGGACGCTCCTGACATTTGTTCTGCACCTCCGTGTGGGACAGGAGGCTGGCAATGTCCCCGGGAGGCACTCCTAGGAAGGTCTCCAAGTAGAACATACAGCCAAAGGGCAGAGGGAGGGACACTGTGGCTTGACAGTCAGTGCCGTCTCTCCCTACTCAAAATCTGGATCGGTGGTTTGACATTGAGGACCCGCAGCTGCTGCTTCTGTAGTTCAAGAGCCTGAGCGTCCCCACGCGTCTGCCCCCAGGTCGGGTTCGTGCTGCGTTTCCTTCGTGCGCGTGTTTCTCACGACTTGCCCACCTGGATGGCGGAGGGGCTCAAGGGAGGAGAGCCGAAAGGGTTATGGTGGGAAAGAATGAGGATGGGGCAGCAGGCAGCTCTGCCTTCCAAGCCCTCAGTGGCTGAACAGCCTGTGCTCCCGGGCGCCTTACTCTCCTCTCGGGTCCGCAGGTCCACCTGTGCCAGGGGAGATGCCTACCTTGCAGGGTCACTGAATGTCTAGTAAGCGAGTGCCCAGGGACGAGTCTGGGACGTGTGAGATGCTTCGTAAACTAAAAGGTAAGCGAACAAACAGACTTCCTACTAAATCTGACACCCTGTAGATATTTCCTTCTGACCCAGGACAAGCTCAGCTTCAAGAATTGCAGCTTTAGGGAAGTTTGGTGGAAAAGAATTTGTGAAATCTGCCCTGGCAGGAAGCATGGAGCTTGGAGTCCTGTCTTTGTGCCGCAATCAGGAAGTGTGTGCAGGAAAGAACGTGTGGGGGCTGTTTTCTCTGCACTGACGCCCTGCAAGCTCCCCGTGTCCGCTGCTATACGTCTTCAGGGTCTAAACAAACAAGATCGAGTGCAATATATGAAACAACCATGGGAGTGTCTTTTCATCCTGGATTGAACAATTTCAAACTTTCATCTGATGTTTTTTCAGGGGAAGGGAGGGGGAGGGTCTTAACTCTTAATGAAAAATCAGACCTCAACATCTCCTGTAGAGCCGAGGCCTCTGGTACTGGACCTGGAGCCTTTGAGCTCTGAGAGTTTATTGTAAACATCAGTGTGGCCAAAACCCACAACCGAGTGCTGTTCCTGGGAAGTGAGTGGATGAGTGGTTTTTGTTTGTTTTTTTTTTTTAATTCAGCAAATAACATGGCTTCTCTCTGTATCTTTATTTCTCATGGGCTCTGGCTTTGCCAGGATGGTCAGTCTCTTTTATAGATAAATATGTGCTTATTTTATTAAAAACAAAAGCCACTTAAATGCAGATGGTGTGCTTCCTGCTTGCTAGTCCTCACAGATTCCTTGTTGCAACTGAAGCAGGCGTGTTACTTTGATAGCTGTATGAAATAACCTTAACTCTGCCTGGGGATATTTATAACAAAACATGCAGAATTATTGCACCATAAAGCCTGCTTCACTGATTCTTGCTGATTAAAAACTTTTTTTTTAAGACTAATGTAATAAAAGCCGAAGACCCAACAGCTGGAGCTCTGAAGACAGCCCAGCTGCAGCCACGGCAACTCCCCCTCTGCCCGTTGATTCAAACCCTGCGCCCGGAGCAGCCAGGCCTGCTCCGTGGCCCCTTCCCAGAGGCGCTTCATGCATCACCGACCTTCCCGCCCCAAGCCCAGGCAGGGTATGAATGGCCTTGGGAGGGACGGGCTTGTCTTTCTGCCACGCTGCAGGCCAGAGCCAAGTTTGGCTTCAGGAAAAACTAAAGCAGAGTCATCTCTGGTATTAAGCAAGGCCAACCCTGTCCCCTGGCAGACAGGCCAAACAGGACAGAGGCATTTCTAATTGATGGTAGAACCTTGCAGGTATAAGAAGTTGGCAGGAACTGACATAACCCTTTATTCCTCCTTCCAAGGTGCCCATTTACCGGGCATATCCTCTAGGGCACTGTGAAATCAGATCCATCAGTGGGGTTTTTTCCCTTGGCTGTTGGCCAGAATCAGACTGGTTTCGTCAGGCTCTGCGTGTGGACGCGGTGTGTGTTAATTGGTGCATTCAGCGTTAATCCGCATTTTCTTTAGGTGCTACCAAGAGCTTTCCCATAACCTCTCCCACCACCACCCTCTTCTCTTTTCTCACATCCCCTCTTCGTTCTTCAACCCCTCCCCTGGCCACACACGTTCTCACACAGACTTAATACTTCATCCGTCAGAGTCAGAGGTTTCCCTAAATTTAGCAAGGGCAGAAAATCTGTTAACAGAAAAAAGCATTTTCATATTCCTGACAGGTGACCAAAGAGAATTACAGCACATTCCTCCTAAGCCCCGCTGTCTGGGAGCTTGGGCTGAGAAGGCACTGCTGCTCTGTTAGAGGCGCCTCTGACCGCTGATCGCCGATCCTGGGTGACCCTCACTGCTTTTAATGAGACTGAATGGAATGAAAAGACTCATGAGCCAGGGAACACCCATGCGCCCCACACTCACTTAGAATACAAGCCTGTTGCTCTTACCTCTAGGTCTCCTGTGCACCCTCCTGATCCATCTCCTTCTCCCTCCCCTTGGAAGTGGTTCATCACCCTAAGTTGTGCGTTCATCAGTCCCTCCGTTGTTGTTGTTGGTTTTTTTTTTTTTTAACATTTTCATGTATATTGAGTATCTCTCCCTAGAATATTCAGTTTGTACGTCTCTGAACTTCATACGATGGAATGATATTCTGCACCTTGCTTCTGTCTGGTAACATCAGGCTCCTTGTGCAGTGTCGCTGCTGCACTGAGTACCATCGTGTGGCGATACTGATTCCGATGGACATTTAGACTGTTTTCAGGATTTTACTATTTCAAACTTCCCTGCTGTGCTATGTACATTCTAGGTATGTCTCCTTATTCAAGACTTGCTCTAGAAGCAAAATGACTGGTTCTAGAATGTGTACATCTTCAATTCTCCAACGTGGCTGGGTCAGTTTCTATTCTGCTCCAGGGTAGTGAGTGTACCGTTTGTTTCCTTACCAACACTTGACATTGTTTTTTACCTGTGCCAATCCAATGAGCAGAAAATGGTAGCTCACTGTGGTTTCGATTTGAATTCCCCTCTTGGTTAATGAGGATGGGTATCTTTTAATATGCAAATTCGCCATTGTGACGCTCCTATTCAAATATTTTGCCAATTTTTCTTAATGAATTTATAGAGATTCTTTATATATTTTGGATTTGACCAGTCCTTAATCAGTTATGTGTATTGCAGATACATACCCCCAATTTTGGCTTATTATTTCACTCTCTTTGTGGTGCCTTTTGATGAATAGAAGTTATTAATTTTAACATAGTTAAGTTCTTTCATCTTTCCCTTTAGAATTTGTATAATTGTGTCTAGTTTCAGGAATCCTTTCCTACCACATACAAGTTGATAAACATAGTCATCTAAGTTGTTTTTTTAAAGTGTTGTAGTTTTATCTTTTGCACTTAGCTCTTTCTTTAGCCCAGCTTAAATTGATTTATTTTTTAATGATGTGAGTTCAGGGTCCAATTAAAACTTTCCCTCCATATGCGTAAGCCATATTCTACCAGTTTACTGATTAGTCCGTCCTTTCCATTGATCTGTAATGCTGCCAATTTCATATCAATATTGGTCTCTTTGAGGCTCTCAGTTCTGTTGATCAGTTTGTCTATCTCTAACACCACGCTGTTTTATTTACTATGGCTTAAAATAAATGCTGATACCTTATGATGCCAGTTCCACACTCCTCCTCCCCCGTTCTTCTTCAAGACTGTCTTGGCTGCTACGCTGTTCTTGTCCCTTCACACTTCCATATAAATTTTAGAATCAGCTCATCAAGTTCTACAAAAACTCCATTGGTATTCGACTGGAACTGAACTCAGTCTGTAGATGGATTTGGGGGAAATTGGTGTCTTTATCGATTAAAAAAGTTTTATACTACTGTAAATTGTACTTTTAAAACAATTTCTAGCATTATTTGTTGATAGATGAAAATGAAATTGATCTTTGTATATTGATTTTATATCCATCCAGCCTCTTTACTAAAATTCCATCAATACTAATAATCTTTCTGGTAGATTTTTTAGGGTTGTTTTTGAAGACAGCTGTATCATATGCAAATAACAACAGATTTGTTTTTTCCTTTGTGATCTTTACACTTCTTATTTCTTTTTCTTGCCTCCCTTTGGCTTGAATCTCTAGTACAAAGTGAATTAGAAGTAGTGAAGAGTGGACACGTTTATTTGTCTCGTACCTGATATTAAAAGACATGCATGTGGTGTTTCACCATATGATGATGTCTGTAGAGTGATATCTAGGCTGAAGAAGTTCCTTTATGCTCTTTGGTTGTTAAGAGTTTTTTGTTTTTTTAAATCATGAGTAGTACTTCAACAGATACTTTTTTCTGCTTTAATTGAGAAGATAAGATGACTTTACCCCTTTAATCTGTTGATGGAGTAAATTATATTAATTGATTTTCTTTTTTTTAATTGATTTTCTAACGTTTATGACCAATTAGGTCATAAGTGATTTTATGCAGTGCTGGAGTTTGTTAGTATTTCTGGTTATGTCTTGTTGCAGAACAGACTACCTCAAAACTTAGTTGATTAAAACAATATCCATTTTATTTTATCTATAATTTTGCTGGTCAAGAATTTAGGCAAGACTCAGCTCAGGGATTTTCCTGTTTCTGTATGGACTCCTTGAGGTCACCTGGTGGGATTAACCTGGCAGATGGGCTGGTCAGGCGGGTCTAAGGCAGCCTCATTCATACGTCTGGCACCTTGACAGAGATGGCTGAAAAATTACTCATCTGGGATTGTCAGTCGCAGCGCCTTGATGTTGCCTCTGCAGCTGGCACTCGCAGGCTAGTCTTAACTCTTTATGTGGCTGCTCAAGGCTCCTAGAGGACATTTCTAAGAGACTAAGGCAGAAGCTACAAGCTTTTTCTCATCAGCCTTTTTCCCATCATTCTATGGTGCTGTTCCAATCTTCTGTATTTGTAGGAGGTCATGCCATAGCACATTCTATTGATGAAGCACTTTTCTAGAGCCAACCTAGATTCAAGGGGGAAAGAGTTAGACTCTACCTCTTAGTGGGAGAAGTAGCAAAAAAAAAAAAAAAAAAAAAGTGCTGTCATCTTTAATCTGCCATTGTTAAGTAGCAGTTTATTATTTTTACATCTATATTTCATAAGTGAGATTGCAATTTTCCTGTTAACTATACTTACCTGTTTTTGATGCCAAAGTTATGCCAGCCTCATTAAAATGAGATGGTGAGCCTTACCTATTTTTCTCTATGATAAAATAATCTAAAACTAGTTTCATTTCTTGAATGTTGGTAGAATTAGCTGGTAAAATCATTTGAGCCTTTCTTTTTTGAAAAATTTTCAAATATTGTTTTGATTTATTTAATGGTTACAGGACTATTTGAGTTTGCTATTTTTTTCCTTGAGTTAGTTATATTTATCTAGTAGTTTTTCATTTCATGTATGTTTTCAAATTTATTGGCATGAATTTGTTTATGGTAATCTCTTAAATCTTTGCAGTTTCTGCGACATCAATAATTATGCCTCATTTTTCATTTCTGATATTGTTATCTGTGCTGCTCTTTTTGTCTTGATTGATCTTGCCAGAAATGTATAAATTTTATCAGTTTTGCCCCAAAACCAACTTTTGTCTCTTTTGTTTCTCTCTATATTTTTGTCCTCTATTTCATTAATTTCTTATCTCTTTTATCTTTCTTTGGGTTCATTCTATTCTTTTTCTATCTTCTTAGGTTGTATGCTTAGCTCATTACCTCTATTATAAATTGTGTATCTTAGCGTCTTTGAGTCACTGGTTATAAGCATAGTTTAAAATTTCTAACCATTAGGAAGTTATCTTTTTGTTAACTACATTGTAGTCAGACAATGTGGTCTGTGTGATACTAACACTTTAAAATCTATAGGTGTGTTATCACTGAAAATAATTTATATTTTGTAGTTGTTTGGTATAGTTTTCTACAAATATATATTGGATCGATCTTATGGTGCTGTTCCAATCTTCTGTATTTGTACAGGGTTCTTTGCTGTTTTGTTTTATTTTTTGTTGTTGTTTTGTTTTGCTTTGTATTCTTGGTGTCTCAGTTGCTGGGACAGGTGTAATAAATGTTCCGACCCTAAGAGTGGATTGATTTATCTCCCCTGTAAGTATCAACATTTTTTCTTTTATATATTTAGAAGCTATATTTTTAAGTGTTATACATGTCAAAAGTTGCTCCATTTTCGCAGTAAACTTAAACTTTAATCACTATATAGTGATTCTGTTTATTTCTAGTAGTGCTTCTTGTCTTGGTGTCTATTTTGTGTGCTATTAATTTAGGCACCTCAACTTTTTTGATTAGCATTTTCCTGGAATATCATTCTCAGTCCTTTTTACTTTCACCTTTTATGTTCCTGCGTTTTAAATGCATTACCTATAAACAGCATATAGACAGATTTTTTTAAACTGAGATTTTATCAGTTTTTTTATTGATTGTGATTACTGATTATATTTGCCATTTTATTAAAAACTTTCTATTTGTCTTAACTTCGTTTCTTTTTCTCTCCTTACCTGACTTCTTTTATCTTTTTAATATTTATTCCTTATTTTAACTTTTTTATTACAAAAAATTTTAAACACATACAAAACTGGAGAAACCATTTCTCAGCTTTACTGAACATCAATAAACTTCTTCTATCCTCTATATTTTCCACAACCCAATATTAGATTGTTTTTAAGTGAAACAAAGCCATCATATGACTTCATTCATACATTCCTCAGTGTGTACCTATAATATTTAAGAGGTCTTTTATAAAACAAAACCACATTATCATTTCACATAATAAAAAAAAAGTAATTCTTTAATATCATTAAATATCCAGTTAGTGTTCAAATTTTCCTAATTGTTAACTGTTGGTATCTTTGAATTGGATCCAATAAGGCCCACCTGCTTCTTTCTCTTTTAGAGTAAAATTATTTCTTACCTCATTTTCCTCTTTCTATTTCCCCTTACCTGAAAATGATACACTTTTTTTTTTTTCATTTTTTTCTTATTCTATCACCAGAGTCTAAGGATCATCAGTATTTTTTCCCTCTTTCTGAACAATATATGATTTGGGGGACACTTTAACTCCTATCAACAAACCCTTCCTCTAATTTCAGATTATATGCTATAATGTTTTATATTTTGATTCGCTAATTCTCTGCTCAGTTATATCCAATCTGCTGTTAAACTCAACTACTGAGTTTCACATCAACATTTTAATTTCTTGAAGATTTTAAAAATTCTTTTTCAAATATGGCTGCGTATAGTCTCTTCTCTTTACTCGTGTTTTAAGTTCCTTATTTTGTCTTCTAAGATGTATATTCTGTGTCTGATAATTCCACGGGTCTGATTCTCCTGTGTGTGTGTTTTTCTCCAGCTTGCACTCACTCATGCTTTGTTTCCTTACGTATTTTGTGACTCTTGACTGTGAGCTGACTTCTGTGGGAATTCTTTGCAACTTGGCTGAAGAGTTTCTCTTGGGAAGACTAGCATCTGCCTCTTTCAGGCATCTGGGGGCACCTTCTGTCATAGACACCTGTAAACTAAATATTCAACTTAAGGTTTTTCCTTCCTCCTCAGTTCAAGGTTCACAGAGTTCCTTGCACCTCCTTGGAGGAGGAAATAGAGGAGCCTATTTCTCACTCACTCGTACAAGGAAGATAAAACCCATTGGGGTTCTAACTTTATGTAGGGGGTGTTCTACTAGACTCCGTGCCTTCATTGGACCTGTTTCCTTCCCCCAACAAGGCTGTGAAAAACAAAATTCTAGTTCACTGTCACCACAAATGTCATCAAGGAGAAAGCTGGCTTCGGAATTCTGCTTGTCTCTCTGGTTTTTCACTTGTTTTCAGTCTCCTGCCATTTTTCTGGCCAGACTCAACAACGCTTGTCATAGACCAGCATTGTTCATTGTTTTCCATAGGAGGATGGGTCAGTACATCTTCTCCATCACGCCCCAGAAGCAGAAGTCCTCCCAATGGTTCCTATTCCAGTTCCTACTCCCAGAGCGCTGGTTCTTGTTAGACAAATTTTGGGGAGTTTCCAACTTGAATCAAGCAAGCCCCCCTGGCGGCTTTTCAGTCCGTGTCTCCATCTCTTTCAGATGCACCTTCTCCTCTGCACCTAGACCCCAGACCCTCAGAGGCACCTCGGCTTGCTTACACTACAAAGTACAGGGAGACCATCAGGTATGAGTTCTCTCATACTCTGTCCTCGCCGCTTTTCCTCTTTATCCTGTTTATCCTCCCTACTTATTCTTCTTTTAAGTCCTATTTGGAAAAGTCCCTCTTTCCAAGGCCAGCTCCTCTCTTCTTGCTATGAATATCATCTTTGCAGTTGATACTTCTCCCTCCTCACACGCTTCCGTTGCATCTTTGCCCATCATCCTGGTGCTAATTTTCCAAGGCTGAATATGGTACTTTCTCTTCTGTGATGCCTTTTGAAGTGTCCTTTCCTTTTCATCCCACACTTCCTCTCTGCACTCCAATAGCAGTTTATTGCCAACGTGAACAAAGGACTGAACTCTGTCCTGCAGTATTATTGTGTGTGTAACAGTCATCTATCCTGCTAAATCGTGGGCTCCTTAGAGAAAGCACTGGTTTTCATTTTATTATGATTTCTTACTGTGCTTTGCACATGGTGGCTCATTGTCAGTTAACACATGAATTCCTCCTTGTCTTTTCTAGAAATCAGCCTTTCCGATTAGCTCTTTTCCTTACTCATTCTCCATCTTCACTAGACCCCTCCCTTCTCTAGTCAGACACATGCAAGTATTTGACTTTGAAGGGAAAGAAAATTATCTTCACTTGGTCCTGCTGTTCCCTTTTTTAATCTTCTAAATATCTCATGCATATGGTCTATGACTTCTATCTTCTTCCTTTGCCCTGAGTCTTTCTTAACCATCTGTAATCTAACCTCCACCCTCAGCGCTTGATTGCGATTACACTCTTAAAAATGAAATCGTTCCTTCTATTACCAGCACCTCCTCTTGTCCGCGACTCTGAGCACTCCTGCTGGGAAAGCATCCTCTGCCCGGGTGACCCTGCAGGGCCTGGTGCCCCTCCTGCCCCGTGACGGCTCCACCCAAGCCTCTTCTCAGTCCACAGCATTCCCGTTTGGACTGAGGGCTCTCCTGCCTTCATGACTTTAGCCTTGATTAATGGGGCTTCTTTTCACACCCTGATTCTCCATCTAATCTCTTCTAAATCTAAAATCTTACATCCCTAAATTCTCTGAAACATTTTCATTTAGTGTCCCAATACTCAAGATGGCTGGCTGTCTTTCCTAAATTTTTAACATTCATCTCTTCCATCACCTCCTGAGTCATTTAGATTAAAAAATCTCCATGTAGTTTGGTTCCTCCCACTTTCTCACGCTTGTCTCCCTTGCCTCCTGTTAGGCTGGTTCAGCCTTCACAGCATCCCTGTCCCTTCCGGCTGCCGTTACTCTGGTTTAGGGTCTCAACCCCGGATCCATGTGCCACGTTCTGTTATCGGCCTCTTTCCTTTCTCAGCCAACTTGCCTTGTGTCCCAGGAATTTCCCTTGGGATATGGTGAAAGGCTCTGGGAAAAGAGTGTGGATTTTAGAATCAGATGAGCCAGGATCTGAACCCCAGCTCCACTGCTTACTGGGTCGGGAGTGTCAGTTTCCTCAGCTGCTATGAGAGTTGGATTTTAGGGAGTATTAAGTGAGACGATATAAAAAGGTAACTTCCATATTCAACAAATCAGTCTCAGAGCAGTTAAGTAACCTTCCCAAGGTCATGGTCTATAAAGCAGAGCACATCTGTGAAAAGATTTTTCACACATCTCACAGGTCAAGGTGAATTAAGCCTCTAATTGGCCTGTATTAATGAGCTCATATTCCTAATGTCTAGAAACAAATTCTAGATTCATCTGGTTCTTCAGGATCCAAGAGAAGCACTGACTGTGCCGGGACTGGAGCAGATCCAAACTGATGTCAGGGGCCAGGACCATACAGACAGGGCCATGCGGGGTTGGTGTGGAGGCCAGCACGTGTGGACGCAGGGAGGAGGGCACGGCGAGGAGAGGGAAGATTGTGTCCAAAGGACCCCTGCCCAGCACGACTGTCCCTGGAAAATGAGAAAGGATGTGGAGCTCATTGTGTGTTTTTACGATGTTCAACGAATTTAATCCTTTTCTGCCTACGGCGGTTCACTCTTCACAGGGGTCTTGGGGATTTGGCCAATTGTGAGAATGTCTGTGGTGTTATTAAAGCTCACTGTATGAGGTTGGCAGCCATTACTTTCAAACCATAAATTTCATCCTTTAAAACAATGAGAATTACCGCTTTGAAAAAGTCCATTTGATGATGGAAAGTACAGTCATAGGAAACACAAAAACAAAACTCAGGGTCCCCACTTCTGTCTCAGTCCTGGCTCTGACTGGGGTCAGGCGTCCACACCATATGAGGGGCTGGAGTCTCCCCGCCAGGAGCCTCTGTGATGGACACTGTGGTGGAGCCATGAAAACATCCAGGAGCATAAACTTAGAAAGGATGGGGGGAGGAAGGAAGAGGAAAGCACCTCGGTCCATGACAACCCCCTCTTCTTAGCTACTTGGGGTCATACGTCTGGTCTTCAACACGGTGACAGCGTGGCCTCGACTTACTCGCCCTCCCCTGTGTCGGGGAGCTGTGTCTTCTCCCTTCTGCCTCACACTCTTAGATCGGTGGCTCCAGGGCGCCGTTCACTCAGAACTCCTCAAATATAAGCGTTTTGTGCTAAATGCTGCGTGTTAGTCTCTCCTTCTGGAGATTCAGTGACCATCAGCAGATGGAATTAAGACCCTTCTGTCGCAAATAGTCTTTGGGGCCAGGGCGATAGTCCTTAGGTTGTTCCCAGGGCCCACGGCAGGCCCTGGAGGAGGGTGGCTCAAGGAGTTACAGAAACTCTCACCTCTCCAGTGATGACTGTGTGTCCGTGGGTTTTTGGCGGGAGCTCACTAGTGAGCTGGGGAGGACACACTGGAGGAGGGAGCAGAGTCTCTTTCCAGCCTGCTCACGACCATAAGCTCTTGGTTACTCATGTCTAAAACCCCTTTAAATAATTTGCTTCCCTGTGTTTTCCTCTCTCTGATAGAAGGAGGAAATCCACTTTCCTGTGCTGATGGATATTCTGCTGCTAGTTTAAACATGTAAAGTATGGTTTAGGGATGGAAAAACTTGAAACAGTGTTTTGGGAAACAGCTTGCTTTATTATGGCAACTGAAGCCACTGGCTGGTGTGCAGTGGGCATGGGGCAGCAGGGATGGGGAGTACACTCAGGAGAAGCACTGGGAGTACCCCCGCCCCCGCACCATGGCCATTGTCAGAGGCCAGAGGTCACAGATAAAATCCAGGACAGAGGGTTCACAGAGGAAACTGGTGCCTCTGGATGGGCATCCCACAGTGGTTATTACAGGGCAGTGAGGACAGTAATTTTGTGAAAACTCAGCCTTCCATCCAGACTGGTTCTAACTGCTCGACTTCTCTGAACCCTCTGGATTGAAGATATTTACTTTGGGGAGCTGGGCAGAAGTCCCAACAGTCAGTAAACATTTATTAGACTCTCACTGTCTGCAAGCGTGTCCACCTTCCCACTTCACACTCGCAGCACCGCTGGGACTTGTGGCAGCAGAGTATTTTTATACCCATTTTACAGATGAGGAAATTGCGGCTTAGCAGGGCCACATCACACCCTCCATGAAGCTGGGTAAGAAGCCCGGGCTCCCACTCTCTGCACGTTCCACTTCAGGGGACAGGTTGGAGTCTTGTGTGGAAAACTCCTCACATTCCAGGCAGAACTTTAAGCACTAGAGAAATAAGAACCTAAGAAATCACATCCATGTTGGAAAGCTTGCTGCCTTTCACGCCATCTGTCCCCTCGGAGAGGGTCTGGCTGGGTCTCTTCTCAGCAGGTGAGAACAGGCAGAGCCTTCTCTCCACAGGGCTTCCTCCTGTGGGACACGGAGTCTGACCCTGAGCCTGACCCTGAGCCCAAATGGGATTCTGAGATCACCTGGGGCCTGTCCTTGCTGGATGAGCCCAGGGCTCGAGGGCAAACGGGAAATAGGAGGGTCCTCCCCGACCCTGTGACAATGCAATTTCTTTTCTTCTCTCCAACACTACCTTCTCCTAGGGATGCAGTGAGAGAAATTCTCAGGGAGTTCCAGAGGAGTTTGGCTGACTGCTGTAACATATGTAGAAGGGGACCGCGGCTGCCAGCACTTAAACCTTCGATGTGGCGGCACTGTTTTCAAGGCAGCACTGGCTCCTGACTCCAGCAGCAAGCTGCAGGCTGGCCGTGGTGTTGCCCGGATGATTTACTCCAGCAGCAGCACAGGCCCGACCGGCTGGAGAAGAGAGAGTCTGGAAAAGTTGTCTCTGAAGTAAGTTTCTTATATGCCATTAAAGACACAAGTTGAATAACTTGTCTTTAGTGGCATATAACATTAAAAAATTTGTCAATATCCCATAGAAGATTTAAAAAATATTTTAGAATCTTGTGTTTGAAGAAAAACCTCAAGTAGACCTTGGAGATATGCAGGTTTGGTTCCCAACCACTGCAATAAAGAGAATGTTGCAATAAAGTGAGTCACACAATTTTCTTTGGTTTCCCAGTGCATAAAAAGTTATGATGACACTATAGTCTATTAAGTGTGCAATGGCATTAAGTCTAAAAAACAATGTACATGCCTTAATTAAAAATACTTTATGGCTAAGAAATTCTGACCAGCATCTGACAACACAGGGTTGCCACAAACCTTTAATTTGAAAAAAACAAAAAGCCTACATCTGTGAAGCGTAATAAAATGGAGATGTGCCTATGAAATAGCAGTAACACGACAATACAAGCACTGGGCCTTTCCAGGCCAAGACTGGAAACTGCCATCTGCTGGGGACGGATTCATCCCCTAAACCACACCCACAGCTGGCTTCCCCGGCCTGTGGCTTAGATGGTCACACAGGGCCTGCGCTCAAGACCCTGAACTTGGTTCAGTGCCCTCCTGCTGCCATCCTGAAATTCCGAACACTCGTTCAGCAAGGGGCCCTGAGCTATGTGGCCGGGCCTGCCTCACTGGTTCCCTGTTCCTGCAGAATGAAGTCCTGACCTGTAAGCTCCCCGGGCCCAGCCCCGCATACTTCCCAGCCCTCCCTTCTGCTCTCTGCTCCGGGCTCAGGGCGGCTCTTCCCAGGCTCGGCTCCTCTGCACTCCCCACACAGGCTCTTGCTTCTGGCTGTGCTGGGCTGACCCTGCCTGGGAGGCTTCTCCCTCCTCCACCTCCTCGGGCAGTGTCCTCTTCTCCCTCCTCCCTCCTTGAGCATCCCTCCTCCTGCCACTGGTCCAGCTCGTATGCTCACATCCCTGTGCAATCATCCGCCACACCCTCCGTGTTACACCTGCATCCTGTGTGTCTGCCCCTCCACCCAGCGAGCCCCTCCAGGCAGGCACTGGGCCCAGCATCCATTCCCAGCCCTAAACGTCAGGAGCGGGGTGTGGCATGAGGCAGGGCCAACTTCTCCACTAGGTACAGCACACACAGGGCCTGGGGCCCAGCAAAATGTTTTAATTTCTTTTAAAATCAGAAGAATGACTATGATAATAATAAATATATAATATTAACATCTAAATCTAGTCTGAATTATATTTGTATTCATGCCAATACAGTCATAAAATATAATTTTTCCTACTTTTTTTTTTATAGAGGAAGGGGCCCACAGAGGCAAAGGTGCCTTGGATCCCAAAAGGCCCAGCGTGGCCCTGTGTGTTTGGCATTACCTGTGTTATCAGATGCTCCATAACTTCTGTCCTCAGGTTCCAGCAGCAGCAAGAAAGTAAGCCAGACAATTCTGAAGGTTTGTTAAGAGTGGGTGGGAAACATGCTCTGAGATCCCCCTGCCCCCAGGCAGCCTAAGAGAACAGTGCACTGTGATCACGGCTTTAGGGGTGGAGGCTGCCGTGACTGCCGATCCGTCAAGGGCGCAGGCTGGCAGCGCTCCTCTGGGTAAGCCCTCCTGGTGAGGCGTGGAGCAGGGTGCACTCTGCCTGCTCTCCCTCCACGGGATGAAGGCCCTCTGGTATCCTGGGGACCCAGGCAGCCCCCAGGAGTCTTTGCTGGAGTGGATGCTGGTCATGAAAGCTTAATTCTTGCATTTATTTTTTTTCAGGAAATTCCTTTTAACTCCTGGCTTTATGGAGTAGTGAGAAGCAAGTGATGAACAACAAAGGTTCTTCATGCCTCACAGGTAAATTCATTACCTCCTCTGTGTCCGAGGGCACTAGGAGCCTTGGAACAGATGCCTGTGGGGTGGGTCACAAAACTCCCCTGAGGTCAAGCACCCAGAACTGACAGTGCAGTGGGCTTGTGGGGGCACCCTTGTGTCACTGCAGGGGCCCAGGATGAGCACTAGGGCAATCTGGATCAAGGTACCAGCACCAGTGTTTCTAGCTGTGAGTCGGGCAGTGCCCTTCCCAAGCCCTGATGATATGCCAGGTTCTGGGCAAAAGACTACATGCATTTCCCAGTTCAGCCTCACCACAGTGCTCTCAGGGAGGTACCATTGCACCCATTTCACAGAAGAGGAAACTGAGGTATAGAGGGGATATAGATAGACAAGATGAATTGTTCAATGGATGACCCTCAAGGTGCCTGGCAACAGGGTCTCTGGGACCGAGGTGGGAGGGCTGGGCACGGTCTTGACTTGCTGTCTCCAGATCCTGGGCACTGGCACTCCAGCACCTCTTTGAACAGACCCTGTCTATGCTCAGACTTCTGAGTACCCTGACACGATTTGTCCCTCACCCTTCAAGATTGCTTTCATGGCCGTTAGAAAGAGAGTTTTCATCCCCTGGAGCACAAGCATGGTGCTCCTGCAGGGGGAACAGCACCCAGGCCCCAGCTGCCCCTTCTCCCCGTGAGTTCCAGCGTCCCCAGTGACCAGCGCAGCTGCCTGTGTCCGTTAGCATAACCGAGGTCACACAGCTGGCCAGGGGCTGAGCCAGGACTTAAACTTCACTGAGTGAGTCTAGAACCTGTGCGCTATGCGGGAGGGTACAGCTCGGTGGTAGAGTGTGTGCTTAGTGAGCACGAGGGCCTGCGTTCAATCCCCACTTCCTCCATTAAAAAAAATGAATAAACAAATAAATAAACCTAATTACCTCCCCCCACAACCAAAAACACACCCAGTTATTAGAACCTGTGTGCTGAACCACTGCTTTCTACTGAAGTCTTTCTGCTTAAGTGCTGTTTCTTCATCAGAAACAGCCTAAGTAAACCTTGCCCTGGCTTTCTCCCCAGGTGTCTGGGAAGGTCAGATGAGCTGATGCAGGCAAAAGCACTTGGTAAGTTGAAAGTGCTGTGCTTCTTGGCTTAATACCCCCCCCCATCACTCACCCCCTTCACCTTCAAATTCCTTAGTCAACGGGCTGACTTTGTCGTCTTGATCTGGGGCAGGAACGATTTCTGAAAAGCAAAACTACTGTCACGTGCAAGGTCAAAGCTCTCTTGGTGGCTATATTTCAGGATGGTGTGGTGACAGGAGGATGGCAGGCCGATGTCAGGATGTCTGACTTCTGGTCTTGGTCATGTCATTGTCGTCATTTTCCACCTTTAAATGTGGGTGCCATCCTTTCATTCTCGAACACTCTACTATGACCAGACTCAGACACTGGGGACAGGAAAAAACTCTCACTTCTGGCCTTGAAGAGGTGCAGCCTAGTCTTCCCGGCCGTGTTTTGACTGTAGATCATACTGTTGTTTGCAGCTGTTTGCTGCCCTTCTTGTGAGAGGACTGTTTTCCTCTGTCTCAGTAACGTTGACTTGGGTGGGTGACTTCCACTGGCCACCGAGATGTGAGTGACAGTGGCATGTGGACTTGTGAGCACGTCTCCACCGCTCCTTTGGTTCTTCTTCCTCTGTGATGATACCAGCTTGCCCCAGAGAGGGCTGCACCCGCAGCCTTGGTTCTGGAATGGAAGCAAAGCTGTAGTTGACTTAGAGAAGACGTGAAATGTGAGCGAGAAAAAAACCTGTTGTTGTTGTAAGACTCAGATTTGGGGGGACATTTGTTCTGCAGCCTAACCCAGCAAAAGCTGAGTGATTCAGAAGGAAAGAAGTGGGCTCTACTTTTCTGCTCCCTTGTTTTATCCGTTTGGTGATAAAAACAGTAATCCTCATGACTAAATTGATAGATTTCATGTAGCGTAAAAACTTGTTTCATTCCTTTCTTGTCTTGTGAGCCTTGGGGTCTAGGCAGCCACGGAAAAAGTCCACTGCCCTCTTGCCTACGGCCCTGCTGGCCCTTGGGTCCCAGACTTCAGCATTTCTGTGCCACTGTTTTTGGTGAGTGGTTGGTTCTTTGTGTCAGAATTGCCCTGAGCTTCTTCCCTGCCCACGTGTGTAAAAGGCAGGATCCTGGGGTGGTTTGTCCTTCGTGTTGAGTTAGGAGTTCACACTGGAAAGAAGCTCTCTGTTAGACAATCGTGAGTGGGGTGCAGAGGACGCTGCTGCCTGTCTGCTTTCCTGAGTTCCATCAGAATCCACCCCTGACAGGTGCCCTGAGTCCCTTCTCTCTTTTGTCTCTAATTTCTTCTGTTTACTCATGGTTACTCTTTTTCTTTCCTGTTGCATGGAACTGGAGGGGCAGAGCCAGCCCCTGCAGACAGTCAGACTTGGAAGACAGAGTTTCTTCGTGCTAGTACTGAGCGCCTCTCACAGCCTCACGTCCCCGTAGGATGACACTACCCAAGGCCCGCCCTGCCTGCCCCCGTTCCCTCCCCCTTTCACTCCTTCATCCTTTCTTTCTTCCAGCAAATAGACATTGAGCCCCAGGGATATTCCAAGTCACCACTGTAGGCCCTGGAGAGGCTTCAGTGAATGAAACAGATCAGGAGGTTCCTCCCAACAGCTGGGGGAGTGGGATGGAATGTTGTTCTTTTATACAGGAACCTGCAATATTGGTATGATCCCATTATTTTTTTCAGTTATTCTAAATGCAGACCTCTGGGTAGAGGTAAGATGGATGGAAGAGCAGACGAAGGCGGGACTGGGAACAGAAGGTCACTAACAGTCTCTCCAGGAAAACCTCTCTGTAGGTTTATCACGCTGGGCCTTGCTATCTTCTAAAGGTTGGAGCTAGGATGGGGATAAGAGACCGTTAAGTCCAGTGCTCTGCGGAATTTCTACCCAGTGGCCCTAGAGGGAGGGCAGCGCTAATCACTGTGCCTGAATGAGACAGACTTAGCGTGAAGCTGCCAGATAGAAGGGAAGTGTCTTTGAAATATCTTTTGTGATTTAAAAATTAATCTAACTTTTTGCATGCTTTTTATATCATAGCTTTTTTTTTCATATAAAAATTTTCCTCCCAAGACTATATATTGTATGATAACACTTACATGCAATGCCCAGAATAGGCAAATCTCTGGAGACAGAAAGTAGATTAGTGGTTGCCTAGGGCTTCAAGGACCAGGGAACAGGGGAGGAGACAGCTAAATGGTACAGGCTTTCTTTTTGGGGTGATGGAAATGATCTAAAATTGATTGTGTGATGGTTGCACATTCCGTGAATATTTAAAAAAAACCACATTGAATCGTGTGCTTTAAATGGGTACGTTGTATGTGATATGAATTATAGCTCATAAAGCTGTTAAAAAAAATTGTCCCTCCCAATCTTCATGTAAAGTTGACACTCTGATAAGGTGCGTAACGTGTACGTTTCCACCATTGAGTAAGCTGGGGTTAAATGCGTCCATTTGAGAAGGGAGATTCTGGTCTATCCTTATCGGTTACAGTTTTATAGAAGCCTGAGGAGGAGATGGGACTTGCCCAAGGCCTCCAGAGTAGGGAGCAGAGCCAGGCTTCCAGTCCAGGGCCACAGGGGAAGCCTCTGAATGTGCTTTGCACTGAGCTTGGCATCCACCTTGTTTCACTTCCCTACATCATCTACTTCCCGAGTCGGTTCAGCCACATATTGTCCCTGGTCTGTGTCGTTAGCCCTCTTCTCTTGGCTGTCTCTGGCTTTCCATGTCCTGCATGTTCCCAAAACAAGTGGCTAAGCCTGCGGACCCCTCACCCCCACCTTCCTCAGGGGCTGGGTGGCCGTGGCGGGTGGAGGAGGGGCCCCACCCGTTCTTGCTGAGGGCCCCACTGAGCCAAAGGCCGGCTCCGCCTTCAGAAGCTGTGGGAAGAAGAGCCACTGTCTGTTTAATCATGAAAGAACCAGCAGTATCTGGATGGAATGTCAGCCAGGACACTTTCATCCTAACCTGCCCGGCATTAGGCAAGCTGTAAACATGAGCTGCTGCCATCAGAGGTGAGGAGGGCTCATGTGGTTACCTACAGCCCCCACGCCGGCCTTCTCCACATCACCCGTGCCCGGGGACCCACCAGGGTGTCCGGAGCGAGGCCCCTCCCTGCCAGTGAGGGGCAGGCTCAGAGCATCTCTGGTGACCTTGGGGTCTGCCTTCCACTTGGCTCTGTACAGTTCCTGCACAAGATCTTTACAAAGGTCTTGTGACATAGGCAAGGCAGATATCATTTACCTTCCTTTTTCAGATATGGAAACCAAGGCTTAATGCAAGTTATTTGCCCAAGGCTTTTAAGCCAAACAAGTGAGGGAGCTGGGTCTGCTCCAGACTGCGAGACCAGGCTATTTCCACCACACCCCAAGCCCAGCTCAGCAGCAGCCATGGGGAATAGTGCAAAAAGTGGCCCATGGCCTCAGAGGGACAGTGTGAACATTCATCATCAAGCATTTGAAGACCAGCTCCAGAATCGTTTCGTTTTAAATCCATGCCCAGGGCTGAAATTAGCCTTAGAAGATGTGAGAGACAGCAGTCCTCAGTGTACTCAGAAGTTATCTCCTCACAGCTAACTGTCCCCTCCTCCCTTTCAGGCGTGTGAGAGGTCAGGAATGAGCGGTCGTAGGCAGGGATGACAGTGTGAGAGAGTTCACACGGACGGTTTAATGCCCAGGTGTCCAGCAGATGAGCGACCGGCCCTGGTCACTCCAACAGGGAGCTAGTCCTTACAGAGCCCAGAGAAGGAAACATAGGAAGTTTGGGGTCCGGAATGAGGGGGTCAGGACATAGTTATTTCCCTGCCAGACAAGATCCCCCACCCCACTGATTGGAGTTCAGATGTCTTATTGTTTTTGAATTAGATTCATAAGATTAAAAATAATCTGATTATCTAGTCTAGAATTTTTAAAGCACTTTTAAAAAGCTTTAGAACCTTTTTTCCCCCAAAATAAATAAAAATCCATACATCTGAGAAAAGGAAATCTGGATAAAAGCAGCACTTGGGGGGTGAGCTACCCAAAGCCCCATCCTCCAATTGTTCTGGGAGCCTCTCCAAGTCCTAGAACTGCCCTGAAGACTGCTGGTTTAGCCTCTCATTTCACATACAGGGAAACGAAGTGTAATAGTAGTGCTCGTGAGTATGTTTTACTGCATCTTACTGTGTGCTTGTCTTTTTATTCCCAATGGCCCCACAAGACAGGTGTTATGTTCTGGAATTATCAGAAGAGGAACTTGAGCCTCAGGAAGGACTAGGCAACTTGCTGGAAGTCTCCCAGAGAATGCGTGCAGGACAGGGGGCTTATGTCCAGGACTGGCTGGCTGCAAAGGCAGCTCTGGGCCAAGTGCTCAAAAACACAGATTTCCTCCAGACCCAGGCTTTGTAGGAACAAGACCTTAATGTTGAGACTTGATGTAGATTTGTTTTTCTACCCTAGAAAAGGCCAGCTTTCATGATACTTACTTTGAACAGTGGAAGAGCCCTAATTGATCGGTCTTTGATCGAGTATGTGGCTGTTGGTGTCCTAGAGGAGGTGTTGGCTGTTTGTCAGTGACTGAGACAAAAGTCAGACCAACTTCTGAAAGTTGCCTTGAAGCTGGGGCAGCAGGGACGAGGTGCCTCCATCCCTGACACAGAACGATGCTGTCACTCTGAATGACTTCTGGTGATAGTTGATGTTTGTGCAGGGAACTTGGCATTGTAGAAAGTTAAGAACTTTGGAAGCATCTGGCCCAGTGCCCTCATTTTACAGATTCAAAAAGTAAGATACGGAGTCACAAAAAAGGAAGAGGGGGAGGAAGAGGAGATGGCCCGGGGAAGCCACGCCCCCAGCAGTGCGGTGGTTGTGAGCTAAGAGCGCCTGCATTGGAGGAGAGCACCAGGAACAGCGGCTGTGGCTTCTTCATCCAGCAAGCCTCAGGATGAGAACCTGTCACGTGCCGGACTCTGTTTGGGGTGTGGGACACACATGTGAACAAAACACAAAGACCCCCGCCCACAGGGAGCTCACAGCCCAGCGGGTGAGCCAGACAAGACACAGTCATCCTCTTGGTGGTCTTCAGAGTAGACTGGCCGTGCAACTCAGGAGTGCAAAGTTTTTGATGCTCTTCCTCCACTGTAAGTCTGTTTATTTGTAAATTATATACATGTGTGTCTCTACTATTCTGTATTATATATATTTAAATCTATTCCTGAATAGAAAAATTTAAAGAACAAATTAAAATAGACCCAAGACGGTCCAACATTTTTTTTCTCTTCCCAGTTAGATTGGATTAGGAACAGATTTGGAATACCCTGGAGAATTCTGGACCAGTGCCCCCTACAAGCTAGAAAATTTAAGAATTCTGAGGTCAAACGTTCAGTTTTAGGTTGTTTTTTATTCTAAGTTGCAGTCCTCTCTTATAATATCATTACTTCATTCAAAATTTTTTTTAAAAAATTGTGGCAAAATTTACATAACATAAAATTTACCATTTTAACCATCTTGAAGTGCACAGCTCAGTGGCATTAAGCACATTCACATTACTGTGCAACCATCACCACCATCCATGTGCAGAACTTCTTCCCCTCCCCAGACTGAAACTCTGTACCCATTTAACAACTCCCTCCCCGCCCCCTCCCCACCCTGTGGACTCACCATTCCGCTTTCTGCCTCCATGAATTTGACTACCCTGGGTCAGAAATTATTTTTAAACTCCTGTGATGACTCAGGTGGCAGTTTGGCTCACGGGATTCGGTGGTGAGCAAGGCAAATGAAGTTTCCGCCCTTCAACCTCCAGGAAAGGCTGCTTTAACTCGCCTCACCCAGGACTGCTTTAGGTTAGTGTCTGGAAAGGCAAGGAGGTGGGCAGTGCCCAAGCTTGTGGCCAAGTGTGGTAGACAGGACAGGTGAGCTAAGAAGGGGTGTGGGCGGTGAGGCTGGAACTGAGTGAGACCTGACAGGTGATGACCTAATAAAAGAGAAGTACCTTCCCAAGGAATTCCTAAAACATTGGGGCAGAGGTGGGACTTACTGCATTAGGTAGGTTGAGGCTGTATTTATTTTTATTGAATGACAGAGAGAAGGTGACCCCCAAAAGCTGGTGGACACAGAAACATTAAGGTATCATTTATTAGTAGTAACCTTCAAATGACTGAGGCTTCACGGCATGGGAGGATCAGGTTTCAAGTGGAGAGCAGGCTAGAGGGACCGGGTGGTCCTCCTCCCGTGAGGCGCGGCCGGGTGGCTGGAAGCCTCCCCCGCCCTGCCCCTCCACCTGCCTTTACCTTAGGATAAAATTATACATTTCCAATTACAGGGCTGGTCAAAAATCAATACAAAGGTGGGAGAGAACAGATCATTTTTCTTATGGAAGTCACCGTTTTCATTAATTTTTCATTAGCTGCTGCCTCTGTTGGGCTATCCATCACAGGCGGGGCTGTAGCCTGCATTTCTGCGAGGGTGCATACTTCTTGGATTCAGGAGATAGTGGTTGATAAAGCCAGCATGTTACTGCCAGGACTGCTGCCTGTGGAACCGGTTTGGGTGACTGTTCTTGGACCATTCTGTTGGTTAAAACATGCTTCAGACTATCAGGTTTCCACTCACCAAAACTCAGCCCTAACTCTCTTGCAGACATTCAGTCTATAGAATAAGGTTGGGCGTCTGTTCTGTTTCTTTTCGGGGATGTCTGTAAGTCAGTCTCTTGGTGGGTCCACTTGGCAGGTGCACTTGGCTAAAGCTTGCCTTTGGAGCTGGGGTCTCGGTGGGGAGGTGGGGAAGGGCAGGGTCCTGGGTCTTTGCACGTGTACTTCCCTGTGCTTTCAGTGCAGTTATTTTATCCTTAAACTCCTCCCCTCAGCTCCCTAACCTTACCCTGCTCCATCCCCCTCAGCAGCTTAAACATCTTCTCCATGAAGACCTCACAATCCTGCACCTTCTCAGAATTGCTCGACCAGTAAATCTTACCCCCCCCCCCCCCCGCTCTCCTCCTGATGCCCTTCACGCTGTGCTGTGTGGTCTCCTCCTGTAGGCCTCCCCTAACCAGCCTTGTGTTACCTGAGGACAGGGCAGTGGCTTTTTAGTTTTGGGTTTTCAGCACCTTAGAGCACCTGGCGAATGGGAGGTGATTAATGAATGTTTATTAAATGAAAGAAACGACTGGCAGTCTTTCCTTGCTGTGTGTAAGCCAGACTCAGAACTCCCATCAGCAGTGGAGGCAAGGCAGGCCTGACACTCCCCCAGTTGACTTATTCTATTGATGTCCGAAGAGCTAAGCACTAACCCCAGCTCTGTGGCCAGTTAGCTGTGGACCCAGGAATAAGTCACTGATGCGGTTCTCTCCCAGCCCTAACGTCCTTAACCCCAAGAACCCCTGCCCTTGGGGAAGAGTTCCCCATGTGTCACTTCTCCAGCCGCATGACCCATGGGCCTCCGATGCTAACCCCCGGGCGGCCCCTGCCCGGGTCCCTGGGTTGACTCTCTCTCCTTCTCAGGGCCTTCTCCTTAGGGGCCTGTCTGGAGTTACGCCTGCGTCTCTGGTTGTTAACCCAGCCCCTCAGCCCGCTCCCGGCCTGACTTCATCAATTCTCTAGGGACCCATTCCTATTTTCTAAGATGTGTTTGAACATGACTGCATTTTGGATGACCGCCCTCATGAGAAACATTTTCATTCCCCCAGAAAGTTCCTTCGAGCCCTTCTCTGGGCATTAGCCCCCTCCACTGTGCCCCCAGCCTAGTGGTGCCCACTACTCTAACCCCCGTCCCTGAGAGCCAGCGTTGCCAGTTCTGGAACTTCACAAGCCAGACAGCACCTGTTCCTTCGGTTGCTCATTTTTCTCATTCAACATAACTTTTTTGGGATTAATTTGTGCTGTTGCATGTCCCTGGAGTTCATCCTTTTTAATGAGGCTGTTTTTTTGTTTGACTAAATCACAGTTTGTTTACCAGTTCTTTCACTGGTAGACATTTGGATTGGTTCCAGTTTTGACCTTTTCGTGTTTTTAACTTCTTTTACATTTGGCTGTTTCCCCTTAATTTCTAAACATAATAAAATAATTTTTTGCAAGTTCACCCTGACTTACAGAGCATGTGACCCTGAGCGGGTTATTTAGGCTTTCTGAGCCACAGTTTCCTTGTCTGTAAAGTGGGATCATAACACTTTTTTTAAGTTTTTTTCAGGTATTGTTTTGGGTAATAGTATCTTTTTCATAAGATTGTTTTGGGTATTTTTTTTTTTATTCCTTTCAAGGGTAAAAATTTTAGTTTTGAGGAACTTCATACTGAACATTTTCAAAGGAAGTCACATAAGAAAGCAAAAAAATGTTATCTTCCTTTCATCCTTGAAATAAATAGGAAGGGCATAAAATTTATTTTAAAATCATGACACTTGGAAGTTTAGTGCCAGCATCCAAAATGAAGAGAAAAGGAGAAAATAGTATTTACTATATGTTTCGAATTTCTTTGGTTGGGGTTCTCTCTCTGTGGGGTCAGCATTTCCTCTTTCTATTCATATTACTGAAACAGTAAAAACCAGGAAAAAGATATTTCACATATCCATATGAATATATACCCAAATTATAATTTTTAGGTTTATATGTTGAAACACTTAGGATATTGCCTGGAATGTAATAAACACTGTGTACATGTTTGCTATTATGTATATTATTACTGAATGGTTGTGAGGATTAAATGGGTCACACTCGATTCATAGCAGCACATCTGTGATGCAAGAATTACACAAGGAGCGTGGATTTTGAGCCTCATTCTTATCACTCACACCCATTCTCATAAATATCATGTAAGCTCACTTGTCACCCTGGCATTAATTTTTTTTTTTTTTTTTTTTTTTGCTGCAAGGATATGAGATGATATGAATAGATATGGTTCTCAAATATTCCAACTGAAAAAAATAGTCTCACCCTAACGTGCTGAGCCTGTACCCTCCCTCTACAAATGCATTGGTAGGAATCGCTGGGGTAGAAAATACTTCTAATCATTCTTGGTCTATTGTCTTGGTAGAAGACAATAACTACAGCAAATGGCTCGTGTTAAGGCATGCCATTGTCATGAAGTAAAAAGATAAAAAAGGATCTACATATTTCACTCTGCCATTTCCTTCTGGCTGCTGCCCTGGCTCTCTTCTCCTTCACAAGTTCTTTTTTTTTTTTCTTTTTTTTTTTTTTTGCAGGGAGGAGAGAAAAGAACAGCTTTATTGCTTTGCCAGACAAAGGGAGTCACAGCCAGAGATTGCCTTAAAGACTGACCTCCACAAGTTCCTAAAAAGAATTGTCTCCAATCGCTGTCTTCCTTGCCTCTGACTCCCTTCTCAGCCTGCTGTGATCTGGATCGGGATCCGAGCACTTCACAGTTGCTTCTCAGGGGTCAGCAGTGGCCTTGCCGTCGCCAAGCCCACTGGACCTTGCTCTGCCCCTGGACATGCTCGTTCTGTCTCTGAAACTCTCCTCTTCACCACAATTTCCCGCCCCACTTTACACTGGCTTTTCTTCACCCTCTTGGCTGTTCCTTCTGGATCTCCAACTACCTCTAAGAGTTGGTGGCCTTTCCAGGCAAGAGCCACTGCCCCTCCCACCCCCATGCCATCCCTGGGCTTCGTGGACAATTTCTTGTGTCCATTCTTCCTGCCCCTAAGTCTGGACATCTGGTTGCCCACACGCACCTCTCCTGCCACATGCTCAAAACCGAACCCTGCTGAGAGTCCTCCTTACCTGCCCTACAAATGCAAGCTTCTTCCTGGCCTCCAGCCATCTCTCTCCTAAGGGTCCCCCACCATCTGGGAGCCTGGGGTCCAAACTTTGGAATCACTCTTGAATCTTTTCTCTCCTTCACCACCCACATCTAATTGGTCATCAAGCTCTGTCGTTTCTACCTTGAAATCTCTCATAATTCACCCCTCTTCTACCCTCCAGTTGCTTTCAGGTACCCTGACTCCGTGAGACAGCTGGAATAGTCTCCTGATTTATTTCTCAGTCTCGCCTCCACTTCCCTCTCCACTCTGCCACCAAAAAATAGTATTTCTTAAAAAAACAGATCTAATTGCATCACTCTTGGGCTTTAAAATGTCACTGATCCCTTGTTGCCTGTGGCTGGTTCCCACACAGGGCTCCTGGCCCAGGGTCCCCGGAGGTAGGTTCCTGGGGCCCCACCCCAGGGAGTGTGAGTCAGGGGGTGGGGCCTGGATATCTGCAGTCAAAAGAGCTCCCTGCCTAACTTCCCCAGGGGGTCCTGGAAGCTCTCTTCCCTGCCCTGCTCCGGCTCCGCCCCGCAGGGAACGTGCTATTCTTAGCACACTGGCCTCCTGCTAGTTCAAGCCTCTGTGCTTTCTGGCCTCTCTCTCTGCTTTGCCAGGGCTGCTGTCTCTGCCTGAAACACCCTCTGCTTCCTACTCCCCCTCCCTTGTCTTCCTGGCGGGGTCATGCTACAAGATTTTGCACTTGCCTGCAGCTCAGGGAAGCCCTCTCTGGCTCCCCTGGGATAAATGACTTGTCCCCTCCTCCATGTTCCCCTGCAGTCTGCACACAGCCTCGTCAGGGCATCTAGCAGCTCTGCTCACATCTGATCAGGCCACCTGCCTCTTGCGGGCTGCATCTCCTGCCCATGTCCCTGGTCCCAGCACAGTGCCTGGCACACCAGCCGCACCTTAATGCTCAGCCAACGAGGAAAAGAATGAACCTCCCTCGTCCTTCCCTTTTCTTATTCCAAGCGCTGCTTGTCAGATGATGCCATGGGCAGTGCTGACAGTACAAACCCAGCATTCTGAGTTTGCAAGTGTTGCTTTAGTTAGGTTCTCCGAGTCTGTTTTGGTAAATTTTATTTCACTTCTTTCTTTCATTTCAGCAGCAGAAAATTAAGGAGAGATTGAGGAGGGGCAGCTGGAAGGAGAACTCAGAGCCTCCCAAGGGAGCCTTCTCAGCTCTGCCGCCTGCGAGGCTGTTTGGTTTGGGCCTATGAGAACCCCCCTACTTCACCGTAAAGAATGTCCAGCCTGAAAGCCCCACTGAAGTGGTTTTCCTGGTTGCTGGGAGGTAACGTTCATTTCTTCAGCTGCCTTCTGGCCTAACTTTTGTGGCCTGGGGGCCTCACAGCCTGGGGGAGTCCGCAGCCAGGTGTCCTGCTGAGGGTGACGGCTGGGGGAGAAAAGCCTTCTGGAAAGACAAATGTGGCGTCAGGCACTCACCTGGAGGGTCCGTGGGCACTCCCGGCGTGAATTTTTCTTCCCACTGCGCTAGGGCCTTTCACTAGGAGTTGACCTTAGTTTTATTTTCTTGTTCATAGGAATACAAGAAAATCTTAAGGAAAAGTAAGATAGGTGAAAAGTGACGAGGAGGCTGAAAGTGAAGCATATGGGAACTTTGAGCACCCACACAAAAGGGGGCTCTCTTAGCTTTAGTCAGAATAGGAGGAGGCAAAGTAACAGTGAACATTCCTTGAGCCCTGTTCTCTACCTGAAGGGACAGGCAGTTCATTCATGCAGATCCTCACAAGATCTCCTTGCGGTAGCTAGTGCTGTTGCCTCCATATTTTAGATGAGGACTCTGAGGCACAGAGAGGTTGCCTAACTTCCCCAAGGTCACAGAACCAGTGAGCTGCGGGCAGGGATCTGAGCCCACACTGGTATCCACCACATGGGGCTCCTTAGGGCAGGAAGGAGGGAGAGATCTGCTGCTGAAGGTGTCAGGGCAGCATTGCTCGTGGCTGAGAAGGCGGATCCACCTCACTGCTCTTTTCTTTCTACCTTTCCGATCTCAGAGAATGGACTTCAAATAGGAAGGAATAAAACAAACCCAGTAAGGGAGGACTTGGACCTCAGGATTGGTGCAGAGTGTGGGCTGGCATGAATTTAAGTCTCTTGGCTTAGATGAAATACAATTCCAGATAAGGAAAGGACTGGGAGATGTGTTAACTAGTGAGATTTCCTAGAGAAAGTGGGGGGCGATGGGGGATCCAAAATCAGTAAGCATTCCCACTATCAAAAAGGATCCGAAAATAAACTGTTAATGGCACCTTTTCTCAATTATGTATTAGGTAGGATTTCTTAATTGCAAATAACACAAGGCAATTTAACCAGCTTACCTGAACATGGGATAATAGAGCATTTTATGAGGATACAGCTCAGTCTCACAGAAGGGATGGCAGCAATACACCAGGCGCCAGGAGGGAACCGGAACCGGGGAATCAGTTGCTGTCATTGCTGCTGCTGCTGTACATTTGCCTCTGAATTTACTCTCAAATGTGAACTTGGCGACCCGCACAGCCCAGGTTGATAGTTTCTCTTATCAAGAGCCCAGACTGATCGAGACCAGAGTCTATCGGACCCACTAATATCTTCTCAGGAAAGGGGACCCTGGACTGATGAATGAGGGAGGGTCCTGGCTAGACTGAGCTGCTCCACCTTTGGTGGGAAGGGAGGATAGTTGCAGAGAGGGTGTGTGTATATGTGGTCAGTGCACAGAGAATTGGGTGGGGGGCAGGTAGGGAACTGTTCTCAGGTGAGAGGATGTCTAAACCGTTATCCAAATGCCTCACAGGCCTGTGAGGTCGTAGCCGTTGACCCACGAGTCAGGGACTTGCGTCATCCTGGAGAGAGAACTTGGATGGCGTGCTTCAGTTGGACAAGTACACCCGTAGCTTGGAGGAAGACAGACAGGCCATGCTCACACAGAAACAGCTGGATGGAGAGTGAACAGCTTCCTGGAGGACAGGATGCAAGATTCCCAAGGTGCCGGAGAGGCAGGAATGAAGGACAGACACCAACTCTGAAATTCCACTGGGACTAATGGTCAGTTCTTCATCTGGTTGCAAACGATCAGCTTCTTAAGAGACATGGGATACCTGGCCTGATGGAAGGCGAGCTCAGGGCGGTGTCTGTTTCTTGGGCCGCACTAAGCTGGGCATAGCGTTCACGTGGAAATGGGGCTGCCTGACCTGGTGAGGAAAGTTGGAAAGGGTAGAGCCAATGCCTTTCTTCAAACAGCAGGGGCCAGCGGACCAAGGTGAAGGTGATCCAGCTAACAAGGGCACCTTGCATCGGACCGCGCTGAGCTCCCCATAACGGCGGCCACTTACCCTTGTGCAGGGTTTCGCTGTTTCACATTCTCTTCATTTGTTCCCCACATAGCCTTTGATAGAGTTGAGACAGATGGCGACATGCTCTTGTTACAGTCAAAGAAACTGCACAGCTAAAGAAAGAGCATTTAAATGACCTGCCCAAGGTCACACAGCTCACGAGTGGCAGACCTGAGGCTGGAGCCCTGGTGTCCTGGTTCCCCTGTCTGATGGACCTCCCCGAGCTTCCTATGATCAAGGTGTTGAAGGAGAAGCTGGAGGAGCATGGCAGGTGTGCCATGGAGGTGAGTCCTTCCAAGCCCCAGGTCTGAGCGTCTGTGATCGTGAAGCTGCCCCGTGCTGGACGTCAGATTCTGTGGCAAACTGTGTCCGTCAGTGTGCAGGTGGTAGGAGGCTGCAAGCAGCTGATGCTCTCACATCCCCCGGCAGCCACCCGGCAAACACCAGCACGGCTGCGAGCGGAATGTTCGCTGTGAGGGCTGGAAGTGCTCTCCCTGACTTCCTGCCTTGCACCATTTTTTTTTAATGAATTATGTCATTTATTCAAAAGGATGATTTAGTGAAATAGCTGCTTCTGCCTTCTGGAGCCATGTGTCTGCTGTCAGGGCTTCACTTCAAGCATTATTCCTTCTAATTAATTGCAGAATCAAGCTTTCGTTTATCTGAGACTTCCTAATTGGTGGGAGCGGCAAATCAGACACATTTAGTGTGGGTTAGAAAGTACTCAGCAGGGGAAACAGCTAAATAGTGACATGTGAGCCTTGACTGTTTCCAGAACTGCAAACCAGACAACGATTCTAAAGGAAATGATTGGGACGAATGGGGAAATCTGAATACTGACCCTCTGTGTACGTGGGTGTGTGGGTATGAGACATTATCGCATCAGTGTTAAATTCCTTGAGCATTATGTAGGAGTGTGTTCTTTCTCTTAGGAGACTTCGTGCTGCTGTACTTCAGTGTAGATTGTCAGGATGGTTGCAGTTTATCTTTAAGTGGTTCATCAAAAACCATACACGCAGTGTGAAAAACGGGAAGAGCAGGTGTGGCGAAATGTTAACAGCTGGTGAATCTAAGTGAAGGGTGTAGGGTTGTATTTGTCCGGGTGTTTGGACTTTTCTGTAGGTTTGAATATTTTCAAATGAAAGCGGAGGCAAAGGTGGTTAACACTGAAATAAAGGCGAGTTTCAAGAAATATTTTTTACTCTATTGTAAGTCTAAAAATGAAAAGCTCCAGGGGTAAGTAGGCAAGTTGAGGCAAACCATGTTACCTCTTTTCTTTTCTTAGCTGTGTAAAGCCAATAAGCCACAGAAGAAAACAAAGGCTATTTTGTGTGGTAGATGAACTCATTTATCAGCGCATTCAGACTGGAGAGGCAGAGGGAAAGATCAGACTGTTTAAGTTTCTTTTCTCCACCCCTAGTCCATCGCTCTGATTAACCCTGTAGTTACTCCCCGATGCTTGTAAGAAGGGGAGGCAGCCCTCCCTGAAACTAATAAAGCCAGATTCCAGCATGGTCTTGCACATAAAGCATCTTTGAAATACAAGCCATGATTATTTTTGTGATTTTTTTTGTCTACTACTCTTAGTTTGAATGAAGTATAGAGTTTAAGAATCTATTTTTTTTAATTATCTTAATTTTGAAAGTCAGATAATTTGCCAAGCAAAAAAGTAATTAAAAAAATTACAATTCATTTAGAGAGAAACAAAATATATTTTTTACATAGAAGTGTGCCTGGGAAGTGTTTGGGTTGCAAATGTGTCATTTGGAGGATATTAAACTTGTTAGAGGTACTTTTATGGGCCCAGGAAAATTTTACACAAGCCTTGTGCAACCAGTTTGTCAATCTGGTGTGCCTCTTGGAACCCTGGAGAGTCCATGGGACCCGGGCGTGACAGGTGGCCAGACATGGCTGGAAGCTGGGCTCCTCCACTGAGTGCTGTTTGGCCCATCCCTGATATCGACTATTCGTGTCCTCTCACTTCTTCCCCCTGATCAGTCTAGCGAGGTGTGTCAATGTTACTGATTTTCTTGAAGAACAAGCTTTTGATTTCATTGTTTTTCTCTATTTCTTCTTTTTTTTATTGATTTTTATTCTGGCCTTTATTATTTTTGCTCTTCTGTTTGCTTTGGATTTCATTCGCTCTTCATTTTCTTAAGGTGGAAGCTGGGGTCATTTATTGGAAACCCTTCTTCTTCTCTCATATAGACGTTTAGTGTTAAAATTTTCCCCAAGTAGTGCGTTACCAGAATCCCACACATTTTGGTATGTTGTATTTTCATTTTCATTTAGTTTAAAATACTTTCTTTTTTCTTTTAATTGAAGTTTAGCTGATTTACAGTGTTGGGTTAGTTTCTGGTATACAGCATAGTGATTCAGTTATACACAGTCATACACACATACATATTCTTTTTCATTATAGGTTGTTACAAGATATTGAATGTAGTTCCATGTGCTATATATTAGGACCTTGTTGTTTATCTGTTTTATATATAGTATTTTGTATCTGCTAATCTCAAACTCCTAATTTATCCCTCCCCCCACCTTTCCCCTTTGGTAACCATAAACTTGTTTTCTATGTGAGTGTCTTTCTGTTTTACAAATAAGTCTATTTGTACCATTCAAAATACCTTCTAACTGCCGTTCTGATTTCTTCTTTGACCTATGAGTTGTTTAGAAATGTATTATTTAGCTTTCAAATAGTTGGGGATTTTCTAGAGGACTTTCTGTTATTTATTTCTAATTTAATCCCATTGTGGTTAGAGAACATTCTTTGTGTGACTTAACTCATTTCTGTCTTATCTGTTAGGGTTGTTCAAGCTGACTCCATCATTACTAATTTTCTGTCTACTTTCTGTATCAATTCTTAAAAGATCTGTGTTGAAATCTCTTCAATAATTATCATTTGCCTGTATGTCTTAGCAATTACATCAGTTTTTGTTCCTATTCTATTCTATTCTATTATAAATACTGTCATTATGTGCCCCCTCAAAAGGCTAGAAGTGTGTCTTCTTGACCTCTTTATAATTAAGAAATGACTTTTTTTTATCCCTAGTAATATTCTCTGCTCTGAAATCTAGTTTGCCTGATATTAATATAGTACCTCTACTTTCTTTTGACTGGTGTTAGTATGGTGTTTTTACTCCATCCTTTTACTTTTAACCTTTTTTTTTTTTTTTTTTGTATTGAAAGTGGTTTTCCAATAGGCAGCATATATTTGGGTGTTATATTTTCATTTGCTCCAACAACCTTTGTCTCTTAATTGAGGTGTTAGGCCATTTACATAAAATGTGATTATTGATATGGCTTAATTCTATTTGGAGGCTCTGTTTTTATTTATTCCATCAAACTTTGTTTGCTTTTCTTCTTTTTTCTTCTTTTTTCTTTGATAAAATGAATATTTTTAATGAATTTGTTTTATCCCCCTTGGCTTATCGGTTATAACTGTTTGTTGCATTGATTCAGTGGCAGTTTTAGTGTCATTGTATCATCTTTCACATATCACGGTCTGCCTGTGAGTGACATATATCACCTGACAGATAGTCCAGTGATGTGAGAACCGTAGACCTCTATTTCTCTCTTCTTTGTGCTATTATCATACATTTTACTTCTACATATGCTAAAAATTCACAGTGCAGTGCATTATTTCTGCTTTAAACAGTTATCTTTTAAAACTAAACAGTAAAAAATACAGCCTTTTATGTTTACCTGAGTCGTTACCATATCTGGTGCTCCTCCGTCTTCATATAGATGCAGGTATCACTTCCCTTCTGCCTGAAGGACTTCCTTCAACATTTTTTTTTGGTAGAGAGGTCTGCTGGTGATGAATTCTTTTAACCTTTGTATGTCTGGGAAAAATCTTCATTTGGCCATTGTTTTTGAAAGATATTTTTACTGGGTATAGAAATTTAGGTTGACAGCTTTTGTCTTTCAGGACTTTAAAGTTGTTACTCCAGTGTCTTCTGGCTTCCATTGTTTCTGACAAGAATTTTGCTAGCATCCTTATCTTTCTTCTTCTGTTTATAATGTATCTTAGCTCCTTCCTCATGGCCACTTTTAAGGTTTTTTATCACGATATTTAAGCAATTTGCCTATGAAGTGACTTGGTATGTTTGTCTTCGTGTTTCTTTTCCTCAGAGTTCACTGAACTCCTTGGATCTGTGGGTTGATAGTCACCTTCAAATCTGGAAGATATTCAACCATTGTTTCTTCAAATATTTTTCTGTTTCTCTCCCCACACTCTTGAAAGAGACTCCAATTACATGTATTTTAGGCTACTTGAGGTTGTCCCACAGCTCAGCAATGATCTGTTCATTTTGTTTCAGCCTTTTTTAAAAAAAAAAAATCTGTGCTTTATTTAGATAGTTTCTATTGCTATACCTTGAAGTTCACTAATTTTTTCTTCTCTAATGTGTAATCTGCTATTAACTCTATCAGGTTTACTTTTTAGGCATTATAATGTTTATTTCTAGAAATTTGACTTTGTTCTCTTTTATATTTCCTATGTCACCAGTTAACATGTTCAGTCTTCACTTTAGTGCCTTAGAATATAGTTTAACAGCTGTTTTAATGTCTTTGTCAACTAATTCTATCATCTTTGTCATCTCCAGTTTGGTTTGGATAGGTTGATTTTTTTCTTCCTATAGGTTAAATTTTCCTGCTTCTTTGCATGCTTGGTAATTTTTTATTAGATGCCGGATATTGTGAATTTTACCTTGTTGGGTGCTGGATATCTGTATTCCTATAAATATTCTTGAACTTTGTTTTAGCATGAGGTTGAATTACATGGAAATAGTTTGATCCCTTTGGGATTTGCTTTTAAGCTCCGTTAGGTGAGATCAGAGCTTTATTTAGTGTAGGACTAGTTTTTTCCTACCACTAAGGCATTCTGAGTATTCTAGCCAATGCCCCATTAACTACAAGGTTTTCCACTCTAACTGGTGGGAGTAGGAACTGTTGCTGTCCCTGTGTGAGCAGTAGTTTTAATAATCCTTCTACATTGTTCTTCGCCTAGCCTTGGGCAGTTTCCTCAGCCACATGCACTGATCAGTACTCATCTGAATTCTCCAGGAAGACCCTCTTCAGTTCTTTGGTCTTCTCTCTGTGTATGCAGCTCTCTCCTCTCCACTCTATGGACCCTAGATGCCTTGGCTTCCTTGGACTGCTAGTTCTGTCTCTGAAACTCAGGGAGACCACTGGCTTCTGTCTGGGTTTCCCTCCCCTGCACATGCCTGGCAGTTAGTCTGGGCAACTGTAGGGACTCACCGTACTTGTTATCCACTTCTCAGACGTCACTGTCCTCTGTTGCCTGATATCCAATGTCTTGAAAACCATTGTTTCATGTATTTTGTCCAGTTTTTCAGTTGTTTCAGGTGGGAGAGTAAATCTGTTATCCATACTGGCCACATGTGGAAGTCCTCCATGATTTTTAATTGGGCAAAATCCAAAGGACACATTTAAAAACCTATAGTGCTTGAGCGATTTAATATTACTAATAAATGATTCCTTATTGTAGGCTGGTTACTTTACATAGAATTTTCATTTAGTCTAGTGTTTATGAGGATTAACTCCCCAAGTGATAGGGTTAGTAACATGAAACACACACTCTTCCTTGCTTTAGGAGTAATAGACGCCATTTGTTACTTCATTTGTCATCAACAAACATTTCTTTAGCACCCACTCGGTGTGACATTAATATAAATAAGTCAGATTTCTCCCACTGAAGATCTTAAGTTTGGCCATTAGATGTAGACTTGTACATAAATATTTCAATATTATGTGGTAAGGGCCATAATAAAAGTACAAATATGGTGTTTCAGGACCTTAGAGAAGGGTTGCCCAGCTGAGAGCCACATGGGAAGGTGGCAAATAGGTAAAGGGAATCTTCAAGGATGACTAGCAGGTGATTAAGCAAATAGGGGGATAAGCATCTTCCAAAGCAGGGAGACATGACACATGGGGGAGCTAAAAGCTCCCGCACTCATGCAGGAGACCAGGAGTGGCCGACCACAGATGAGGCCGAGAGTTAGAACTAGGAGTCTTGGATGCCACACTAAGGAAATGAGATGACTCTGAAAGCAACGAGGAAATACTGTTGGGCCTTTAACCGGGGAGTGAGAGGCCACAATGTAGAAGATGCATTTTAGGGATGACAGTCCCATTCCTGGCAGAGAAACTGATTCAGTTCTTACGGAAATAGTACACTTAAGCAGAGCTGGTACTGCGGTGCTGAGAAGTGGTAGTAAGGACGGAGGAGGAGGGCCTGGTGTGAGGACGGCTTGGGAGATGCTTGCGGTGTTTACCACCTGCTTTGTCACTATTGTTGGTGTAGGTAAGCCATTTCCTTTGCGTATGCTTAATATTAACACAAAAGCTTTTAGTGATGGTATAGAAGTATTTTGATCTATCACTTGACTATTTTTGCTTGGAGGAAAAGATCCGAAGAATGGGCAGGGAGATGGAGGGTGGTTAATGAAGACGGGACAGAGGCAGAAAGCTATTGGAAGGAAGGATTTGGGGGTGGGTATGTAGTTCCCCAACTCTGCAGCTGTGGGAAATAACTGATTTTGAAAGTATAATGGCAGTAGGGAAAAGATTATATCGGTCCATGTTCGGTTGTAGAAATACATCTACTCTGCTTAAAGTAAGAGCTATAACTGAATTACTTTGACAAATATGCAACCTATTTAACAGAATTCCGAATTTTCTGGTATTTGTATATATCAAGAAACCACATATTTGAGTCTATGACTATAGGACAACAATATTTGACATAATACAATACCATTTCACATAAAAAGCAATAATGGATGCAGCACTTAAATTTTAAGGCCCACAAGCGGTCCACCTCCCCCCATCTCCTCTTGCCAATCCAGCTGCCCATTCCTGCTGACTGACAGGAAAACGGGCTGCACCACGTAGATCAATCAAGTTGCAGATTTTTAAATGCTCCTCTCAAGCCTCCTCAGACTGGATTTAAGCAGCTTTAAGGTCTTGCTGCTTTTCCAACTGATGTGAGGCTTCTGTGACAAGGATTTGGTCTTCGGTTTCCAGATCAGGCTTTCTGAGTCAAGTTCCAGAGTTTGAATGGCATGCGCAGCAAGTGTTCCTCTGACTGTTCCAGTCCTGTTAGCCGACAGTATAATGTAACACCTGTACTATCTATTCCTTACTCTGACAAGCACGACCTGATAGACAGACTGGGAGGAGTGAGGAGGGGTGATGAAACGCTGAGTTTCACACTGAGAGGGAGAGGGGAAGGAGAGACCCGAGGGGTGGGGAGAGAGACAGAATGAACTTGAAGTTGTGTGAAATACAGGCACGTTGAGCTCTGAATCTCGTGTATGTCAACGCACCTGAAAAAGAGTTTTCTGTTAAAATGGTTAGGGTTATAGATTTACACGCCCCTTCACATTCTGAAGGTCTAAAAATTACCATTTACATTTCAAAGAATCTCACCCAAATGAAAATATATGGGAAACGCTGGATTCCTGCCCACCTGGAGTAAGCTGTGGTTACAGGTGGGAGGTGCTCCTGTAATTAGCTCCTGCGCTGTAGGGTTTCTGTTCGCTCAAGCCTCTGATAGCTCTTTAAGAGGCGGTGAAAAGTTCTGTAGCTGGTAGACTATTTCCACAGGATCTACCTAATTAGGAAAGGATGGGGGCCCTCAGATTAAATTTCAGTTAAGTACTTCCCCACTCCCACTGACGCCATTTGAAGTATTCAATCTGGCCTTCAAAAGAATGGGAGAAGCCCACTGTTGTTTAATAAACATCAACCAAGTTATAAAAAGGCAAGTGACAAAAGCCCCCCAGAGGGTTCTCATCTGCTCTTGGCCTGGGCTGACGAGGACAGCGATAGTACCCAGCATTTTCCAACCTTCCCTGACAGGAGAGCCGCCTAGAAGAGCATTGTTAACATGCAGCCCCCCAGGCTCTTCGCTCGGAGACTGTGATTCAGGGCATCTGTGGGGAGATATGGTCCAGAGGCAGGTGGTGGAACTGGAACCTATAACTTTAACAGGTGCCTTCTGGGTGTCTTAAGAATGGGCACATCTGGGGACCCCTGACGTAACCAATGTAAACCTTTATTGAGAAGAGAGCTGCTTGACAGTTACAATGTCAGAGATGACACGTCTTCTCCGGGCTTGGTAATCCTTACCCTGTGGCCAGCGACACTTCTGCAGCGACAATTTTGTCCAGTGTCTTTATAATGAAGCTGGCTGAAGTTGCCAATGACAGAGTAAAACCATTTTTTGCATGAGTTAGAAAACCAGAGAGAGTTGAGTCCAAGGTATTAATCAAATATGTGTGTACGTGTTGTGGACTCCGGCAAATTTTTTGTGACATACCAATGTTCTTATCTGTAAATTGGGATAATAATCCCAACTTCATAGAGTTTCTATGAGAATTGAAGGAAAGGACAACTGTAAAACCCTGAGCTCAGGGCCTGGCACAGAGTAAGCAGGGAGTGAAGCAGGGAATGGTCATTGTCCCTATTGTCAGTTATATACCAGGGTGTAAATTCTTCATAATCAAGTGATATAATGACCGAAAGTTTGCCTTAAATTATCTTATTTCATAAAAGGCATGTTCTGACACCACAGCTTGGTTCTGGTGCCATCACATATGATTCCACCCAAATGGAGTTTTCCTAGACTGTTTTCTTATTTTGTAAATTTCAAAGCTACAAACTCTGCAGATGTCTTGTTTGGTCTGTGCATTTGAAAAAAAATGAGTTCATTCTAACATTCACGTCTAGAAAATTCACGCACAAATCTAGATTGCCAGGTATGAGAAGTTTGAGGTTACAGGCTTCTGGTTTTCCTGCTGGAGAACCTGCCGGAGTGGAGGAGGGGCTGCCCCCTTGAACAGGGCGCACATGCTCCTGCTTGACTGCCTCCTAATTTCTGTGACTCACCTGGCCCTTGTAGACATCTCAGTGTGTCACCCTGACATCCAAGGTGATGTCTTATTTTCTCATACATCTTTGGATTCTCGGCTCTTAGCCTGGTTCGTAGTCATAAATGCATGAACTGGAAGAAGCAGTCACTTCACTGCCCCTCACACCAACACCGTTCCAACCAGTCGTCTGCAGACTTTGTAGGTGAACGTTCAGAGCCTACCTCCTGTGACTCTCCAAAAGCGGCTGCATCGAGTCCAACCCCCACCTGGCACTCCAGATCAACCCCCGCTCCAGTCTAGTTCCACTGTCCTTTCCTGCCATGTCCCACTTCTCAGTTAACCGACTGCGTCCCACACCATTCTCTGAACTTGCCTTCTGTGTCCCCAGCTTGGAGCCTCTGCCCTCCCTCTGTACGCCTTCCTTCTGAAAGTCTGCCCCTCTGCCAGGTGCCACCTCCCCTCTGATGCTTTTCTAATTTCCCCAACTAGATGTGATCCCTTATCGTCTGGCATTTCTCTAATCTTCTGTTTGTAAATACGACACACATCCATAGTGCCCTGTACCATGGTGAGCTGTGTCCAGGCCCTAATTCTGCGGCTCAGTGTGCGGATGCACCCACCCCTGGTACCCCATGGCAGAGACCACGTCACAGACATCACAGCATTGCCAAAACCAAGTCCCTGACGTATTGTAAGGGATGCTCAAAATACTTAAATACAGGAATACAGTTCCAGTCTAAGGAGAAAATGCTGCCAACTAATAATCTACTTTCTTCCTCACCCTATTACAACCTGAAACCTTACTTTTTCCCAATTATTTTGTTTTGGGTCCCCCTTAGAAGGCGTAACCGAACATTCGCCTTTGTTACGTCACTTACTTGATGTCCTAACGGTTCCGTTAGCTGAGAAGCAGGGATAACACAACCTCTAGTGTGGTCGTAAGGGCTCAGGGAGTTAACGTGCTGGTAAAGGGCTTTGCCGAGCGCCTTGGGCAGAGCGAACAGTAAGGGCACAGCTAATATTATTACTACGTGGAAACTCACCTAATACTTAGAAACCAGTTTAGAACTGGCTTTGCTTCATTCTATTTTTCTAAAAATACTTCTTAGTAAAGAACAGGTCAAAGATTATAGTTTGTGTGACTTAGACTAAAGAAATGTATTTTGCTCAAAAGAAGAAAAATGGGGGTTATTTCAAATACCAATGGTTCAGGCAACAGTAGCTTTTTCAAAAGTACACGTTTATAACCACCAAGCTGACGACTGATTCAGGAAAGACTACCGATGAAGGGTAAAACCGTGAGGTGAAAGTGTGCTGAGGGGCAGGGATTTACAGTCTCACAGTTCCGTCCCATACATTAGTGATTAATTACAAAGGGAAGGGATAATTTTATACTGGGGAAACTTGGTGACTGTCACCTCAACCAATTGGTAAGAATTACCATCACCAAAGAAAAACCATAATGGACATGTGATAAGGTATGCAATAGCAAAAAATAAAAATAAAAGCAAAAACTAGAGATAAAATTATCACCATTATGAGTCAAACAGTGATGTGATGTGATGTAATGGGGAAATAACATCACCTGCATAGTATTCTTGCAAAAAAAATTAACCTGACTTTACCAATAAGGAACCCACCAGACAAGTCCAGATTGTGCAACAAACTCCCAAACACTTGACTTACACACTTCAAATAAACCAAGGTCATGGAGAAAGGGAGGGGAGGGAGGGAGTGGGGAGGGAAGGAAGGAAGGAAGAAATAAAGAAAGATGGGACAATCTTTCTAAATCAGAGTCGAAAGAGACAATTATCAATGCAGAGCATGAGCCTTGATCCGATCCTCTGGGGGAAAATAAACACAGCTATAAAGGCCCTTACTGGGACAGCTGGTGAAGTATGAACCACCCTACATACTGGGTAAGTAAAAGTAGGGAAAAAATAAGATGAACTCAATTATACTTTGACCAGCTCTTTCCTGAAGTACTTTGGTATCTGGGAATCTATTCGTTGTAAGATCTAAAAATGTGAACGTTCCATGTGGTATGTTTGCTCTGTTGAAATGGATCAGAGTTTTCATAGAAAGAATGTACAGTTGGGCTGTAGTCATACAAATGGGCATAAAAGCTTAGAAATGGATAAAGTGCACATAATTCTGTGGAGCGTTTGGTTGGGACAGTACCAACTGCCCGGAGAGAGTGCTGGGTAAATGTCACCTGCTGACAAGAACCAGCAGAAAGTCCCCAAGTGGGACCCTTGCATTGCTGCTTTTAGGGAATTTTACCTACTGGGAATGGATTACTCGTGAAGTCATACAGCAGTTTCCTTCTCCTTTCAGTAGACACGGGTGCCCAGGCAGCCCTGGCTGCCTCCGTGTGGAAGACAGCGGTGTATCAGTCTCAAAAAAAGGGGAAACGAAACAGCCACGTGAAAGCCAGGCTGGCCGTCACTAGCGTAATCTAGTGTTTGGGCCGCCTCTTCTTTTCAGGGGGTGATAGGAGCCATTAACAGCTTCCTTTTAGTTTCTGAGGCCACCGATATTTTCATTACTAGTGTCCTCATGCACAGAGTTTTTAATTTAAAAAAAGAAAGAAAGTTCAGGATGGAAATAGTCTGTCACCACAGGAACGTCTCTGCAGCAGAAACACGTTATAGTTTACCTGTCAATCTTATCATGATGCCAGGTTTATTCTGAGTGTCTGGAAGGAGGAAGAGGAAGTAGGGAAGACAGGTGATGGCAGGGCTGACAGAGGCACCTCCGGAATCACTAACACCTTGGAAAAGCTGAGGGCTCAATTCCAAAGTGGTTCTGAAGTCACAGGTTTCTTACCTCTCTGGCTAACAAGAAAGTGATCATTCTGGCTCCGAGAGATTTTCCCTACTTATTCCAAAGCCATCAGTGCCCTACTTCTTGGATTTTTTTTTTTTTTTTGGACAGGTGTTATGGTAGATTCAGGTTGGCTACAAATTCTTTGTCACTCTCCCCAGCAGGAGCTGGACTTTATCCCCGCCCCTCCTTGCATCATGGGTGGCTCTGTATCTGCTGAACTAACAGATCACCACAGAAGTGCACTGAGCAGTTCCAGGCCCAGCCTTCCGGAGGACTGTGGCTTCCTTCCTCCCTCTTGGAACCCGGCTTCCGTACTGGGAGGAGCCCAAGGCACACGGAGAGGCCCAGAGCCGGTAGGGACTGGCAGCACCATGGGGGAGCCAGCTTGGACGTCCCAGCCCCATCACGTGCTGGTAAGGCCAGTCCACACAAGAGCATCACAGAATCATGAAACGGGATAAAATGTTGTTTTAAGTGGTTACGTTTGGGTGTGGTTTGCTCTGCAGCAAAGATAACTGAAACCTGTAAATGAAACGTTCACAAGAAGGAAGGTTTATCTTCTAAGCAATGCGGAACAACAAAGCACGGCGTTACACTTAACTGAGCGGGAACGGAACCATTCAGAACAGGTGTCAACATCCTTCTCTAGTGGGTTTCGGCCTCAACACTGGCCTCAGCTTTTAGGCCTCTTTTTGATGCTCAACACAGAACATTTTAAAATAGAAAAATTTCATTTTAATACAGCCTCACGCCAACACATGTGTTTCACACAGACCCTTATTTTTTAAACAGTTTATTGTATTTAATACATTATAAAATTTGAAAAATTGTAGGAAAGCAGCAGACTCAAACTGGAGCAACTCTAACAAGTAATAATTCTGGCCCCTTTGCAAAACTGATCAGTTTAAAAACAAAGTAACATTCACATCTGGGAGGCGGACAAAAAAGTGTGACTTCTGTACAAACTACATTTAAAATTTCATGTCTAACGTCTTTCGAATGCAGTGTGCTCAGGAGAGGTTTTTTTTTTTGAAGTCCTGCCCGGTCCCCGTCTAAAGAGAGACACGAAATGTCCATATGCAAAGAGACGCAATTCTAGGTGTTTAGTTTTTTTTCAAAAAAAAAAAAAAAAAAGGAAAAAAAGACAAAGGAAAAAAGAAACATTGGATGGCTGTTGGCAATGGAAACCGTAAGGAGATTCGTCCTCACCGCTCATGGCTTGTTTATTGGTCAGAGGCCTTGGGGGCCCAGGACACTTCACGGCCATCACAGCACCAACTGTAGCTACCACCTTTTTTCTTTTTTTTCTTTTTTTTGCATTTCCTACCTTTTGACATATATATATATATTTATATATTTTTTACACCTTGAGGATATCACTATTCCCAATTGTTCCCATACGAATACAGGTGTGGTCTCTATTGGATATAAATGTGTCTTTTATTCAATTTTAGGTCCAGGACTTGGTTTGCTGTCCCAACTGCATATAAATGTCCCTTTTTTGTCTGTGTTATTTGTTGTGTATGTTTTTTTCTTTTTTGCATAAGAAATACGTCCATTTAGTCCAGAGGCTCTTGCTTTATCCGGATGACAGAGGGTCCACGGGGTGTCCGCCTCAGTTCCCGCCGCAGGACATATTCGCTGAACTGAGATGAGTCCACTCCTCCCCCGCAGGAGCCCACGATTTCAAATCCTCTTTGCTGCAACCTCTCGAGGACCTGCAAGGGGCCAAGACAAACATCCATCCGGTTAGGGGCGAGGTAGGTCCTTTGGCCATGCAAACAGCCCAAAGATTGTCCCAAAGTTTGAGATCATGTACAGCTCTGGTACATCTGCTCCAACCCCTAAACCTCTCCAAGTTTCTGCTTTCAAATGGAGACTCTGGATTAAAAGACAGGAGAGATGGAGCAACTGTTTCTAATACCTAAAATGTGCCTTTACAGCTAGCTTTGCCCACGCCAAGTCCACTTACTCATGACAACGACGTGGCGAAATGGATGGAGTTAGCCCATTTGATTGATAAGAAAACGGAGGCTCACGCCTAATAAGTAATGAAATTGGGTTTCCAACTCAGGTCTCTAGCCTCAAATCCTATGTGTTTTGCAATATGCCATCAACTTTCTCTGCAGAAAGAGAGGGTTCATATTTCAAAGCTCATTTACCACTAAGATACATTCAATTTGTTGACAGAGACTATGGAAGGACCGTGGTATTATCTGTATTTCCTCCACCTGTGATTCATCCTAAACTTATTCACTCTTGATTCGGCCACTGTTCATGTTTCTTGAGGCTGAGTTAATATATTTCAGCTTGGAAGACTGAGGCAATTTCAATCGCAGAACAAATGGACTATGAAAGAGAGCTGAGGTTTATCTACAGCTTTTTGTGTTTGTGGCATTTGAAATGGATTTATTGCCTTGTGTGCATGCAGGGAGGTAAGAATAAATGCAGTGGTTACACACGCTTCTCATATACAAATAACCCACATAATCTCATCTGTATTTTTGAAATCAAATACTGAATGCCACAAAGATCCCTGGGTCTGTCACTACATGTCTGACACTCTAGGATGCAGGAAACAGTTCCTGCAACTCTTAGATATGCAAAAATACAGAAAACTGATCTAAAGCATTTTGTTTCTTTTGGAATCCAACAAATATTAGACATGCAAATGTTCCCTGCCAGGATTCTGCATATAATTAAATTATTTCTACACCACTCTAAAGGCAAGATGACTCAATCAGAACTTAAAAAAAAAAAAAAAAAAAAGCCTGGCTAAAATTTGTATTATTTTGGGAATGAAATGAAATGTTACCAAATAACTTGCAAAATGTAGTTAATGTACCGTGAACCCTCCTTATTTTTTGGTCGCCTACTTTTATAAGGAATATAATCTGCTATTTTGCAAACCAGCTAGATGAGACTGGAAAGCAAGAAAGTATGCTTTCTAAAAAATTAAAACTGCAAGCACTGGCAAATTAAAAAACAAATAACCAAAAATCCAAGTCCTTTTGAGAGCAAAATGAACACTCTACCCTGCAGTGCTGTATTTCTGTACATAAACTCACATTGCATATGCACACCAGGCAGCAAAAAGACATGATGAAGAAAACAATCTCTAAGTTCAAAATTAAGAGGTGCTCTGGTAACAGGTGAATAAAAAGATGAGGAACAGCTCGCTCTAAGGAGATTTCCCCAGTAGAGGCAGGAATGTAGCTTGTCAGCAAGAAACACTCCAGTTCATTTAGCCAAGCCACTGCCCCAGAAAGGATTCCCTGCCTTGATGGAGACGAATTACAGGGGGAACTGAACAATAAAGAACTTAACTCTGTTATCATTTGTCTTTCACTGTTGTTAGGTCGCTAAATTGCTAATATAAGGAAATCCCTAAGCTTCCTCCCCTGAGGGTCTGATATACATATGATAATTATTCAATATGATCCAAGGTTACCTTGGACGTGGTAAAGCTTATTCCTATGTAATACTGATAGCTTATGCTTCTTGGCCATTACTTTTTAAATATCAACTTGTTAATAGCAAAGTTTCTTAAAGTGAGTGATGGGGAATATTAAAATCACTCTGCGGGATCAAGCTCCTGTGCCTTATCCCAGAGCCTCTGCAGAGGATGGACCCTATTCCCTGGTCCACGGAGCAGGAAGCTAGTATGGCTGTCATATGACGACGTTAATCCAGATGAAAATTTCCACATCTGATCAGACTCGAATGACAGGGAAACATGACAAGCTTATAAATTCACAATAGTTATTCAATGGCCCGAGGGGTGGGGCCCTAGAGAAGTGATGAAATGCTGTCTTGAGAGAGCCGGGGCAGGGCGTGGGTGGGAGGGGAAAGGCCTCTGGGGCTCTGGAGGCCTTTCTCAACAGCAGAGGCCCTGCTCGGGAAGGCGCGGGGAGCACCTGCGGACCTGGACCAGCCGGCCGCCGGCCCCTGGGAGTGTGCACCTCTCGCGGGCGCGCCTCGGGCTCCGGCCCCACCTGGTCCGGCTGCTCTGCTCTCAGACGTCTGTTCAAAAACTATAAACATTATAAATAGTTGTGAAAACCATCCTCAAAAGGCAGACTAGAGTGGGTGCTTCTAGACTTGGAGTTTGGGGAGAGGTTTTGTTGGCTTAATATTGAATAAAGTCATGGGTCCTTTCCAATGAAAAAGAGGGAGGAAAAAACCCCCCAAACTCTCACTCCATTAACTTCAAGTCGCTTTGAGTCACGTGGACCTGGAGTCAAGTCCCAGGTGTACTTCTGCTTTCTCATCAGCAAGACCGGAATGACCAGCGCTCACCTGTTAGGGCGGCGTCAGAAGACATCACATGTACAACCCTGGGCCCAGGGCCAGCACATGCTCCTTAAGAGGGTGACCTCACCCAGCAGCAGCTAAGGCACACAGCACCTCACATGATGTAAACCAAACCTCTGAATTCCACCCTTCATTCTCCTTCTCCCATAAACTTCTCCATCTCAGAAAATACTGATTCCCTTCAGCCAGGTCCTCCATCAAAAATCTTAGTCATCCTTGGTTTCCGTCTTACAACCCGCAGCCATTGTCAGAAAACCTGGTTAGCTCTACATTCCAGATACTCAGAGTTGGACACGTCTCAGTTACTGCTTGGACCAGAGCTTTCTAGCCAGTTCCCTCGCTTCCCCTGGTTTCCACCTGTTGCTAGAAGATGCATTTACAAATATGAGATACATCATGTCACACTTCTGCTCAGAATCCTCAAATGGCTCTCCATTTTACTCACAGAAGCACGGGAACCAAAACAAAAAGAAATCAACACAAAGAACCCCAGAGTGCTTCCCACCGGCTGCGAGGCACCCCACCCTCTGTCCCCGGCCACCGTGGGCCTTGGATCTGGGCATGCTCGATTCCACCTTCGCTCAAGCCATGCTGGCTTTCCTGATGCTCCTCAGTATGTCAAGCACACGCTCCTACCCCAGGGGCTTCAGAACTCGCTGCTCCCTCTGCCGAGATGCTCTGTCCCAGGCACCCTCTTCTCGCGACCGACCCAACACTTAGGTTGGTTACTATCTGCACCAGCCTCCCCGCCTCCCTGTCCATTCCCATAATGTAAGTTCCGTGAAAACAGTGCTGCTGTCTGTTTCCTTCTCTTCTGTATCTCCACTGCTCACACCAGCACCTAGCACACAGTGGATGTTCAGTGTGTGTTTGTGGGGTGACAGTGCTGTAAAGGGGTGACTAGTTTACCCACAGAAGTGTTACACATGAGAGCTCGCCAGCTTCCGGGAGGAAAGGCACCCTGGGGTGGCAAGGGGGAGTGACAGCATTAAGAGCGACATCTGATGCCACACGGTGTATGACAACACTGTACCTGGACTGAGTTGAGGTGACAGTAGCCGTTTAGTGGAAACCTGATGACGTGCGTCGAGTCGTGGTTCCAGCCCGCGTTGACGGAGTTACACATGACGTCGCCGATCTCCGGAAACACTTCTTCTATCAAGGACTTGTCGCCGCTGAGTGTGATCCTCTCTCCGAGGTCTGGGGCAACACGCACCACTAGGCACTCACAGGGCCTTGAGAAGCGGCTAGTTTCTCTGTCCTGCTTCCATCTTTCCATCTCCAACAACATGGGCTGAAGCTGGAAGTATTTTGCCTCTTCATATAACAAAGTGTAGTCCTGAAGGGGAAAAAAAGTATTTCACAGTGTAAAATATAAACGGAAGGCAGTGAAGATGTCCACATGTAAGAGGTGGGTTTTTCACCGCTGTTATTTCTGCCACCAAATCACGTATGACACATTTGTACAGACCCAGTCTGCACCCACTCGCTCATCATTCATTCGTTCATTCATTCGTTCAGTGATTATAATAGGAGCTGAGGGGATTAAAGGGCGGGGGGACCCTTTAGGTGCCTTCCATGAATTAAGACCTGTAATCTCATAACTGCCAGTGAACCGTTCTTATTCCCATTCTGCAGATGAGAAAACTAGGATTTGGAAGGATTCACTGAAGACCTTTCTCTTTCTGTAGGAAAATGCCTTTGGGTATTTAAAGTCTGATAGTGTGGGTGAGGAGGATCCACCTGACCTTCTCTGGATGGAACACGTCTGTGGGCTGAGAGGTGGGGGACAAAGCTGAGCACCTGCAGGGGCAGCTCCTGAGCCTCTTGAAGGAGGCGGGGTGGGGGGCAGCACGGTGGTGGCAGCAGGGTGCTGAGCTGGTGGGTGGGCGCCCCGAAGGCCCGCCTCCTGCTTTTACCTAAACTGGCATGTGACGGAGAGACACCCTGCCCTCAGCCAGCTGCCTGCACCGCAGAATGAGAGAGGCGAACAACACTAGGCCTTGACCCCTGCTGGACGAGGGGCAGGAGGGGAAATGGGCCCCCTTCTGAAAGTGCAGCCGCCCTGTCTCTGGGCACGGTTTCTCTTCCTCTTGTCTTTAAAAAAAACATCTGCTGAATCAAAGGAGGAATCTAGCAAACAGGTATTAAAACACACAGAAGCCATCGAATGGGAGGACAGAAGAGGACAAGGGGGAGGCAGCCACTTAGACAATGTTATCAGCAGGTCAATATTGTGTCTAAACGTAGCTATGGCCACAATCATCTCTGGCTGTGAGGTACGTGGATACTTGTCCAGACACGTTGACTGAGAACATTTTAATCAACTGACACAGGCATTTTGCCTTCCTTCCAGGGGCTGGAGCTGGCGGGCGCTGCCTGGTGCCTGGGCCTGCGGGAGAGCCGGGGCCTGCGTGCCGCGTGCCCGGGACGGAGCGCGGGGAGCGGGGAACCGCAGAAGAGCTGCTTTTGTTTGGCACTTTGCTCTTTTTCTTGCAAGTCAACAGCAGCAGCAGCATCATTCGAGCCTTCTAGAGAAGGCAGCGTGGAGAGGCCGGAAAGCAGGAGGGGGCCTCTAGCTGGATCACCTGCCTTCTACGCTGAGAAGCCTGGGCCAGGCTGAGACTCATCAGCAGAAAGGGCTGCCTGACTCTGTCCTCTCCTATTGCCTCCATCGCCATGAGGTGGGAAGCTCCATTAAAAGACCAGCAGGACCCCCAGGCCAGGCCACTACTCTCCTGCCAGCACCACCCAGTTCCACGGCCCAGTGGCTTTATCTCACTTTTTGCCTCTGAACCGGCTTAACTTCTAGGAAAGTGGAACTTACCCCTAAAATTCTATTGGTTCCCTGAGCTAACTCCTGATTGGTCCATTTGTAGTGCGTCATTTGAATGGAGCTCACTCCTGATTGGTTATTTCTCTCACTCCTGATGGGTCCATTTCTATAAAGCTTGTTCCTAATTAGTCAACTTTTGTTATACCTTATTTGCATATGATGTCACAAAGTGTAAATTGGCAGCCTATAAAAGTCTGTGTAAACCTACAGATGGGGTCCAAAGCTTGGAGTATTAACTCCTCTGGGCCGGCTGACGTAATAAACCTGAGTTTTCCAACTCTCCGAGTGCTGCTTTGTCTCTCGCCCAGATCCAGGCTGCTGTCACAACTGAGCTGTAACACTGAGCTGTCACACGCTTTTCTGCAATAGCCACAGGAGCCTTGCTTCCTCGCAGGAGGGCAGCCCACTGCTCTGACCACCTTCCTTTCACCTGCTCAGCCTCTGGACTCACAGGAGACACAGTTTGGTCTGAAGAGCTGAGAACTAAGCAGAACTGAGGCTCCTCCCAGTCGCCACTACTGGGGCCCCCCGCGGTATTTGAAGCCCACCACCTGTGAGATTCCAACCTCAGTACCTTACTTACTTATCAAGGTGACAGCTCCAGGAGATTTAAAAACAGTACTGAGAGTTACACAAGCAAGAGAACTGCTGCTGCTGTTTATTCTCCTGTGAGATTTAATCAGAAGTTTTAGCACAAGGAGGAACCTGGACTCTGGTGAAAATATGCCATCAAGTCTTCAACCTTAAAGGTACTCCCAGCAGTCCTCCTGACCAATCCTGACCCTATGGAGGAATCCTTTCTAACATCACTGAGTAGTGGCCATTCAGCCTCTGATTGAATGCTTCCAGTGATGGGAAGCTTACTACTTAACAAGGCACAGTATTTACTTTGTTCACAGCTCTGATGGTTGTAAATGTCTTCATTAGAATGACCTGAATTTCCCTGTAACTTCAATTTATTTGTTCTTAATTCAGCCCCTGGGATTAGAGTGATCTTAATCTTTCTTTGACATGTTAACCCTTCAAACATTGGAAGACAACTGTCAGGTCTTAGTATTATTCAGTCTGAAAATACCCAACCCATGCAGAAAATGGTAACAACAGGAAGCGAGACTTTATGCATCTGAGCCCTGATCTACCAGTCTGTCCAATTACCCAAAAGTAACGAGACTTGGGTTACAAGTCCCCCTACGCCGACTCTGAATCCTCTCCCACCTTCTTTCCCCTGCTGAGTCCACAAGCCTCATGTGTGATAGCCCACTCAAGTCTGACCACGGACTGACAGCACCTCCCTTATACAGCACTGCTCACAGCCATCGTTATCTGCTCTTAGAAAATTAAGGGAACACTGGCCCTTATCAGACTTGGCCCTGCTCAGTGTCATCTGAAGGATTCTGCTAGGGGTCATGAAAGTGAAGGATGAAAAGGGCTCCCCCGAAGGTCATCCTGCACCTGGGACGTCATCTCACGGGCCTGGCCTTGAACTACCTGCAGGTGTTCTTTTACTCTCTTGACTACCCTGGCTCCAAGTCCTTCACCATGCTGTTCCAGCTGGTCTCCAGCACAGTGTGCTGGGGGAGCGAATGCAGGAGGACGGCTGAGCAGCTCCCCACGCTCACTCGCCCCCCTGTGCTGCCAGCCCCCAGCCCGAGATTGAAAAGGTCTCACTTGCTTTGTTACCATTTTCTGCACGGTTAAGCTCACGCTGGCCGTTTGTCTTCTTGGCTGGCGCCTCTACATCCGTCTTTCTCCACTTCCTAGGGCCCGATTCACTTCCCAACTCATCAGAGAACTCTCTGCAGACAGACTCTGTCCCCATGGCCGCTCTCTTTACAGACTTCGGCCTCCTTTCGTTCCTCAGTCAGGATCATTTAATTTTACTGCCTAAATTTCACATTTTTTAAGGGTTTATCCCATTTCTTCTTAGATTTTTCTGGCCTTGTGTTCATCTCTTCTGGTCTGTCAGTCTTTTGAAGTCTTTTTTTCCTGAAGCCTCCGCTCTTATCTGATGATGTCCACCTTCTTCTCTTTGGCTTTTACAAACTCTAGATGACTCGGACTCTTGTTCCCAAGGAACGAGGTGGAAATGGGCCAGAGTTTTGGGGGCTGCAGCAGGTTTGGCCCCAGTTCTTCTTCTGAAGGAAGTGAATCCATGCATCCATGTCTGCTTTCAGCAAAGCAGCTCCAGAACGTACCAGATACCGGCCCTCTGCTCTGCTCCCGTGCGATCTTACCTGCTCCAATTAAGAAAGCATCAACCGCATTCTTGCTTAGGCTCATATCCAGCTAAGGAGAATGAGCATGCCCACAGACCCTTTATTGTGTCTAAATGATTTTGAAATCCTAGAATATTTTTATTTTAAAAAAAAAATTAAAGACTTTCAAAAGGCAAATCTTTAGGCAGGAAGATCAAGATCTCACTTTACAGATGTATACACTGAGACCTTGGAAATGGGGACACGGAACAAGACGGTAAATGTGGGTGGGCTCCAAAAGGCAGATGGGCCATGTTTCAAAAGCTTATTTCTCGATTAAATATCTGAAACTCAGAAGACATTTTCACTACAGGGAGGAAAGTGATATACATAGCGTCTTCGCTTCCCACTGCTGTTGTCAGAAATTTGGTGGTTTAAAACAGCACACATAAATTCTCCTACAGTTCTGGAGGTCAGAAGTCTGAAATGGGTCTCACGGGGCTAAAGCCGGGGTGCTGGCAGGGCCACCGTCCTTCTGGGGGCTCCAGGGGAGAATCAGTTTCCTTGTCTTTTCCAGCTTCCAGAGGCTGCCACACTCCTTGGCTTGCGGCCGGCAGTCACACCGCCCCTTCCATCACATCTTCTCTGACCCTGACCCTCCTGCCTTCCTCTCTCACATCTAAGGACTCCTGTGGTCCCACGGGGCCCCCCTGGATAACCCAGGATAGTCTCCCCATCTCAAGACCCTTAAACTTAATCACATCTGCAAGGTCCCTTTTGCCACAGAAAGTGACATATTCACAGGTTCTGGGGATTAGGATGTGGCACCTTTGGGGGTCATTAGCCTACCACACGTGGCTTCTAGTCCACAAAACAGTTCAAAGGCGTATTTAACTCCTAATGTACATGAAGTTTTACATGGTAGCAGGCAGGTTCTTCCCCTCAAGGGGCAACTCAGCCACTCATGTGTTCGACATCTGGTTACGTGCAGCTGCCGGGGCACCCACCCCACGCACCGCGGCACAGCCCACCTCATGCACCCTGGCCCCAAACAGGCTTTTCCCAGAGGACCACATCCAACCCTTCCCCGGGGCTCCAGGAGCTCTCCTGCCCACGCTCGGGGCAGTGGGGTCCGCGCTTGGGTCCCAAGAAGGCAGGGTATGCATGTACCCGCAAACAAGAGGCACCAAGAAAATAAGGGGGCACGAACGGATTTTACAGTTTACATTTCGACAACAGCACTCATGGAGTAATAATTACAAACAAAACCAGATCCCTGCAAAACTTTCCTAAAAAAATTTTTTTTTTTTTTTTTTTTTTTTGAGGAGGAAGTGGCCTATCACAGTTTTTTTCAGAGTTTGAGATTTGGGGGCCTCTAAAGTCTGTATTTCCCTGGCTCTGCAATACTTCCCCGAGCTAGTGTTCTTTCCTCCCTCCTCCCTCCCTCCTTTCTTTTTTTAAAGGATTTTACTTTTTAGAGCAGTTTTGTTCACAGCAAAATTGAGCAGAAGGGACAGAGATTCCCCACATGCACAGCCTCCCCAACGATCAACACCCCCATCAGAGCAACAGCCCCCAGAGCAACACCCTCACCAGAGCGCTCCGTTTGTTACAACCTGTGAACCTGCGCTGACACATCATAACCACTCAAAGTCCACACATGAGGGTTTACTCTGGGTGTCGTACATTCTATGAGTTTGGACAAATGTTTAATGACGGGTAGCCACCATTATAGTATCAGAGAGTAGTTTCCCTGCCTTAAACCTCATCCTGAAAGCCCGTTCTGCCCTCCCCACCCCCAAGCCCCTATCTTCTCCTCAAAGCCCAGACGGGCTGGCCCACTTGCTCCCTCTCCCCTGCAACCACCTGATACTTGTGGCCAGGAGGCCTCCTCCCTGTTCACTGCCCTCGATTTTCAGCCTCTCCCGACCACTCGTGTTTTCCTCGGGCAGGATGCCCAGCCTGAGATTCAACCTGATGGCCGTTAAGGGAAACGTGAGTGGTGGCAAAGTCCCTCCTCTACCCGGCCACCGTCTCCATGCCCCACTCTCTGACTCTGCTACAGAAAGGCTGAAGGCCACACCGGCAGTAATGACGGGCTGCCTGGGGCAGAGCAGAAGGCAGATCCATCTGCATTCTGAAGCCACACCCTGGCTTGGCAAGTCACCTGGACACAACGCTGTAGGAGTTGAGTCTAAGTGTAGGGCGTGGCGAGAGCAGGGGATAGAGATGCTCTCTGAGATGGTGCCGGGGCTGGCTGACGCCCGCCTCCCAGTCCTCCTTGGCCACTGCAGCTAGTCCTGCCTCAGCGGGAGCGTCCCTGAGAGAGAAGGAGTGGGCCTCGGCAGGAGTACTGTGAGTAGCAGTCTCCGTACCAGGGATGCAAATTCTAGGAGGCAGCAGCTGAGACCATGGGCTGGGGCAGATGTCCTGAGTGGACCCTCTCTTAGGTACTAGGGAAGAAGAAACTTCTTGAGGGTCTACCCAGCTCCCCACTCCGCCTTCTCTGAGAAAAGTTCAACCCTCGGGAAAGGATACCTAGAAGCCATTCTGTGTTGCTCCAGCTGATTGGCTACAGCATAAGCATCCGAGCCAACGTGAGCCAATCAGGTGGTCTCTCTGCAGAACCCAGGAAGGGGAGAGAGACCCTGGGCATTGCTGGGGCAGAGCCGTGTTAGGGGCAGCATTCTAGAAGCCCGCAAACTCCCACGACCGACACCCTCAGAGCTGCCCTCCTGTTTCCACTCCTGAGAGAATGTCCCCACTAATCCTACGAGATAAACTAGAATCCTTCCCATGAATACTTCCTCTTTTCCTTAAGCTAGGACATTCTGCAGTGTCTGGAGGCACCTTCAGTTCTATAACTGGGAGGGGCTGGGTGCTACTAGTGTCTAGTGGGTGGAGGCCAGGGATGCTGAACAGCATCCTACGATGCACAGGACAGCTCCCCCAACACACAAAGAATCACTTGGCTCCAAACATTAATAATGTGAGGTGAGAAACTCTGAGCTAGACAGGGATCACGTCTGTTGCTGCCAAAGGAACCCAGATCGCACCCAATCCAGTGGTCAGTCCTGGCATCATTAGTGGTGGTCCAACCACATGTGTTTGCTGATGTGATGTGACACGAAGTACACAGCATCACTGCAGACGTGTTCTTGCCAAAACATTTAACTTAAACCCATCAAGTCTTCAGATGCAACTTGCATTTTACAGAAAATGAGAGGATAGAGGAATGAGCTTAGCTGGCCCTGTCTCCTCAGCAAGTCAGCATCATATAAAAAAGGGCTCTGCCACATAATAATTTTTAAAAAGGGACAGACCTAGATTCAGTGAAGTCCTGGATCAGATACCAGCTTGGAAAAACCGCCCAGAAAGCGCATTTTGGGGTCAACCAGGGAAATCTGAATATGGTTGCAGTATTAGAGGAAATACAATTTGGTTACAATGGAAAGGTAGAGATAACTGTCTGAAATAAGCATAGAAGAGGACCCAGAAGCCCACACACAGAGATTTTAACATTGGCAATCCCTGAGTGGTGGGGATATACTGTTCAAACTTTTTTTTGCTTGTGTATATTTTCAAATTTTATACAGAGTACATATACTTCTTCTATAATATGAAAAGATTTTTTGAAATAACTAATAGATTTTCAAACTGAAGCCAGGGAGAGGTAAGTTGGGGACTGTCTGCCAGCAAATTTTTCTTTAAGACATTCATCCAGACCACAAAAGATGTTAGCAACATGGAGGACACTTCCAAAAATGTTCAAAACACAAGCCTAGAAAGAGGTAATTTTGTGGTTCCCCATCAAAAAAGGAACCAAAGCTCTGGACTCCTGGTGTACCGGGAATTACAATTGTGTGCATGTGTTCATGCGTGCGCACACATGCTCATGCGTGTGTGGGTGTGAGCAGAAAACAGAGCAACCATGAACAAGGCAGTACGGTGGGGGTGAAGGGAAGAGGGACAGTCATATCCATGATAAAACACCGCAGGGAAGTTCCACAATCGCTTATCTAGGGAACACATTCCAACGCCTTTCAGTGGGAGCAGGGCACACGCAGCTGCCACTTAAATGGTGTTGTGAAGTATGAAATTATCTAAATTGTTAAATGGGTATCTAGCTCAGACAGCACATTTGCAAAATGAGATTTTAAGGGGCGTAGGATGCTGTGATTTCAAGATTTCATGCGTTTGCTCAACCCAGCATTAAATAGCTGGAGAAGGAAGCAGGTAATCAAGGAACACGCTCCCCAGCAAATCCAGTCAGAGTGTCTCCACAAGCCAAATGCCGTGTCCCTTTTCCAAGGTCAGGGAAGAAACTGGCGGGGAAGAAAGAGAGGGCAGACTGAGCGCTCAGCTGCGTGTGCCTATATCTGTGATTTTGCACAAACTGCTCCATCATCATCCCCAAGAGCTGAACCTCAGCTTCCTTCTGCTGCTCCGCCAGGTTCCAGACTCCCTGTGATTTACAGCCCGTCACCCAGAGGCTCGTGGGAAACAGTCCAGGGCCCTAAGTGAGTTTCATTTGACATGCTTTTTGTCTTCTCCCTCGAGCATGGGCTATGGTTAAACCCATAGCCAATTAAAGGGTGTGTTCTGAAGAACAGCAGGTCCTTTCCAAATCCCAAGGGAGCACAAAGGTGCAGAGAAGCGCCAGCTCAATCCTAGCCAGCGGGGGTGACTGGGTGAGTCCTCAGCAGACTGTCCTCTGCAATCGGCCACAGGTGAACTCCCATGTAGGGGTTTTTCTCCCTCCAGCATCTAACCTGAATGTTCTTGGAGGAAAAATAATGCCTGCCACATCTGACTGTGTTTCAAACCCCTAGCTCTGTGTCTGGAACATATGCAGCTAAAAATGAACGGCTACTACCATTTTCGAACTGTAATTCCCCATAAATTATTTTGTATTTCCTGGAGCCTGCATCTCTATTAATCATGGGAATTATAAATTAATATTACCCTGGTAAGTAGCTTAGGATGATGATATTATATACATACAAGTTTTACTTTTTCCATTTAGTCCTATATGGTTTTAAATAGAAGTTCAGTGCCTACTTATAGTTAGCTTCCAGTCTCCTATGACTTTTTTTTTTTACCTTTTTCTGCTACGTTTAAATTAATACTAAGCAATTATCATGTGTCCAACACACAATGTCCTTTAAAAAAACATAAAAATGCCCCTGTTTCTGACACACTTACAAAGTAGTTAAAGAGTAAAGATATACACACAAAATACCTAGAGTTCAAATATAAGGAAGTATCTGCCCAGGTATGAACCAGAATCCGGTTTGAATGTGAGACCCACTTCATTCAATCTACTCATCCATCCACGTGTTCATCCGCTCAGGACTAAGCCAGTGTGACAGGTACTGCAGGCTAGCTTCCCCAGAGCCATTGTCCATTTCTCTCACTATAAAGACTGAAAAGGAAAAAATCACCTTTAGGTCTCTTCTGCAGCTCAGGGAGGCTCAGTTCTAGCCAGCGAGTTAGTATACTAGGAATCTTCCAACAAGGACAAAGTCTTGTGAGTTATAAGCCTTCTGCCCTCCCTCTTCCTGCCTTGGATGAGGATGTGATGCCTGGAGCTGTGGCAGTCACCTTATGACCTTGAGGTGACAAGCATGAGGCCAAAACGTCAACACTGAGGAAGACAACAAAAAGACAGAGAGTCTTGTCCTTGATAACATCACTGAGCAGATACCACTGCCAACAACCATGGACCTCTGACTTCTTATGTGAGAAAAACAAATCTCCATTAGTTTAAGGCACTGTTGACTGACTATTTCAACACTTGTAGCTGAAAGCACTTGTTAACATACAGCTAGGTGTATAGTGCTAAACAACAGAGACAAAAAATTATATATATACTGTGTGTGACTACAGAATCAGAAGGTATAGGCAAATCTAAGCTAGACCAGACACAGGACAGCTTAGTGATGAATCCGATGAGCCCTAAGTGACAAATAAAAGCCAGGCCAAGAGCATCAGACAGAAGGAACGGTCTGCTCTGGGTGGGGCAAGCAGATGGCATGGCGTATATGCAGAGGAGGAGCCGGGTAGGGTGGGCAGGGGCCAGAACCTCCTGAGCCCTGTGGGCTCTGACGAGGAGGTGCTATGGTCCAGGACTGGGAAGCCTCTGCAGAGTTTTAAGCAGGAGCAAGTCATGATACACTATGTTTGGAGTCCCTTGGTGAGGGATGGGGTGGGAGATGGAGGAGGGGGAGAGGGAGAGGCTGTGACTCTTAAAGGACAACAGGAGGGACCCCCGTCATGATGGAAACGTTCTGCACCTGGGCTGTACATCCCGGCTGTGAGGCTGAAGTATAATTTTGCACAATGTTATACTGGGGGGAACTTGGTAACACGGGATCTCTCTATTACTTCTTACGACTGCATGAGAAGCTACAATGATCTCAAGAGGGAAAAAAGGTAATGAAAAAAAGTGTCCCCTGGTTTCAACATGGAGAGAGGACGAGAGAGGGAAAGGATGGGACTCTGAGTCACCCGGAGAGCTCTCCGGCCTTGGACTGGGGAGGGCATATGAGAGGGGAGGACTGATCCGAGAAGTATCCGGAATGACGGATGCATGTGGGATGCTCCGGCTTAGAGCAGGGAGGTGGGTTCTGGTACTTTCACAGAGACAGGACGCGATGGAAGAGGAGCAGGTTTCCCGGTGCTGGTGGCGGGAGAGGGGGAGGTGGCACTGGCCAGCTCATGTTTGGACAGCTCAAGTTCAAGGAGCCAATGAACAACCTGGGCAGAGGTTCTGAGTGGGCATCTGGAAATGCAATCACCTTAACATAGACCAAAAGGTGAGATTTCTCTCCTCTAGCCCCTCTCCCACTTCTGCCTGCCGTCGAGGAAAACACGAGGGAGGGAGGGAGGGAGGAACAGATGGCTCTCTGGCCGCTGCCCTGTCACACACTCAGCCCTCCCTCTACTCGCTTTCTTGCTCCCCCGGACCTACTGGGGAGCCAATGCCCGGCAGCGGGGCGCCCGCTGTGATGAGAGGCCGGGTCACTGCGGACGACGTCGGTGCCCATGTGCTGCAGCTCCTTTCCCCTCCCCGACTCCATCCTTCACGCCCTGTGCCCAGTGCAGACCTCGGCGCGCTTCCGATCTCCACTAGGGCCCCCGGCCGCTTTCTTCACCGCTCCCTGTTCCCGCCAGCTCTGCCGTCCTGTCCCAGCAGGTGCGGCCCCAGGTTTGGAGCGAGGGCTGCAGGTAGGAGACTCCCTTCCGGCCGCTAGGACCACGCTTGCCAGACAGATGACGTGGCTCGAGGGATGGAGGGGAAGGCAGGAAAGGGCCTCGAAAGTTGGCAGGTAGAGAAAAGAATGTACACGTTTAAGAGCATCCTCGAAAACCGTCTAGGAAGGGGCCGTGTTGGTGCCTCTCAATACGTCGTCCTTCCTGAGTTGGAAAAGATCACCGCTGATGAAGCTGCAGGCTTTCATTGCACGAACCAGCTTCACGCGTCTGTAAACGCTGGGATCACGCTCAGCGCCCGAGGGGCGCCCCCGAGAGGCCCCCGGAACTGCCGCCGGCTGGGGAGCAGCGGGGTCAGTCATTTCCTCGGCTCGGCTCGTTGCAGGGCTGCAGGGAACTGCACGCACTAGTTGCGGCGCTTCCTCTCTTACTTTTCTGCCAAATGTGTATTGTTTTCATGTAAGATAAATGCGTACACGGTACGACTCTTTACACGCTCTTTTCCACTTGGCTAATCATCCCGGCACGTGCCCCACTGTTCAAAGTCCTGAAGGAGAGGCGGGATGAGAGGCCCCCTGATCTCCTGTTAACTTGGGGTCTATTCTTCCAGATCTTTTTCTATTTACAAACACACACGCATCATTTTTTACATACACAGAAACCTACGACACATATTCTGCAACTTAATATTTTCACTGAATAAAATCTTGGTGATTTCCGCCCCCACCACACATCAACTATTTCACAGCATGAATGTTCTATAATATCTGTAACCATCTGCCATTGTTGAACATTTTTAAAATTGAGCCCACTTCTTGCTTTTACAAATATAACTACATTAAACATCTTATGTACATATATCTTTGCTTATTTGTGTATTATTTCTGGAAGATAAACTAATAGACATGAGTCGCTAAATCAAAGAGTGTATCTGTTTAAAAATTTTTAAATTACCACTAAATTGTCCTTCAAAAATGTTTAATAGCTTTCAATCCCAACCACATTGTATATTCCCCAACACTGTATATTACCAATTTTTTAATCTTTGCCAATCTGATGGATAAAAAGAGGTATCTCATTTAAGTTTTGTTTCTTTAATACTACAGGGGTTGAACATCTTTTCAAATGTTTATGGCAATTTCTATGCTTTTGGAAAATTTTTGTTTACATTTCAGTATGTTTTCCACTGGGTTGTCCTTATTGATTTTCAGGAGCTCTTTTATGATGGATATTACTTTTTGGTGCAAGTATTTCTTCTAGTCTGACTCTTGTTCTTTATGTGTATGTGGTGTCTTTAATGCAACATTTGTTTTTCTTTTTTAAAGGATGCCTTCTGGGTAGTAAGTCTTGCTTAAGTAGGCCTTCTCTGCCTGAAAATTATGCTTGTGGAAATTCCTTGTTATTTTCTTTTAATACTTTTATAGCTTTAATTTTTATGTTTATTCCTGGAATTTTGATGAACTTATGAGATAGTACACTTTTCCCAAATGTCTTGGTGCCCAGTTGTCTCAGAACCAATTACTGACAATTCCTCTGTTTTCCCACTGGTTTGAAATACGGCCTCTATAATATATCAAATTCCTATATACACACATATCTGAACCCTACTCCGCCCTGTTGATCTACGTGCATATTTTTAGCCCTGCCAGGATCACACTTTCTAATCACTATAGCACCACAGTATGTTTTGATGTCCACCATTGCCTACCGTTATTATCACTACCAAATATTTTTAGCTATCCTTGAGCATTTTTTCCCTTCCACACAAACTTTATAAATGGGTCCAATTTCATTAAAAAAAAAAATCTGTGACTTAAATGCCTTTGCATTGAATGTATAGGGTAATTTGGGCACAGCCAACATCTTAACAATATTGAGGCTTTCCATTCAGGGACACAGAATGTCCCTTCATTCTTGTTTTAAAGTTGTATGGTTTGTATGGAGAAATCTGCAATTTTCTTTTATCAGACTTTGCGTATTTCTCAAGTTTATTGCTAGGTGTTATAATTTTTGTTGTCATTGTAAATGGTATATTTTCCCACTATATCTTGATTGACTTTTGCTATTCTGTTGGAAAGCTATGGATTGTAACATATTGATCCTGAATGTAGATGCTTTAATGAGTTCTTTATTAGTTCTAATAGTATTTAGTTGATTCTTTAGAATCTTCTCCTTAGAGAAGTATTAACAGCTACAGAGATAACATTTTTGTATACTCTCTTCTAATATTAACATTTTCTATTTGTTCTCCTTGTCTAATTTCATTGCCTAGAGTTGCCAGCACCATGTAGGACCAACTTTAACACTTGTCAGTAACTTTAAAAGGGGATAATTCTAAAATTTTACTGGTAAGTATAAGGCTTGCTTTACATTTCTGGGAGAAAAAGTCTTTATTAAGCTAAGGAGGTTTCCTTTTATTCTCTGCTTCACTAAGACTTAACAGAAATAAGCTTTGAATTTAACTAATTTATTTTCAATGTGTTAAAATGAATTGTGACTCAATTCTTCAAATAAAAAGCAGTCCTCTTTCGGTTGTGTAAAACTTAATGACCACATACTCTGTTTCTTGAAGATAGTATAACCATGAGAGAGACCTCGGATGCCATTAGAGTTGGTATATGTTAAAAATGTAGAGCTGGAAATATCTTTTGGAGCATATCAAAACAAATCACATATTTACGCTATTGGTAATTTAAGATGAATCCCTCACCTTGAAATCATCGGGAATGAGGAGTTTTGATGTTCGTAGAAAATTCAAGATATATCTGAACATCTGTCCGTCTCTGTCAATGAAATAGTGCTGTTTGAGACTGTCCAAAACAATGGGCTCTGTACCATCAAAAAGTCTTCCGATTCTGTGATAGGAAAGAGGGAACAGTGAGGACAATTAGAATTGCTTAAAACCACTAAGGCTAAGAGCTGCTGCTTTGTGTCACTGTCAAAGGTGGCACTTTTGCAGATGACAGTCAGGAAAAATCACCTGTTAAGCAGTTATGGTTCTCTAAGAAGTACTGGTCCCTGCTTGATAAATATCTCAAGACCAGACAATTCAAAATGATCTCAGGCTTTCTCAAGTAAATTCTATTATTCAACGTCTTTTACCTGTAGAGAAAATGTTCCTGACATGGTGATTATGGCTAAGCGCTGTCACTGTAATGAAAGATCACGTCTTTCCCTTTGTGTTACTTAAAACAAAACTTCGCTGCTCCTTAAAAAAAAAAAAACTACTGTTTTGAAGTGTCTTTTAAGCAGATTCTATGAAAAAAAGCAATTTTGTTTTTAAGAAATCTGTTTTCTGAGCTTTCCCCACCCATGAATTTCAAACTTTCTAAAAAGAAAGCAACGCCTATATGCTAACATCTACATTTAATTATAAAAAAGAATAATTAAGAATATTATTCATTTAGAAGAATATGTTTTCCATTAACAATATACAGTCTCGTTTCTTAGGTCTCAGCAAAATTCATTTGCAACAGCCAGGAATCATTATAAAATATAAATATTAGACCACCCCAAAAATACGAGCTCGTTCTGGAATGTAAGTGCCTATGGGTCATTTTTAAAAACAGGAATCCATAATATGTTTACCCATTTATAGAGTTAACATTGGAAAAGTGTGCTACAGTTAAAGTGCTTTGTATCCATTATCATTTATCTCCTTAAGGAAGGCTAAACCTACACTCTATATATTTAGTACATACTCAACTAATAGGACGTGGTAACATCTATACTAGGAATAAGCAGAGAGCATGCTGATGACAAATAAATACCCTGTATCAGAAAACAGGATTTACACACTTGAAATCACTTCCTTTACCAAGAAGTGCATTTACTTTCATTAACAGTATAGGCAGAAAACTTGCTCCACTTTAAGACAAGCTTTTGTGGACCTCATCACAAGTCTCTGATGTGGAGCACCATTTTATTGCTTTGATGATGACTCTGATTTGAAGATGATTTTGAAATCAGACATTTTCTAATCTGGCTGTTGAAATGGGACCGATGGAATGGTAAATCAGTAATTCCATTCCTCTTAAAATATCACAAACAAACCAACAAATAGGAAAGCTGCTTTTCGCCCTCCCCAAAAAAGAAAGACTTGTGAATTTCTGTTTCAATGAAAATCTTTCAAAGATAATTAGAAAATTCATGTCCTACCTGAAGGTAGTAAAGCACAAAGAAGAACAACTAACTTGTCAGGTCATATTTCTAAAACTCAATATATTTTTCTCACCTAACGTTTTTGACCAACATTCCAGAAAATGAGGGTGATCGGCCAGGGTACAGATTACAACCATCGTAGGATTCTTTTACTGCATGCTGCCTTGGCATTCATTTCTCACTAACACATCAATCAAACAGTAGACTATATAAAAAAAGAGGCTGAATGAAAATGAAAACACACTTAGTCACTTATTTGTAGTGTTTCCAGGACAGTTTGGTGCAGCATGGGAAAGAATGAGACTTGTTTGCCTATTATTAAAACATTCTGCTCTTCACTGTCAATGATAAATTTACAGTTGACAGGGGAAGAAAAGGGAACTATATTTATTAAGTGCTTTCCAGATACCCTGCACTTGCCTAAGCACTTTATGTATGCAACAAATCCATTATCCTCCTTTTAAAGATGAAAAATAGGCTCAAAATGATGAGTAACTTGCCCAACTAGTTAAGTAGCATTGGGGGATTTGGGCACAGTCCGTTTGATCTTAAAGGGGCCTCCCTACAATGATTGGAATGAAAAGAATTAACCACTACTGAATGAAAGCTTTTGGTCTAGAGTTTTCATTTCTATCTTACACTTGTTCAGCAAGAGTTTTATAATGAAATCCCAATGGGTATACTGATTATTTTTGTGGCCTGGAATAAATTAGTATCAGTGATTACAAGGCACTTTACTAAGGAGGTGAAAAGTAAATATTTTACTTTAAAATAAATTCCATGCTTTTAATTCTTAAATACTCATTTTCAAAATCTAACCTTGGAAGGTCGCCAGCACAGAATAAGTGATTAATAAATCTTTACTACGTGAGTGAGTAAAGAGGTGACTGAGCGAGGAGGGGAACAAGGCAAGACCATTACAAGCTGTAATCTGCGTGAATCAACTTCTCTGCGTCTCCATTTTTTATAAAAAATAAAATTGTTTCAGTTTACTTTATAAAATTACCCTTTTCCTCAGGGTTAATGAAAAAAATCAGAAGGGATCACGGCACACTCAAAAAGAACACAGCAAAAGAAGATTATCTCAAAGTAGCAAACAGAACTTTCCACGAAAGCAGCTCTTGGAAGGCTGCAGGCAGTACAGAGTACAGGATTGAAGGAGCAAAAAGTTCAGTCTTGGCTGAAGTGTATCGTTATAGCCCTTTCCAAGATAGTAGAGACACATCAATTAAGAGGTTTTTAGGATACCACTCAAACAAAACAAACCAAACCCACCTCTAGCAGATACAGGAAACTGCACACAGCTGGACTCAGAAGCACCTTCACATCTGACTGGGATGAAATAGGAAAAGATGCAGAAGAAAGAGGAGAGAAATGTGGAAGGAGACCCAGCGCGGGGACAGGGAGGTGGGCAGCGGAAAGAAAGGGTGCGAGTGGCCTGGGGAGAAGGCCTAGACTCCACCAAGCAAGTGAGGAACCCCCAACCCCGCGGGGGTGGGCCAGGGCCCGGAACCCCTTTGGCCCCGGAACCTTTGCTGCGAGCTCGTGGCAGGCTGGGGAGGGCGCGCTTGGGGGACCGGAGGGCGGGGAGGGCGTGGCCTGAAATTGGTGGGAAAACTCTTCCTGTGGAGGCTGCGTGGTGGTCTACGCGGGAGTCGAGAGGGAGGGAGGGTCAGGAGCGAAGGCCGCACGGCTGCGCATTCCTGACAGTGAAAGCCCCCTCGGGGAAGAAAGAGGCCCTGTGTTTCAGGCAACAACTGTTAGGATTAATAAAAGGAGGCAGAGTGCTGCTGATTTCTGCAAACTCTAAAAGGAGAAAGGTTTTGAATTTGTGAAAACAAGGCGGAAGGGCAGGGTGGTGCCTGTGATCGTAAAATGGGGTCCCGGCCGGTCTCGAGATTCAGTGTGCTGTGAAAAGCATTGTTTGGCTAAGCAAATAGAGGGGAACCTCGACACAGGCTGTATTTCTTGTGGACATATGAATGGAGTTACAAATCAACTGCAGTGATTTGTAAACTCTGGTGCCTGAAAACTATGTGGAACTGATTACAGTTTACTAACCTCGGAGAACATTCCTGTTTTTCAACTGACCAAGACCAAGCTGGCTCCGGATGATGTATGGGCTGCCCTTTTTTTTAAATTTAAAAAAAAAACAAAAAAAAAAAAAACCACTCATTGAATCAAGTGGCAATGTTGAGAAAAACGTCCTTCCACAATTTTCCTTTTATTTTTTGACTTTTTTTTTTTTTAACATTGTGTTTTGGGCAGTTTCAAACTTTATGCCAAAGCAAAAAAAAAAAAAAAATAATAATAATATAATGAACCCCCAAGTGTCCATCCAGCTTCTAAAGCTATCAACTCTTGTTCAGTCCTGTTTCACCTATACCTCTACTCCTCCCTCTCCCGCTCTGGGATTTTTAAAGTAAATTGCAAATATCCTATCATTTTTATCTGCCAATATTTCATTAACTAAGAGGATTATAAAGGTCACAAAAATATGCATTAACACATATTGAAATATATTCCTCTTTCTTGCTTTTTAGTATTAGCACTCTGGTGATTACTCTCGTTTATGGAGCAAATAATGCCGTCCCAAATCTCCAAGGAAATGAAGCTTCTTTTGGTGAAAAGTTAGTCAGCTTCCTTGCTATGACTCCCCCACCCCTGGCATTAAAGAATGGTCTTAAGTGAAAGAGAGTATAGGGGTAGGACCTGACTTACCTAGTTCAGTATGAATCAGTCATTAAGAATTTATTGTTTCTTGTGTATTCATTCATTTACAGGACCTGGTTTCTCTAATTTACTGTGACTCAGTTCCTTAAGAATTTCTTTCCTTTTTTCTTGTGTAGTCATTCAGTTATTTGTTCATTCTTCCCACCAGAATTCACTCAGCCTGATCATGTGAAATACAGGGGATGCAGTGGTGAATAAGCCACACTCCTTGCTTTTGTGGAATTTAAATCTGTGGGGCTGGGAGTGCAGATTAAGTACATTTTGATCGAGTGTGTCAGTGGGTATGCAGAGTGGGCTACAGGAGGACACAGGGAAGAAGAAGAAAGTTCATAGGAGAACCTGAAGAATAAGCAGAGTGGGCCAAGTACAGGCGTGGGAGGTTAGATAACAAAGGAGAGAGGTGGAGAAGACATAAAGGCTTGAAGGTAGAAAAACCTGGCCTGTGATTACTCTCCGCTGGGGTGTAGAGACAGGCCAACTGAAAAATGAGGCTGGGGCAACAGAAGTCAGATCACAAAGAGCTGTGTAAGCCTGGTCAAGGAGTTTAGATTTCATTCCAAGGGCGATGGGGACCGATGTCAGGCTATGCTCTCAGCGGTGTTAAGGAAAAGAGCAATTGAAAAGTGAGACAATCAAACTACAGTATCTGAAATCACATCTCCTCGCAGAAGCAGCCTGTGGCTTATCCAAGTCCTGTTTCCTTTGCCTTACTTTTTGACTGTGTCATTTACATAGAGCAGTGCTTCTTAAGCCTGGCTGCACAATGGAATCACCTGGGAATGTTTAAAAAAATACTGATGCCCAATGCCAGATATTCTGATGTAATTATTGGTCAGGGTTAGGACCCAAGCATCTGGATTTCTCAAAAAGCTCCCCAAGGAAGTCTAATGTACAGCTGAGTTGAGAACTAGGGCAAGGGAGGATGAGCAGAAAGACTAAAGAGAAGCAAGTCAACACTGTCGACCTGAGATGCTCTCAGTTAGTCATTCTGTCCCTTTGAAGTGTCATAGCACTTTTTCGTAAATAGCCAACCACACTTTTACAAGTGAAGGATCTCCAGGATGACCTAGATCGACCTCCCATTCTAGCAGTGGAGAAATGTAACGCTCAAAGATGCACAGCTGGCTAAACACAGAGCAGGCTGTAAGCCCCCCATGCTGCCCCTGGGGTGATGGGCAGAGGATGGTCACATCCAAGCCCCTGGAGGGCAACCGCTCTAATGCTAGTTACTATTTATTGAATAGTATTAACAAAGCGTGAGCTGCCTGTTTTATGGCCTTTACCTCGTTTCATTCTTACAATGATCCTATGAGGTGGCCACATTATACCCATTTCACAAATGAGGACGTTGAAGCCCAGAATGGCCGTCACCTGGCTTAGGCTCCAACCGAGGTCTCATCCTAAAGCCTCTGTTCTTCACCACTGAATATACTGCCTCTTCATTTATAATTTCAAAAGACAAAGGCAAAAACAAATGAACAAGGAGACAACAAATAAACAATGCCCTTTGGGAAATGCACAGTTTTTATACAGTTCAGTAAGAGTCTGCTAATGTTGCACCTTCTCCCAAGAAAGCTTGATTATTATCAGCTTTGTAGGGAAGCTAATTTACTTAACAGTTGGGATACAAAAAGTTGAGGCTTGGGGAAACTGAACTGAATCAAGCCAAACTGAACCCAAACACCTCAAGACCTCAGAGGCTATGTTCAAACTGTTGGTACAACCATGACATGATGGGGCAGAAGAAGGGATTGGAAAGTCAGGATTCTTAGGACAATGAAAACTTCTTCTGGGGAGAGGAATACGCATGAGGTTCTAACTCCATTTCCTCGCAGCTCTTATGCTCCATCGTGTGCTGTGCCCTACATTTCATCCTGCCAACCCATGTGGGATTGTCACTTTACAGCTAAAGAAATTCAGCTTGGAGAGGTTTCCAACCCTTCAGAGCTCCCTACACCCAACAGTCCTCACGCTGCCTAGGGAACACCGTGTCATGCGACATGTACGTGCGGCACATAACACAACACCAGGCCCTACTTTACCAGAAGCAGGCGGGTTAATCCTTTCAACTCTCCGGTGGAGCCAGTGCACACATGGTAATTACAGGGGAGGGAGGAGGCAGAAGGGCTCAAGGTGGTGCCAGCGCTGCAGGACCAACTTGCCCGGGGAGGGCGGAGAAGACCCCGCCCAGGGGTGGGGTGGAGAACAAAGACAGACGGATAAAGATGGTGAGAAAAGGGCAGGACTGGGGTTGTGGGAGCCTCTCACCCACTCAGCTCTCCTTGGCCAAGAAATGGCTTTTCTCTTCACCTCTGGGTTTCCCAGCCATGGAAAATATGGTCTGAACTTGAGGAAAAGATTTCCTTTAGTTTCTGGCCCAGATTTATTTTGCTGGCTAAGAGATTCAGAGGCAACTTCCAAGTGACCTCTTCAGCACAACTTCTGGGGGATACTTTTAAATTATGAAAGCGACACCTACTCATTGTTGAAAACTGGAAAAACACAGAGGATGAAGCAGCAAAATTCAGAAAAACAACCTGCCAGGAGTCCACCAATCAGTAGAACAGTACTTAAAAAAAAATCTGACTTACAGAGTATTTTTCTATAGAATAATTTTATCTTCAGAAACGCTTGTGGCTTCATATTTTTTAATGTCTACTAACCCAAGTTAGTAGCTTGCCAACCAGAGTTCTGTCCTAATAGCTGAAGCCCAAGGGAGGTAGAGGGCTGGGTGAAGGTGTGTGTGTACCTGTGGATGTGCACTTGTGTGAGTGTGTGTGTGTGTGTGTGTGTGTGTGTGTGTGTCTGTATTTGTAGGTCTGGGTAGACAAATGAGAGGTATGTGGGGAGCAGTCACTGCAGGTGGAACCCTGGACGTGGAAATAGCAGGGAAGGAAGGAGATACAGGTAGAAAAGTCAACATTGCGACCAATGAGTACCCTGCCCTCCTTTCTACTGAGATGGGCAAAGATGGAAACACAGTGAGGGGAAGGGAAGAGAAATGCTAGGTTGATACCTGAAACTTTTTAAACTTGAGGGTTCTATATTGTATTTTCTCTAGTTTTGCATATATTTTTAAATGTCACAATACAAAATTTTTCTTAAAAGGGGGGGACAGGAAATGCTATGCTGGGTATTATTATAAAAAAAAATCACCAGTCAACTTACTGTTTTAGAAACCTTAATTATCACAAATAGCATTTATAAGCAAATTATAACTTTTTTTAAAAAAAAATCTAGGAATAGTTCTTTATAGTTTTTGCCACTTGGGAAGTTTCATCTGTATTTCATGAACACAGATAAAAATAAATTCAGAGCTTGTTACAGAAATGGACAGAAGTAATTTAAGAAAATGGAGAAAATACCTTCTAAGTAAAAGCAAAGCAAACAAATTCCATCTACTTATGGGAAGTAATGCTTCCAGTACGTGCTCCCGGCGGCAGCATCATTTTCTATGATGCACAGAGCTGAAGAAAGTAGGGGAGAAAGGAAAGGAAAGTTTAAAACACAAGAAGAAGTATGAGAGCCCCGACAGTCCCGGAACTCGGCCTTGTGGGGCACTGACCTCGGGAGCCCGGGGCCACAGCGGGGCTGCTAATCCTCCAGAAGCCTCACGAGTCCTTCCCATCGCTCTGGCTAGAATAGTTTTCTGAATCAGGAGGGTTACATTGACGGCTGACTATAAGAAATATATTGTTGTAATTAACCTGATTTCTTTTAAAAATCCAGAATTTATATAAGTAGGCTTTTTATTTCTATATTTATTGAATGCCTACCTGGTGTTCCTGGTGCTCTGCTGGGCCTTTTGAACTGAGCATCATACAGTCCTATTGGGTGGCATGGAAGGACAAAGGAGAGGGACCCAGCCAGCCTGGAGCAGGCAGGGAAGGCTTCCTGTAGGAGGCAGTGCCTGTGCTGGGTCGTCAGGATCACCAGGTGTAAGCAGAATGGCACAGGGGCTTGGAGAAGGAATTTTAGGCAAGAAACAGCATGATGGGTGAGGCGGGGACCTGGCACGAGAGGAGCATCTCTCCCCAGGCATCAGCCTGAGCAGAGCACATGAAAGCACAAGAGCTTGGGCGCAGTGCTTCCAGTAATGTCAGTGCTTTCAGGAGCCCCCCGACGACGTTCAGCTCTAAGACTCACAGACCTGGGTTGGAATCCTGGCTTTACCACCTTCAAGACCAAACCTGTTTGAGTTTCAGTTTCTTCATCTGAGGGATGGGATAACACCTTGTCCAAAGGATTCTTATGAGGAATAAATGGATGTCTTGTAAGAGCTACATTGACTGAACATCCACTACATGACGGCACGGCACTGAGTCTCCACAACAACTCTCCTAGACGGACACCGTCACCCCCACTTTACAGGTGAGGACACCGCACGGCTAATCAACGCCCAGCGCAGAGCCACGGCCTTACTGCCCCGTGGTCACTCTGCCCCTCGGGCAAGCGCTGTGCCCGCCTGGCCCAGGCTCAGTAAATGCTGCCAGGTTTTCATCCTTCAGAGAGTATGTGCTGCACCAAAACAGAATTCGATTGTATGTAAAGTCCTGTTGTGCAGCTTGAATTGGAAGAAAACTTTTAAGATCACCTGGTCCTGCTCTTTGGTTTGAGCAAGTGTCTGTTTAAAAATGATTTCCAGGGCAAACGGCTATTTTTTAAGATCAGTCCTGGATCAGATCGTCATAATGTCCCACGGGAGCCCACGTTGGTATTTTCGGCTGCAACGGTTTCTGTTTAGGTTTCTCTTGCTTTCTTTTCGGTCAGGCAAGCACGCACATGCGCACACCCCCGCCGCCCACTCCATCCTCCTCCCAGCAGGCTGTTCTGTATTTGACGCGTTCCTTTTTTCTCTTGATTTAATAAAACTCTAGCATGTTCCCCATTTTACAATAATAATCACTATTCAGAAAAGCAGCATTACAATAGCTAATTTTTTTTTTGTTTGAGGCACTCTGCTAAAAACTATGGATTATCTGATGTAACCCTCACAACACCTCAGAGGTACTGGCAGGTGCTGTTTTGATGGCGGCGATGGTGACACTGAGGCGCAGCGCAGTCGGGTAACCTGCTGAGGGCTGCTGGGCTATGCAGTCTCTCGTCCCGGAAGAGTGGGGGCCGGCCCAGCCTCATCGCTGTCCCCCACTCTCAGGGTCCGCGGTCCCAGAACTCCTGCCATCCTTTCTTTCTCACGCAGCCCCCCTCCAGCTTTCCTGTTTCTAGTTTCTTGTTACATAAGTGAATTCTTTCACATGTGTTTCCACTGAATTTAACCTATTTGTGAGTGGCTGTTCTTATTCCTGGAATTCTGGGTACTGGCATCCTCAAGTCTTGAAGGAGTGCCTTCTGAGATGATGAGACAGTCCTGACTCCGCCGTCTCTGCCACCAGTCTCTCTAGGAAATGGAACGGACTCAGCCCATCCCCCCGAGAGTGTGCTGTCCCAGTGTGCTGTCCTCCGCCACACTTTGAGACGATCAGTAACAACAGGGTGTGGAGTGGAGCCTGTCCCCATTTCCTCGGGTGTTTCGCTGTTCCAGACTGCTGGAACTGGCTTACAGGACGTCACAGGAGTCCCTCCAAATTAAAAGCATCCTATTAATTATATGACACTATAAGAGGACCGTGGCGAAGCCAGCTGTTTCTATTTTCAATTTAACAGCTTTTTACTACTTGTAACGGGGCCAGCAAAACGGCAGTTTACAATGAAGTATTTAAATATTTTGCTTAGTACCTAAAAGTGAAAATCCAGAGGCTTGACATAGTGCTTAATTAAAAAAGAATAAGAAAAGGTGATTTATCTAAAGACTCATTAAATGCTTTTTGAAAATGTACCAGAAGACATATGGAAGAAAATAAGTAAATTATACTGACTCCTTCGTACCCCTTTCCTGCTCGCTCTCTCTCACACACAGACACATGCGCGCACACACAGTCATTACTGACACCACTCAAGGGTCTTACAACAGCAACAGAGTATCATGTAAATACTCAGGAGTATGGAAAGGTGGTTGGATGAATGAAAGTGAATTATTCTGTCATTGTATGACTTCAAAGTGGCTAGGAAGCTTCTTAAAAACACTTTCAGGTGACAATGAATATATATATGTTCATGTATAACTGAAAAATTGTGCTCTACACTGGAATTTGACACAGCATTGTAAAATGACTATAACTCAATATAAAAATGTAAAAAACAACAACAACAACAAAAAAAAAAACACTTTCAGAGACTAGGCTTTGAGAAGACAAAGCCAAAAGGAGGAAATTTCGCCCCGGGACTGTGAGTTACCTCCTTAGAAGAAGGAAAGAAAGCCGCTAATTGGACAAGAGTCCTATTTACGTGGCCTCAGAAGTATCTAAACATTTTAAAGAATACAGAAAATGTCCGCACCACCCTTTTGTTGAAAACAATGTCTAACTGCCTCTTCAAATCATGGTGGATGATGAGCCTGGCTGGCTCTGTTCTCTGAGAAACTTTAAGATTTCAAATTTATGTCGCAAGATTATTTACACAGTCACCAAATCAAAGTGACATGTGAAGAATATGAAGTTTCTATCAGCTCATGATTCAAAGACAACATCGCTGGGTGTGTGTGGTTGGGCAATGAGGAGGGTGGCCGCTGACAGCGCCTGCCTTTGGCTGCGGCGTGGTTGCCAATATGCTGTCATAGGTGCGTGTCTTGTGGAACCATCCACGCCCTTCTGGGGCTCAGGCTTGGTTTATCACAGTTTAAGAATTTGCCCAAAGGCGCCCAGCCAGTCCATAGACTCGCTGGGCAGGTGGTGTGTCCCCGTCCCTTCCAACAAAAATCAGAGCCAAGCCCTGTGCTGCAAAACATTTAAAGGAACAAAGGTATCCCAGCTGAAGACAAGAACTTCTCATGCTCCCTCTTCCTTTTCACGATAGACACAGAACAGGACAGACCGCAGGAGCCATCTGATACACTGCTTCCCACACCGCTTTTCCCAGACCTTCTCGTTTGCAAGCCCTGAGTGAACAGTGCACTAAAGCCAAAGCTTACTTTACAAATAACTACTTTCTCAAATCTACTTGAAGGATTACAGATAGGTTCTTCAAGAGCCTGGGAGGATGTGTGCTTGGAGATACAGACTGTATCGACACTGTTGGGTTTTCCTAATCATCACAGACGTCTGCCAGAGTGGAGACCAGAGCTTCCTTCACACTGAACGTGGTTCCCCACGTTTGCTGGCTTGTTACAACCTTTATTCCAGCCCATTTTAATGTGTCCAACAGTTTCCTCTGAATTCCACCCCTGGTGCCATCTGGTTCCTTCTGCAGCACATCAACAAAACGGTGATGCCTTGATGAAGTCCCTCCCTTATGGCCCCTAAGATTATGGGTCAGCAAGACACACTTAAAAGACACTCCTTTTCTTTTTCTTTGATATTGACTATTTTGCACCACTTTGAGACGAGGTGCGTTTTCATTTTTTAGGTAAGCTCTGAAGACTTTCGGGCCTTCTGAGCTTTTTTTTTCAATCAACTTTTGAAGGGGTGGCAGGGGCCTGGCCAAGCCCTAATGAGGCTGGGTTGGAGTTCTGGAACACGTTCTGCTCAAATCAAGCAAACAGGTTTGGGCGAGTCCAAATTCAGCCCTTGGTTATGAAGCCCTCTGAGCCTGGCGAGGTCTGCGGCTGCTTGAAGGTGGTGGTTAGCTTCTACGCACAGTTGTAATTTATCTTCCGAGTATGGGGAACACAATAAGAAAAGCTGCACCAGAGTCAAAATACTCATTACCACTAAAAAAGATAAACAGCCAGGTCATTACTAAGCAAACCAACATACGGCTTTTACGTGGCAGCAGGCAGCCATTATCCCAGTGACAGAGGCATTTCTACTGACACTGCACCTTGATTAGATTCAGACGGTCCAGCAAATAGCTGTGATCATTGTGGGACTGGAAAAGAGTTTTTAAACGTTTTATTTATTTATTTATTTATTTATTTATTTATTTCCGCAAATGGGATTGCCACAGAAATGGAGCTTCGGGGTGTCTGCCTTTGGAATATGACTAAATGAAATGCATACGCCTCGTAAGAGCACATCTGACTTCTCATCCCGCACCACCTCTCACACGTCCGCATCCTCCCACCGGGACCACCCCGGCACCTGCAGCAGCCCACACGGCATGCGTTATGCACCCACTTCAGCCTGCTGCTGGGGGGCGGACAGTTGCTACTTTCTATCCCAGATACCTTGAGAATAATCATTCAGAAGCAGGAGAGTGATAATTCATCCATTTGAGGCTATACATCCCGCATATTTCCAATGAAGAGCAATGGCATTTTAATGAGTTATTTATATATTAACAATAGAACGAGCTGCCGGACACGCAAATGCGGTGACATGGACTCTTCTATGACCACAGCACAGGTTTCAGCAGAGGGCATCTGTGGGTGCAGTGGACCCACAAGGGACCCTTTAGTGTCACTTTCTGAGTTTTTTTTTTTTTTATTTCTAAGTCCTCAGAGTTTACATGCAAATTATAACATCATGTGTTTTGGTTCTGAATAGATGCTTCTCTTTGGAAGTTAAGGGGGTAAAGTTTTATTTTCTGTATTGGCTTAATAAAAAGGACTCCCCTAACTTTAGAATAACTTGCGCATTATTTTACTCCAGCCAAGAATACACACAGCACAGACACCCCACTGTGTCCCGACCCCGGAGTGCTTCCTCTGATGCAAAGAGAACGCGTGTCCCTTGAAGGAGATCTGGGAGGACGGTCTCAACAGCTACGAGAGACACAAGGTTAACACTGGGGCGCGTAATATTCCTGCCCACACAGCTCCCAACGTGGCCAAAATGCAGTCTATCTTTTGGAAATTCACCTGAAATTAATATTGGTTCTCATCTGCTGTAAAGAAGTTCTCAAACGAAGCCCTCAATCAGCATCGGAGTTTTGTGACCAGCAGAAACTCCAGGGTGTGAGGAACAAAAGTCAGAGGAGATTTGTGAGCTGGGTTGTATAAAATAACGTTGTCAATTTTTAGCCCTTTTACTGGAATTGTTCTCAAAAACACAGTCAAGAGGAGCTTATTTTTCACATATTAATCTTGTACGAGATTACAGGAATCTTCTTAAAATACCTACAAATTGACTTTTCAAACAAGTGACTAGAACATGTAGCTTATTATGACAAAAGTGCTTCTTGTATGGTAGCAAACACAGAGCAAAGCGACCTTGGCACGGCTCGATGACCCCGCTCATCACGAGGGATCAGAACGAGCAGAGTCAGGACAACCGTCCCTGTGCTGAGTCTCGGCCAGAATCAGTAGGAAAAGCTTCGCTTTGACAGCGTGTCTGCGGCCACGCCCCCGCTGTCGCTGCTGCACTGCACGGTGATGCCTTCCCGTTTTACTCCCCTCTCTGCAGGTCCAGGGCCCACACTCTGAGATGCAGGCGGGTCACCTGGATCTCTGCTCATTTCCCTCACATCCTGAGATACAGAGGGCGGGCGGGGCCCAGGAATCTGCATTTTTTCAAGCCTCTCTGATGCTTTGACCCTGATCCGAGGGGATCGGGGAGCAGGTTATCAGCTGGAGAAAACATTCTGAAGGCAGGTGTCACCCTTCTGTTAATCTGGTTCACGGGTGTCTGGGTTGTAACTAGATGGATCTGTTTCCTTCTCCTTACTTTTCCCCTGCAGGGAAACTAGACTAGAAAACCCCTTTCTTCTCTTCCTTGAAGAAAAAAGGACGTTACTCTTTGCCACTCAGACTGGACTAGGCCTGCTGTTAAGGCCTAACGTCTCCCCAGCAGCTGATGATTCCAAGCATTCGGCCCTCATGCTGCAGCAGCCCCGTGGTGGCTGAGCGGCTCCAGGTCGTAGCAAAACTCCTTCAGCATCCAACAAATATTGATCAAGCACTGCCAGGCACAGTTCCAGGCACTGGAGGCTACTGGTGGGCCCATTATTGGTTTAAAAACCTAGGGCATGGGCTTAGAGGGCAAGTTTTAGAAATAAAATTTTTAAAATCTTTAAAACAATTTTTCTGATTGGTGCATGCATGTGTATGCATGCATTTGTGCACTGGCGCGAACCTGGGATAATTCTGCTGCACTGCAGGGCGCGCTTGCGTCTCCTGTTCCATCAGCAGCAGGAAGGGAGGAGCCCAGCACAGAGGTGGTGACTAAGACATCCGTGGGCCCAGACACCCCTGACCTGACGAGCTGCCCTGCCTGGCCTGACGCTGGCCAGGGCCCCGGCGTGCTGGAGCCAAAGCCGGGCACTGGATGTTTTGCACTGGCAAATGATTTTCTCTTCACAGGCACGAGCAAGCAGCCATCGGCAGGTGACAAGGTTGCTGGTCCAAGGCCAGCTTAGTCCCTTGCTGCGGGAAGACTGTGTGCACTGGACATGGGGGCCCCCAAAAAAGAACTTCCTGAAACATACAGGCAAATAAGAACAAGAGCCATTTAGCACACTGCCCAGTCTAAGGTGGTGCTTTTCAGACTTTTTAAAGTCATGACACACACAGGAATTAATAGCACCGTATTTGTACGACACTGGGCAACCGAAGGCTGCTCACGGCAGGAGGAGACCAGCCAGGGAGCACTGGCACGTCGGGGACTGCGGGGGTCACCGTGCGCAGCGTGACCCCAGCTCTCGATAGGGAGACTAGGTGAGGGCCACCTGGAGGACAGAATAGCTCGAGATACTCTAGAGACTTGCCCTCTTGGCTAAAGCCCACCCTCAGAACAGAGTTCAGGAAGGAGGAAGGTGGACTACAAGGCTAAACGTGGGGAACATAACAAACCCCACGGCCAGGCCCTGCTCCAGGCCAGCGACATCGGAATTTTTGCGGGCAGGGCCAAAGTTTTTTGGGTTTTGTTGTTTTGTTTTTTGTTTTGGTTTTTTTGAGTCCCAGTTGATTCTGACATGCCTCCAGGACTGAGAAGCACGTCTATAAAAGAATAAAAACCAAGGTCCTGGAGTCAGAGTGGGAGCTGAAGTCCTGGCTATTCCCCGTTTGCCAAATAAGAAGCCGATCCTCTCAGAGCTGCAGGTTCTCACGTGGGAACCGGCTAACTCACAGCCCCTCCTGTGAAGTACAGAGGTGATGCAGCCAGCCCACCCTTAAACCCAACTTTCTATTTTGAATGGCTTTACTCAATTGATGACTTTCATTGTTTTGAGGATCTGGCCTCTGTGTACAATATTTTATCCAGTAACTAATTCATATGTTAAGCAACCTTTGGAATGTCCACTCTGCAGCAAGCCCAACACTAGGTACCGAGAAACAAGGATGAAAACTAAGGAAGAAAGAGCTTTCCGGGGAGAGGCTTTCTGTTTAAGCTGAGGCTGAGTTCTTGGCAAGGGAGAAGTTACTAAAGATCAAGACAGTGACCCACAGTCCTGTCCCGAGTTGTTTCGCACTAAATACCCAGTGTTACTCGCTGCTGTCACTGCTCTGCCATCAAAGGTACGGCATGGGTGACAAGGTGGCCACACCTTCTCACCTTCTTCCTGGTCTGAGGAACGCACTAAGGGATACGCCGGCCTCATCAGTATTTGCCTCCAAGGGGCTTCTCCCCACATTTCCTTGAATATCTGTTAACTCTCTACTTTGGTCAACACCAAATGTAACTTCAATCATCACCAAATGCAAAAGTAAGGAACGTGTGCCAGAAACAGTAGGATGGTTAATATCACCAGTGAGGTGATCTGGAGATGGCGGTCTGGCCTGGAGCTGCCCCACACCCATGGCCCAGGCAGCACACCTCACCACACGTCTCCCTCCCGCTGAGACGCAGGGTGAACATACGTATTTGCCACACATCAGATGACAGGAGGTGAGTGCCGGACCTCAGCAGAGGCAGCTGACCGCAGACCGGGGGGGATGTGTGCTCCTGAAGTGACAATAATCTGCTTCTAAATCTACACCAACACACAAACTAGATTTTGTCTCGAAAATGTAGATGAACAAATACAGATGTTTCCTGAAGAAACGAAACACAGAATAAAATTATCTTTATATTTAATACAGGAAGCAAACTGCATCCCAAGGCTGGCCTGTTTACCCTGTGTGTTAGTTTTCTTCCTACCTGACTTAGTAGCAACTCAAATACTGTTGATTGATTGTTTACTTGTTTACTGTCTGTCCTCCCTCCCCACCCCCATGTGAACTACGAGAGAGCAAGGACTTTGGTCATCGGCCGGTATGTGCCCTGGTGGCCGGGGAGCACAGAACAGATCCGCTGAACGAACTAAAGACCGTGACGGCGAAAGTGAGAGACACCGTAGTATGGCTGCGTCTTTCTTTGACTCAGGCTCAGAGGTAAGACTATGAGTTAGGTTACTTTAAAAGCTAGGCCTATCCTGTTGCCCAGCGGCAAAGGAAGTCTGCTGGATCTGCCAGCGGTGTGCTGTGTGTTACTGAAGCTGGCTTTTCAGCACTAAACAGAAAACCCAGTTTCATCGTTTTGGGAGAAAAAAAATAAGAAGTCTCTCGGAGCTGGTGTCATTTACTGTTTGCCTGTATAACTGAGAAGCAGTTTCGGAAAGGCAGTATTATAAGATGAAAAGAAGAGACAGAAGAGGAGAAATGGCCCCTATTTTCCTGGAGAAACTTTCTATTTTTCATTTGCCAGGTGACGCTTTCCCTCCTTTTACCTTCCTCCTTAACTGATTTTCTTTTTCTTCCTTTTTTTTTTTTTTCTACTTTACCAATCAGAACTGCTCAGCCTTAGACCGCCCTCACTCTATCCATTTCCACAGGCATCTTCCCGGCACTGAGGACACAGTCTCCCTTTCCATTTGTGCTCAGACTGTATGCCCCACGGTGACTTCCACTCACCTAAACCCCAGGAACCTATTCTCTGATTTTTTTTAAAAACTTGAGATAAACATAAAATTATAAACCATGCAGATCTAAAGAGTGGGTTATAATAAAAAACGCTGTATTCAGTGCCCTGCAATGGTTCTGAATGAAAGTTCAGGGGACTATTTGGTAAACAAAATGTATTCATTTGGGGGCATGTTTGTTGAGGTCCTGAAATGTGGGCCTGCATGACGACACCATGGGACCTGCCGAGTCTAGGGACTGTGATGCTGTGAAGTCAGAGCACAGAGCCTCCAGCCCCAACAGGGGATTCCAGGAAACTCTGAGGCGGGTTCACAGCAGTCATATGGAAATCCAAACATGAGAACTCAGTTGTCCTGAGAGTGCGCGCGCCAAGCCCTTCACGTCGCAGCACCCGACCCTGCCTCCGTCCTGGAGTGGCTGGCACGTGGAGGGGGAGCACGCCACGCCGGCTCTCCGCTGGCGAGGCAGCCGGCCTGGCGTCGCCATCCTAACGCTCCAGCTGCACTCACCCCTTGGGTGGCCATGGGTGTCAACTGCGAGGCTCAAAGCCGAGTCTCTTAGGTTTTGCAACTACCTACGTATGCCAGTGTGCTTAGTAACTCTGCTGCTATTTAGAAGAGACTAATTTAGCATAATCTCCTCGTGTGGGAGTTGACTCATGTACTGGGTTTAAAATATACCAGAGCTCTGTCAAGCAGGCAGATCGGGTGGCTCAGGGGATTATAACAGGAGATCTTGTCTTTCCCCTCAAGGTTGCATATCTCCTTCAGCTAAGACCCCTGCCTCATTGCCACCCAGTAAGTTTGGCTAATTACCAATATCAGCTTGCTTCCTGGTGTTGAAAAGTCCACATGTGAATAACCATCAATAGAGCTGCTATTAGTGGAGGAGGGTATAGCCCAGTGGTTAGAGTGCATGCTTACCATGTGCAAGGTGCTGGGTTCAATCCCCAGTACCTCCATTAAAATAAGTAAATAAATAAACCTAATTACCTCCACCCCCTCCAAAGGCAAAACAAACAAACAGAGCTGCTATTAATATTGTTTCTGTTTGAGGTGACAGTAAAGGAGGAAATAGACCTAACTTTGAACTCAGACTTCTTCTTTTAAAGCACAGAATATTTCTTTAGTATCACACACACACACACACACACACACACACACACACACACACACACAAGGCTAAGAGGATACTGCAGAATGTCAAAGGTAGATTTTAAAGAGGCTATGTCATGTGACACCAATCTTAATTACTCATGACAAATTAGACACCCAGATTTTGTTACCAATGATGTTAATGGGTACCTTGGATTTCTGAGTCAGACACAATCGGATCTGTCCTTAAAATTTGTGAGACCCAGGGCAAGAGTACAAATGAGCCCTCCTCTCGTATGTCAATATATTTATGACTTATAAACCAAGCTAACACACTGTGAAATACAATAAGTTCTATCTTCTTTGTGTATCTTCTATTTAAAACATTTTCATGCTGGAAGTATATTTTTCTTGACTCTTTTTTTTTGGTTTTGCTTAGGGGATGTAAGATGACTGCAGATCTGAACTGGGTGTTTTTTCTTGGTGATCACAATTCAAAATAGCAACCAGCACTGGAGACTTGGAGGCTCCTCGGAGAGGGAGCAGCGTCCATCACTGAGGTGCTGTGAACCAGCCTCTGTCTCATAAACTCCTCCGAGGACCAGCTGTGCATCCTACACAAAACACTGGTAAAGGCAGACCCCACCACAGACGTGTGCCTACTTGAAACCTAAAACCCCTTTTTTTCCCCCTTCGGTTTTAGGGACCAGTGAGGACCTGGAGGGAGCATGGGTGTGGGCCCGAGGCTGGGGAGAGAGACTTAACATCCAGTCCCTTTAGCTAAAAACCACCTGATAATGAAAGTGAATAACAATGTGAGTGATTAACCTTGTTGTAAAATTTAAAAGTCAACTTGCTTAATGAATCTTTCCTCAGGCTTTACAAGCCCCCTAAAAAAGCACCATGTGTGTGCACACACAGTGGTACCAGGTGACCTTGCTAATTAAAGAAGTGAAGATCAAAATGTATTTTCTCTGGTGGAACGGCCATTATGCCGTAGCCTGAAACAGCCATTGAGTAAGAGGCCTGTATTCAGTTTGAGGGACCCTACATCTTGGTGTTGCGCGAAGCCAGATGGCGAAAAACCACAGAGATTCCTGTTTTATTTCTGGGGCAGAGCCTCCATGGCCTTTTACTGCTTCCTGGGTGCTTTAATGTTTAGCTGTGTGGTCCGATGCACCACTTTCTGGGGACGACGTTCTAGAGCTAGTCTTTAGCCCAGAGGGCAGTAAGCAGAGATAGAATGAAAAATCACCTACAGTCTTTCAAGATGGATGAAAGGCCTTTGGCAAGAGCTTTGAAATTGTAGAAGGACATTACATCTTTTAAGGCCACTTGTTACAAACACCTTTGGTACTTTTACACCGCAAGTCTCCCCTTGGAATCCAAGAAAAGCAAACGGAGGAAAAAGCCCCCTTCCCCTCCGGGCTACACCAAGGGAAAGGTGGCTGAGAGAGGAACCAGGCTGCTCTAAGGGGAGATGGGGCAGGGAATGGTCCCTTGGGGTGAGATGGGTTCAAAACACCCCAGAATCTAAAGAACTCGACTTGGACTTATTTGTAATTCTATGGTCACAGGCAACCCAGTGTCCTACAAGTTATCTCCAAAGGGTTGGTGATACACAAGATACCTGCCCTGAAGGTGGAGGGAGCACCTGGCACCGACGGGGACAGCATGAACTACTTCTCCCCTGCATCTCTGACTACCAGAAGTTGTGGACGGGTCCCCTTAAACTGACTTGCTTTGAAATGAACATTTAATTACTTACTAACCACCCTCCACCCTGGCCCCCAAAACCCAAGACGAAGCAAAGCAACAGACAGTGGTCAATTCAACATCTACACCATTGCTATCAGACCAGTGTCATCTGCTTTAGGGGTGAGCAACAGAAACACACGTAGCTTGTAGGGCTTGTTTCAAAGAGTCTGGACATGTGCTTAGAAATACCTCCTAACAATAAAGATGATCTTGAAATGGCTCTGCAGGTCTGCGACAGGTGGGAGCATTTAAGATAAAGGGCCAAGGACCAGAAGGTGCAGGCAAGGAGTTCCCGGGGCCTTTAGGAACTCAGGCAAGTATCCAGAAGTGAGGCTTTTCCGTGGTCTATGAAATGAAGGAATGGGATATATTTGGAATTTGGAAGGCAGTCTGAAAAGAAACAATTGCTGGATTTGGCAGAAGATTAAGTAAAAAGGCAATACTATGTGTTGGGCACAGGGCCTTGGCGTGCTTTCCGTAATCACATTTAATCCTCCCAATAACCTTGGAGAAAGACGTGTTTGTATCTATTTTACAAGACAGAAGACAGGCGCTTAGAAATCAGCCCTATCCATGGCCAACTATTAAATGGGAGTGCCAGCATTCAAACCTGGGACGAACGAACCACAGATTATTTTTGATGTTGCTCCTGTGAAACTGTGGTCCACCAGTGACAAAGAAGCATAAGGAAAGATTGCAAAAAAAAAAAAAAAGAGGAACAACTTTATCTTTTCTAATTCAGTTGGTGAAAGAGAAATTCAATTTATGATGCATGTAAATATAAGGTTTGGGGAGGGGTAGGTTTACTAGATTAAAAAAAAAATCTGTGTATATACAGTTCAGTGCTGTCCAACAGCAATAAAAAGCGAGACACATCTGTGATTTTGTGTTTTCTGGTAACCACGTTGAAAAAGGTAAAAAGAAACAGGTGAAATTAATTTTTGTTTTTCTTATTTAACTCAATATACTATCATTTATCATTTATTTAACTCAGTATATTATCATTTATATAACTCAATATATTACCGTATCATCACTCCAACATGAAATCGATATGAAAAATTTTTGAGACATTTCCTGTTCTGGGGGTACTGAGTCTTTAAAATCCAGTGAATATTTTACACTTGGAGGACATTTCAGTTTGGACCAGCCACATGTTGGTCAAGTGCTCAAAGCTGCACGTGGCTAGTGGTTCCCATACGAGACGGTACAGACACCAGGAGTCCTGATTGAATGCTGAGACGCCAGGAACGTGATGCAGGTCTTGGGGGTGGACAGCGAGGAACAAAAGGGGGCCTTCTGGGGGGGAGGGTATAGCTCAGTGGTACAGTGCACGCCTAACATGCATAAGGTCCTGGGTTCAATCCTCAGTACCCCCATCAAAGATAAATAAAACCTAATTACCTCCCCCACCAAAAAGCAAAAATTAAAAAAAAAAACCTAATTACCTCCCCCACCAAAAAGCAAAAATTAAAAAAAAAAACCTAATTACCTCCCCCACCAAAAAGCAAAAATTAAAAAAAAAAACCTAATTACCTCCCCCCTCAAAAAAATTTTAAAGAGGGGAGCCTCTTAGAACAACCCACGTTAAGCTGGCACGAGGAAGGCTCTCCAAATGAGATGCTCTCAGAAATCTCTAAGGTGATTAAACTGATTGAAGTGGCGAATTATTTGAGAGGAACTGAATAACCCGACCCACTCACCGTCTGTCTGTACCAATGCCAACACGCCCAGTGACACCCGCGAGCGTCACAAAGGCCCAAACCCTGCGGGCCCGAGTCAGTGGGGAGAGGCCCGCCCAGCTGCGACGAGCACTGGGCGAACCCTACCCTTTACGCCTCATGCAAATCGTGTCATGAGCAAACAGTTGTGACGATCACCTGCCCTCCCGTATCACGGTATAAATATCAAGACGGAAGCAAAAGGGCCACCAGACGTGACCGGTGAATCCTGCTGCGGTTGAAACCTGCTTTTTGGTTCTTACGTTTGCTTTGCGACTTGCCCCCAGGATTAAGCGTCTGAAGAGGCACAGTGATTCTCTGTTGTCGGTGTTGGTGTCAGCAGGTTAGAAGGAATGCAATTTTTAAAAAAAGAACCTACTTACATAATGATATTCTCAGAAATAAAGCCACCACGTAACCACTATGTAGTCTCCAATAACAACGCACTTAGGGAGGGTGGAGACTCAGTGTTACTAATAACTGATGATACGATCATTTCATTTAAAAAGGTACAGGTTTTCTTGGATAATTGAATTTACAGACATCTATTTTTTTTTTAAATCATTTCATGTCAATTGCAGAAATTAAATCTAGAAATCAAGAGGGAAAACATTTCATCTTTCTTCTCAACCTTCACATTCTTTCCCACCAGGTAGGGGAGAGAGAGGAACAGAACAAAACAGAAATGCAGCCTTTGCGCAGCTGTAACAGGACAGTGATTTTTACGTCGGCGCTCTCTACTTAGGCTGTAACTTCCCTGATACCCGTCACATCGTAAGAGGTTCTCAAAAGTGCCATCCGTGCTTTTCTGAAGCCCAAGGGCTGTGTTTCCATTTCATCTGAGCAGAAACAAGCAGAGAAACACCCTTCCTCCTGACGTCAGCCCTCGCAAGTTCATGCCTCCTCCTCTGCCCACCAGCCAAGCGGCTGAAGACCAGTCCCCTGACGGGAGCTGCCACAGCCCCCAAATTCTAGGCAGAACCAGGAGGGACGCAAAGGAAATTGTTTCCTGGGAGCTCTTGTCAGAATGGGTGGGCGGGGCATGGAGGGGCGGTCTCTAAGCCTAGGGTGCACTGCCTACCTGTAAACCACTCTCCCCGTCAGACGCTTTTTGCATTTACTTATCTGCCTTGAGCTCTCGTAAGCTCCACTGCCCTTTATTATTTTTCTCAAACAAGACTTGGCTTCCTGGACTTTTGCCTACTATTCTAAATATGCTGCCCCACTGATAAGAGTCTCTCTTATTATGATTCTTTTTCCCTCCAGTTTACAAGTTGGTGGGCCAAGGGGTCCCCTATAACGTTCTAAGAATCAATAAGAAAGTGTGTTCTAGGAGACGAGAACAGAAGAAAGGTTGGGGGTAGAAATTCATCTTTGACCTTTGAGGAGTGAAATATCACAGAACTCCGTTCTCAGTGACACTTTTACATGCACTTGACTAGGCTGTGGGTCAGACCCTGACCCGTACGAGATTTACAGTCACGTCCCAGAGCAGCCCCGGGAGCAGGTGGCCCGCACGAGGCTTTCCCGTCCCAACCCCGGCCCCGGCCCTGGCAAGGCCACGCTGCTGTGCTGGTCAAAGGAAAAACAGATCATCAAACGCATGCATTTCCGAGTGTGACTTTTTGGTTTTTCGATTTACCTTGATTCAGGGTATTTGGTGAGGGTGGCCAGGCTGCTGGTGTACATGTGGCCGCCCACGTCAATGTGGACGGGCGCATTGGACTTTGTGAGCTGTGCTGGAGTAGGAATGCCTTGGTTGTTCAGTGGAGAAGCAGGAGATCTAGTGATCAGAGGTCTTGACATATTGGGCCGACTGTCCTACAGAGAGATAAGCAAGTTTAGACACGTTTTCTTTTTTCAGTGGAGAGAAAGGAAACACATACATCATAAAGAATAAGCCAGTGACTAGCGCTGACATTCGTTCAGCGATAGAATCTGGAAAAATCGGCAAGCTCTCGCTTTTGCTGTAATGAATGTCGGAATAAAGCAAAACAAAGGAAAGCGTCCCATGTTCAGAATCAAGGAGCTGAACTAATGTTCATTTCAAATTGTCCTGAGCACGATGATGGCTTATTTTACTAATGAGCTCTCGCATTTAACAACTGGTTAATGGCACGTGGAGAACTACCATTCACTGCAAAATGAAAAGATAATCAACACTTAGTCTGCAAATAAATAAAATACGTCTGCTTCATCCTTCTCCTGGAAAACATCCTTATGGCTGTGGGCTCGGGGTAGATACAGACCTTCAACACGTGGGTTCTGCGAAATGTTTTCTTTAATTTCTATTTTCCAGAGCAGGAAAAAAGAGGGCATGACTGGGCTAGCCACCAGCTCAACGTACTCAAAGCAACCTTGTGAATAGGCACCACAAATTCATCTGTCAACAGACAGAGAAAAAAAAAAAAAAACCCACACTCTACCCATTTGGTTTCTGCTTCTCTCCCTGTATAAGACTTTGGGGCTGGGGACACTTTGAAAAGCGCGTCCCCTGCAGTGATTAAGGACACGCTTGGGCGGGACTTCTGGAATTCTGGAGGATATCAGGTTCCCAAGGTGGGGCTGGGGCAGACGTCCGTGGACAGTGCACTGCCCCATAGGCGAAGGTCCCATGGGAGCAACGGAGCAGAAGGAGGCTACCACGTGATGGCCTCGAGAGCACGGTGAAGAAACTGTCCTCTTGAGAAAATAAAATATTACATCCTTTCCATGGATACAATATAAATATTTCAGACACTATCCAAACATGGTTGATTGCTTTTCAATTAGAGCCCAAACCACAGACAAGCCAAGTCAGGTCCCTGGCATTCAAGGAAGGGGGTCAACTACTCAGAACCTACAACTGAGGAATAAGCTAAAATAGCATTTATGTCTGAATTCTGCAAGGCGAAAGCCGTGAGGATATGCGCAGATTTACAATTTAACCAGAGATTGTTTGCAAACGAGCAAACGATGTGTGGCAAAGCCAGTAATAAGGCATAAAAAGGGAATTTTGAGAAACGCCTTTGATGGAGATGACAGAGGAGAAGTCATCTAGTTTTGGGGCATAAAACTCAGCATGGTAAAATATAAATTTGCAAAACATCCTAGATTTTATGACCCGGAACAGCTTGAGGAGTTACCTGGGGCACAACTGTGAGACTACTTAGCATGAGCCACATGCCCAGGCAAGACGGAACGTACACGCTCTCTGAAGCTCCGCGGCTGCTGCGGCCGGGCCTTGACGCGCAGTGCTGCCCGTCCGTGTTGCCCTCTGCTCCACACCGAGTTAGCAGAGCCCGGGAACAGTCCCAGAAAAAAGACTTAGGGTTTTATTTCTTAAACGGCGTGGTGGACTCATGAATATTCACCGTATTATTCTTTGTATGTTCCTGTACATTTTTAACAGTGAAAAATTGATACCCCAAACCACAAAGGGATGTTTGTTACACAGAGAGAAAAGTTGAAAGTAAGGCACTGGACAGGGGGAGAAACTAAAATCAAACAAAGACACGGTGGCAAATATAAAACAGCTAAGGTTTGGAAATAGGAAAAGTAACATTTTAAAATGTGGATGTCAGGAAAATGTATTTTTCCCTTAAAAATTCAATCATATAACATCTACTTTTTAAGAGAGACATGCTACCAGACTTCCTCTTAGAAAATGATTTCTTGGCTAAAGACACACACACACACACACACACACACACACACACACACACACACACACACACCCCTCCCTGTTACAATTCAGCCCATCACAGCACTGCGGCGTCTGTAATAGTTTTCCAATTGGACACATTCTATATTCTGCCTCAGGGCACTCAGGCGAAAATGAACAGATTTGCAGGGTTAATACTGTAGTTAGACTGTGACCTCATTCAGCACGGCTCTAACACTGCCAGGTCTATATGGAGGGAGAAAAAAAATCAAAGCATAACTGATCGGTTGAAGGATTCCAGATTTCTCAGAATATATACCATTTACCTTGAAAATCACATATGTATGGATATTGCTACATTTAAAATTAAACCAGTGTTTCCTCAGCTGGGGGTGGGGTGGTGGTGGTGGGATTAACCCTTAAGGTTGAGGAGGGAGTTTCCGGCTGACTGGGCTCAGGCAGACTCTACAACTTGAAGTTGGAACTGGTCTTCAGTGAGCTCTTCTGCGAGGCTCTCTCTTCCCCATTCTGGAAGCTTTCTATGTTCTCTATTTTTCCCCTTAGTTATAATCATTTCTAAGGCACTAACTGCTATCAGCTAATGGAGCAAAGGATCTTCACTCTGTGTTTTCTGTATTGGTGCAGGCTGCAAGAACTTTTTAAAGTCCGTGGGCTGGGAGGTCTTGGCGCTGGTAGGAGACACTCAGCGTCCACTGCATCGACACCAGATGCTTCATCAACACGACTGTGGCCGCCTCCTTCCCTTGCCAATGATCGGAATTGACACTTTCTCTTCTTCACCTGGACACCAAGGTCCCCGACGGGAAGTGGCTACTTCCCTGCCAACCTAAGGATGAAGCCAATGCCCAGGGTGGCTAAGCTGAAAGCTGGAGAGAACCTGGGTCCCCACTGGCACTGGTGAGACACAAATCAACCAACTTGGAGCCGCCAATCTCTATATTTCCTGATACTTGGGAAAATAAAATCATTTTTAAAGCTACCTGGGTTGGGTTTCTGTTACCTCTCCTGATACCTGCCCCTCCTTTATACTGCCGCCTCCCCGTGAGGCCACTTGGCTCCGTGAGACTTAGCTGTGGTGCTGAGAACAGCCACCTGCTAACAGATGCAGCAGAATTTTCTATCATATTATCACCATTCTTCAACTATACCTTCCCATCTTCACCCATCACCATCTCAGTTTGTATACATCTTCAGCATTACTTCCGATGAAATGAAAACCATAAATTTTAACCAGAGAGAATGTAAGCGTCTTGGATGTATCATCGTCACCACCAGAGAAGCAGCTCAGAGCACTGGGGTGTATTTGGAAAGATGGCCAGACAGACAGACAGACAGACAGAAAGGCGTTTCTGATAATCGCCCTTCTGGAACAGACTCCTCACCCAGGGGAGCTGGAGGGGAGGAACGGTTCCCTCCTTGCACAATATTTGTTAACATCTCCTAAGCACCAGGCACTGTACCAAGGGATGGATGCATATACAACAGCGAACATGACAGACTGGTCCCTGGCCTCACCAAACTTGATCAGAGGCAGAGAGGAGCCAGGAAACGAGCAACTATGACCAAGCCGGGAAGGCAGCTTGCTGCGCCGGCTTCACTGAGGGTACGGCGACCCAGGCTTGGGGGCTGGGAGGAGGGGTGGGGAAGGTTCCCTGGAGACAGTTGCAGCTGAGATCTGACGGATGAGACATCAGCACATGATGGGATGCAGGAAGGAGAGCACGTGGTACAGTCTAGAAATTAAAATGTCAGCACATTGTGAGAGTTCTCCCCAAGTGTGGCAGGATGACACAGCAAACAGAAGCTTGTCAGATGGTGGTCAGAGAAGCACAGAATTAAACAGTAACTTACAATGAAAAAAATAAATAGACCCACCATAACAATCTTAGGACTGGAAAAGGGGAAGAGGAAGCAGAATGAAGCTCAAACAGCACTGTCTAGTAGAACTTCCTGCAAGAATGGAAACGTTTGGTCTCCGCACCATTTAGTGGGGTAGCCACTAGCCACACGTGGCTATCTGAGCGCGTGAAGTGAGGCTGGTGCACCTGACGGACTCAATCTGGCATTTCAATTTATTTCAACTAATGTAAATTTTAAGGTAGGTAGGCCACGTGCGGCTAGGGGCTGCCGTTCTGGACAGTGTGGTAAACCCTGCTTGAATTTTTCTGAATATATGGAAGCCCAAATCATGACAAACTTGAACCCCTCACTCATGTTTAAATGGAGAAGCAGGGGTCTTTTAGAAGGAAATACAACTGGTTTATGATCCTCCCAACATGTCCATTTCCCTCTCCCCTTCTACCAGTATCTCCCCTGCTTGACTGAGGAGCGCGTCCTGAGCAACTCCATTCGCACCAGGTTACAGACAGCAGAACGAACTGTGATGACACAGCTCTGAACACTGGCCACCTTTGGAGGTGGCGGTGGGCACGGGGGGTGGGGGAGCTGACTAGGAGCGGGTAAGGGGGAGCCTCTGGAGAGCTAGGGAAGCCCTGAATCTTGATCTGGGAAGTTAAACAGTTGTGGACATCTACCCCTAAGATTTACTCACTTGACTCTTCAGTTATATGTAAAAACAAACCAAAAGTAATCTTGGAAGAAGCTTCTCCAATCAAAACACTTTACTGCTCAGATACTCCTTTACATTTCTGTGAAGTACTGCCTGTCACGAATGTGACTCTGACACTCTTGACATGAAACGGAGACTGAAATTTTCTAGCTCCTTAGAAACTCTTTCCACCCTGTAGAGATCTCCCAGGCACACGGATCAGTTTATCTTTCAAATTTCCATTTCCCGCTGTTTTCAGGCTTCGGCTTCCTTGTGGCTTAATCGCCCACCCCACCCGCCTGAGGGGGCGGCAGTCATTTTTTTGGTAGGACAGCCCTTCAAGGGATTTGACTTCTGGCAGCTTTCAAAAGAAGATGATGAAAATTCGCCCCCTAAATCCAGCCTGGCTGTGTGCTGTTCAAACAGGAGCCCCAGGGGCATCGCCGGAACAAAGGAGCTGAAGTTTACTCTGAAAGTTCCAATGACTTTATTTGTTAAAACTATACTTCAATTTAAAAAAAAGTTGAAAAACAAAAGCCTATTAAAAAAAAACGCATACCCCTGTCTTACGTCATGTTTCACTATCAAGTTGGACTATGTTACCTCTTTTACTGGGAAAAGAAATAGGTTTCTTAGGGATGTTTCCAGAAAAGCACATCAATAGTAAAGTATTTATCTATATTATTTGATATTGTAATTCATAACATATACTACAGCAGCGAAGAAACTGAATACAAATCGTAACTTCCTGCAAATTTCAATCTGGGTTTAAAATACATGTATTTATATCACACACAGACGCACACACATGTACTCAGGCAGCGTCTATGTTCTGTGCAACGCCTGCAGAACGGAGCGTTCTAATGAATTCTGTTTTCTTATAGCTGGCCAAGCATTCAGGCCAGGCAGCCTGCAATCAAAGTATCCTAGGCAAGGATCCTGCTTCTCGGATGGAAATTTGTGGGTGCCTTGGCGGTGTTAGTTTGGGGCTGACACAATCCCATTGGACTCACAGTAATGGCTCTTGTGGAGAACCATCACGTCACTGACCGTAGTTACTTAATCACAGGACAAGACTCTCAGCCATAATGTCAACATATCGGTAAGGGCGCTCCTTGTTTCTTCATTCATTCAAGTATCATTTATTTGGCTCCTGTAGTGTGTTAAGCTTTAATGGTCTCTACTGACTTTAACTAAACAACAGAATGACCCTGGAGAGAGAGGGAAAAGAAATCTTTTCTTACAACTTCACAGAAGTTTAAAAGAAAAACAAACCCCCAGCAGTACTTCAAAATTGAAGACAGTTTCTGTCCATCTCTGAAGTCAGCAGAGAATTATCCTTGAAAAGTCTTCTGAGCATCCAAATTGGATACCGAATCTTCCATGCACTTTATTCACAGGAACTCCCTTCTAACTCATAGAACTTGCTTACTCTTAATTCAGACCTTCCTCACAAGAGCGGTCCCTGGTCTTCTAGTCTACCCAAGAGTCATCCAAAATGAAGTCACCCCCAGATCAAGCCCCAGACTAACTTAGACTGAAAAGTATATGATATATTGGAGAAAAGTTTCTACCCAAATATGGTAAAGAAAAACTTTTTTTAAAAAAAGGTAAGACAACTGTTAAAACTTCATACAGCTGGAAAAAAAAAATCACCTACACAGAGCACCTAAAAGGTGCAGGGGAAAGAGCCCTGGTTTTTGGAATCTGAAGACATGGTTTGAGCTCAAGTTCAGCCTTTGTGTCATCCTGGGAAAGCTACCAAACCTATAGGACTCCTGTGCTCTCACCCCTAAGACAGAGATGAACCTTCTCACCCCACGGAGGGAAAGCTGGCAGCGGAGGGGGGGATGTTGGTGAAGGCATACAACACGATGCACAGCATGGGGAGAAAGACAGAGGAGGTTTCTTTCCTCCTGCACGTGAAAAATGACATTTGATGCCCCAGTCCACCCGATGGCCAGAGAAGACCACGTCTATGGATCGAGTGAGGGGTACAGAGGACTTTGAAAGGAGTTGAGGAGGTAAGATCCATGGGCGAGAAAGGCAGCAATTTACACTGACAAAGTATGACACTGCAGCGTCCAGATAAATAAAAACAAAATGGGATAAAGTGAAACAAGATGTGAGTTAATGTGCTTTGGACACAGCGGATGAACAGAAGTAAAGAATGAGATCATCACAGTAGGTTCGTAAAATGAAATGGCACTTGAGCCGTATTGATTTTCTTTTTTCAGGTCAAATCTTAATTTCACAGATTTTTTTTTTCACAGATTTTTTTTTAAATGGAAATAAAAAATAGGAGATTTCAACATTGTTTCAAAATTACATGCAATTGTGTTAAATTAACCTGTAATTACTTCCTAATCTGAAATAGCAAAAGATTGCTCTTCTTGCCTGGGGCCAGGAGGAGGGGTTACCATCGTTTATCTATTTTAATGCCCAACATTTACCAGGTAGGGAGTGAGTGCCCTCAACGTGCCTCTTTTTCCCGCAATAGTGAAATATGTATGGGAGAAGCTCCCTTACTAGATTACCAAGCTGGGATCACGAAAAGAACAACTATTTGCCAAGATTTCTCTGCTTTTTTTTTTCCCCAAAAGCAAAGTAAACTTGTAAAAAGAGAACATTTTGATAGCATTTTCCTGTGCTTATTATAGCTGATTAACTTTAAATTTGATTTCTTGGATATTTTAAAATGTACTTAAAACATTACAGAGTATTTTAAAATAGACATGACAGCTTAGCTATGGCTATGACTGATTTTTTAAAATTAAAACACAGCATTAAAGTGAAAGCAGGCTGTGTAACAATACTATAGGGAAAAATATTTGCAAAACTATGTGTATGTGCCATGAAAAATTGTGAAATTAAATTAAATTACCCTCAAAATACCAGTAGAGGGTAAGACTGGGGGACGATGTCACAGGGAAATTTTGTTTTTGTTTTTGTTCTTTTGTGCTTAATGGTGCTGAACGTTTGTTACTTTTGAAATTGAAACAAAAGCTGTTTTAAAAAGGAAGAAACAGCACTATATTGCCCAACTAAATCAATTAGTACATACTCTTGGCACGCTGTTATAATTTACTTTCTTAATCAGGATTTTTTTGGACATTTTAAAATGAAGGACTGAATGAAGAAATACAGAAGCGGAACAGAACTTAGGGATAAAGCTTCCTTTCCCTTTATTTTCTGGCCGGGGAAGAAGTGTGTGGAACAGAAAATTAGATGGGCCCCAGGTCACGGTAAGCTCATATTTAGCTGACACAGAAGTCTATTTCGTTTGATCCTGAAAGAAAGGGGCAGGAGTCTATGGTTTCCACACTCTTGGGAGTGATCCAGTCATCTGTCCCCTCCCCAGGGTCCCCTCCATCCTCAGACCCAAAACCCTGCAAGAATAAGACAATAAAAGCTGTGCACGCACACCTCCTGCGTTTCCAGAAGTCAGGTCCACACTCCTGTCTTGGAAGGAGGATCCAGATGGTAGCAAAGGTTGGCAATGAAGCAGTGTCTAACGCCCAGAGAGGGACGTCTTCGTCTGAAACCAGAAACCTCAGCCCAGCGTTAAGTATTATCACCATTTCGCAGAGAAGGAAGCTGACTCCGAGGTCAAGGGGCTTAGCCTACAATTATCTGGTAATGAATTTACTGTGATACTTTACACGCTGGCCATGGTGCAGCGGGATGAGGTTACGGCTCTCCATCACCAGGCGGTCCCTGCTCTGGTTCTCACAGGAGGTGGGAGAGATCTGCCTTGTTCCACCCACATTCTTCTACACGGTCTGTTTTGGGGTGAAGACAACTGGCTGGAGGGTGTGAAGGATGGTCAGTGGTCAAGCAGGAGGCAGGAGCCAGCAGCTGGCCCAGGAAGTGGACACCCACCCCTCCCCACCCCGCCTCCATTTCCCCAGCAGGGAACTGGCATTTCATCTACTCCTCTAACTGTAAGTCCTAGATGTTCACTCCAGGAAACATCTGCTTCTAAATAAACAGTAAACCTGACTGACTGATTGCTTGGATATGATCATAAAAATTCCTTGTCCCGCAGAGTGTCAAAAGCTAAGTGCGTCCCTTCTGACCTAAACTGAATCCCAGAGAATCTCCTCTTAAGATTCTTAGATGCCTATATGCTTGGCCTTTCTGCATTAAAAAATAAAAGATTAAGACTCAAGTTTATAAGTATGCTGATGTACTCTCACGTACATAATGTGTGTGTTCAAAAATTTCATTTGCTCCCTTGTTCATTCGCTGAGAAAAGACTGGCTGGCTAGTCTATTTGGTGCTGGGCTAAGGCACCACAGATGTGAACAATTCAGGGAGCTGAGGGTCTCTTTTGGGAATTAACCTCATGCACAGAGAATTCCTGGTAACAAGAGATTCCCATGTAAATAAAAAAGTTAAATCAAATTATGCTTTAAATGCCATGAGAACTACTTATTAACAATCGTAAGCGAAATCATTTGAAGGACAAACAATACTTTGGAGCTGTAAAGAATAAACCATCCTTGGTTTTATGAATCCAGAGTACATTATTTTTAAATCAGACGTATCTATATTTAGTAATTCCACATTATAAGGATTGGACTCCTAACTTTTGACCCAATAACCTTTTAAAGAGGGAACCAGTTACAGTGTTTCTAACAGCAGTTGACACAGATCATTTCCAAATTCAGAGTTTTTCTGAGGATGTGACAGAGTGGAACCCCAAGTTTTAGCTTGAGCCATGGCCCTGATGAGTTAGGTGGCCTTGGCAAATTATTTCATCTCTCACTTCAGTTTTCCCATTTATAACATGCAGTTGAACCAGCTGGCCTATAATGCTTTTTTTCAGTCCTGATTTTTAAAATAAATTCTATGATTTTTAAAAATATAAACCATTGAGATTCAAACACCTTAAGAAAGTTAGCATTCTAGGAGGGCAGAATTGGAATTCAAAATTCTTTGAAAGAAAGAAGAACTGGTCATGAAATGAAAGTTATTCTAAAAGTATGAGTGGAGAAGAAAGAAAAAGAAAGAAAGAAAGAGAGGAAGGAAGGAAGGAAGGAAGGAAGAAAGAAAGAAAGAAAGAAAGCAAGGAAGGAAGAGAAAGAAAGGAAGAAAGAGCTAACACAGATTTCTTAACAATCACAGCATTTCTCTAGCTGATTAGGAAGATTAAATTTTAATCACTACCGCTTTTTATTTCCCTTTTATTTGCCTTCCCTGACAGGAGGAAATGGCCAATAAAATATGGTGCTTAATGAGCAGAATGGCTACTTCACAGAGATTTTTTACGTAGTGCTATTTTACTAGAGTATTGTTACATATTTATATCTTTCCCTGTTTTAAAATACTAGAGTGGTCTGAGAGCAGCTTATTTGCGGTTCCCTTACAGAATAGAAAAATCTATTCTAGTGACAGAAAACTAATGCTTTTTTAATAAATCAAGACTCTCTTGTAAGCAGAATTATTGCCATCTTTTCAAAAAGATGTATTGGGTAATTTTTAAAAATCAGGGCAACTGAGAGTAGCGGCCTCAAAGTTTCAGGCGTGTCCTGGTGACAGGCCTGCCAGGGGTCCTGCGGTTTGCCGAAAACGCTTCTCCCGGGTGACATCTTGCGCTAGCCGGAAGCTGCAGCCGCAGAAGAGGTAGGCTGGTTCTCTTCCGGCTGTTTGGCTCATCCCGGTTCTTGGTTACATTATTCCCATTGCAGCTGCCAGTGGGAACCAGTGTTAAGTAAGAGCAGAGGTGAGTCCATGGGCTACTCTGGCTCTGCTCCTTAAGACGGGGTTCAAGCCGGATCTGCCGGCAACCCTGGGAGGCACGACAGCTGAACCGCCAGCCCTAGCATGTGCCCAGCAGCCCTGTCTCCTGGGGAGTTTTAGAGGGCGCATTGATTGATGAAATCTCCTGCTTAGGGGCAGATGGATGAGGAGATAGCACTGAAGGCACAGCCTCGCAAGGAAGCGAATGGGCAGCAAAGGCAGCAGCGAGGCAGTCACCATCCCTCCGTATTTTATTGCAACGAGCAATTCCCTACAGTTTTCTTACCGTAAAAGAGGAGACATCTGTGTTCTTGGAGAAGTATCTTAAAATAATTACCAACAAGAGTTTAAAAACAAGCTCACTTTTTAAAGATCAACCTGATTGGCAAGAAAAGTTTGGTACAGAAATGGAAACGGATTAGAAAAAAAAAATCATACCTGGAATTTACATAGTGCCTTAAGCATATGAAGCAGTTAGTTATCTCTGAGATCTCAGAACGCCAAAGACCTTCTGAACAATCATAACCCATCAGCCTTCTAAAAGGTCCAGAGAGGGAGAGGGCAAGGCCAATACTAACTTTTGTAAAGAAGGGAAACCGAAGCAGGAATATTCAGATTGCCCCATAGTTGCCCAAGGTCATAAAATAGTTGATTTAAAAATCAGAAGCAAAAGATTCCAGGCTCTAAGCCTATATTCTCCCCTCTGAAATTGCCTCAGTCTGGGGCAATCCAGACCCACTAGGACTTGGATCGAACTCTTAAATTAGTCCTTTGATTTGCCTGAAGCAGCAGATAACACTGCACTGGAGCATTTCCACGTAAGGAAGCAAAATGTGCCGCAGAATGTCTTTGGTAGTCTTAAAAGCCCCGGCTTAATTTTATTAACTGGTTATTTAACCACAAGACATAGTTATATAATGCCACAACAATGCTGGGGGTGGGTAATGAAATTTCATCTAAGGGGAAAAGTGGTCGCTACTAGGGCAGCAGGAAAAGGACAGAAAATAGCCTGAAAACAGAGCCTAAGAAGAAGGGATGGAAGAGGGGCAGGAAGGGAGAAAAGGCCAGTGATGTGGGAGAGAGACGGGAAGAGAAGCTGATGGAAAGGGAAATTCAGGAGAGACAGGAAGAGACAGAGGAAAAGAGTGCGTGCTGGGGGAGTGGAGTGGATCGGACTAGCTCTATCTTCTCACTCCCCAACCACCTGCCCACTTATGTACTCAGGAGATCAGTTTCTAACGCCCGGCTGTGGCCCACAGGTCCTCTTGTTCAGTCTGCTGTAGAATCTCACCCGATCTCTCTAAGTGGGGACCCATGAGAGAGCTCTGTGGGGAGGGTTTAAAGGGTTCTCTGGGTCTTGCAATTTGCTGTGGCCTCCTAGATAACCAAGCTGAATGACCCCTCTCTGTACTGCTTCCTTCTGAAGATCATGGGGACGAAGACTAGTTTTTGGAGAACCATGTAAATAGATGCTTGATGCTGATGGAAAGTCACCCGATAAATGAGCTCCCAGGTCAACAGTTCTAGCCCGGACGACGGAAGATCACAGGCACCTATGCAAGCCTACAGTCACAAGCAGAACGAAGTCAGGGGGGTAAGCACTGCCCAGTTATTTCTCCTACCAACTCCCCACAGCACCTAATGAAATACTTTTTAATTTTTGCACAGAGTGGAAAATGAATAAACAGTACAGATGGTGATGAAGCGAGTCCACAAGGCTCCATAATTGAGAGCACCGATGGTCTTCCAGTCAGTGACCTCAGTGATTTCTCCCTGAGGGCAGTGGCCCTCAAACGCTTTTTGACTTGTTATTGACCCATCCCATCCATCAAATAAAAAAGAAAAAAAACAAAACCCACCGTCTCGTGGTGTTAATAGGCACAAATGCCAATTAAGGAAAAAATCAAACACGAATGAGGCAACAGGGATGTGGGGGGAAACGTAGAGGCATAATACTGCCCAAGAAGACAGAAGCCTGCCGCTGCCATAAAAACACGGCGCGGGGAGGAACCCCCGCAGCGAGCAGTCCACGTTCGGAGGAGCAGGGCGTGCGCAGCGGCGGTACTGCTGAGGTTTACATAAAATGACACGGTGGCCAGTTGCCCTGGGGGCTGACCCTGGGCCCCTGCAGTTCCAAGGTCCCGACTCAGGGTGGGGTGGGGCAGGCCGGACCAGAGAAGAGAGTCAAATGCCACCAAGTCCCAGTCTGGGGTGAAGAGTTTCACAAATGCGATGTGCTCAGCGTCACCCCTGGAACTCAGCCAGACTGCAGCGTCCGCAGAGACCCGAGCAGGGTTTCGCTCACAGTCATAGCACCGAGCCTGGCACTGACGGGGTACTAATAAAACTGAGTATCTGAATCACTGAGTACTGAATTCCAGGAAAGACTGAGAGCTGGGTGCACCACGGCTCCCCATCTTCCATCTCCCTTCACAGAGGCTTCCCTCTCTTCTCTCCACTAACCATGCAAGGTACAAGAAAGCACTTGAGAGAGAATTTGTATAGAGACTAAGAGCAGAAAGAGAAACAAAACACTAACCCAGGGCTGGAACAGGCAGAACGCTCCAGGAAACGGAATAGAGCAAGATACAGCTGCACGTTATTTACACACAGAGGCCTGTGAGAAACGTTCTGACTAACTCAGGCGGACGTTTACTTGGTAATAAAAGCATAACATTTTTAAATGAAGTGAAATATTTTATGGTATAATCTTACGAACGGACAGCTACTCTTTATAATTCTATTTGGAAAAGTATCCCCAACACATCAGCAATGGTAGACAGAGGCAGAACGGACGGGAGAGCTGCAGGGCCAGAGCGCTGGGCTTCAGTCCTGCCTCCATCACGTGCCGCCTGTGTGATCTAACCACTCTGTGCCTCAGTTTCCCCATCTTTAAGAAGGCAATAATAATTCTTTTCATGATTATCGTGGAAATTCAATAATTCATGTAAAAGAGTAGACAGGTTATGAAAAGCACTTATCCAGTGCCTGGAGTATAACCTTAAAAAGAATGTAAGCTCTTCTTTTTTTAACAGAGGTACTGGGGATAGAACCCAGGACCTCATGCATGCTAAGCATGTGCTCCACCACTGATCTGTACCCTCCCTACTGTAAGCTATTTTTTGGTAAGCTATTATTTTCAACGATGGTTTTAAAAATTTTACAGATGATAACTGCTATTTGTAAAGGATTTGATGATTACTGTTAAGAGATACTCACAAAATACCCATCCATACATCGGTCGCTCCTACAACCGTTCCTAGTCCTTTTTCCAGGAGTTCTGAACTGGCTGCGAGGTCCCAGCTTACTTTACACTGCGCTGTACACTACACAAACACCAAGAGACTCGTTATCTTTCCTACCGAGAAAAGAGAATATATATATTATCCAATATACGTTAACGTCTATCAATGAACTTCTGATGTCATTAACTCCCAAGAATAATAAGCAGTACATTCCTTTTTTTCCCTACTTTTATTATTTATTTTTTTTTTTTTACTACTTTGTTACTTTTACTACTTTATTCTCAAATCGGTTTAAGTACAACTTCAAGCTCAGTGAAGACAGCAGGTGAACGAAAACTTGCCTGACTTTCACAATGACGTTAAATCCCCAAGTACTGCTTTTCCCACGTCTTCAGGAACGCCGAACTCTGCTAAGGGTCTTAGTCAGCCACAGCCTGGAGGATGTCCACGTGGATGGACGTACCCTCAGAAACAGAGAGCGTGCCTCCCCTTTGTAAGACAAAAAAGGGGAAGATGAGTCTGACACGAGAGTGAGGTTAAAATACCAACTGCTTTGGGGAAACTGAGGCACAGAGTGGTTTGTCAGTCAGTCCAGTATCGTTTGGGGAAGTGCCGTGTTAAAACAAATAGATATTCTAAATCTTTACATTTAAAAAACACGCTGGCCCTCTAAGGGAAATCCTAAACTAAAAGGTAATCAAATGAAGTTAGTCATCGCGACACTTAACTTTCTGGCCTGTTTATCACCATTTGGGGAGATGATCTCTTAATAGTCACACAACCATTTACAGCCACAAAGACTCAAAATAAATTCCATCACTGGAATTATTTTATCTGCTAATAATGTGCTTGATATATCCTGTTGCACGTAGTTGGAATATGGAAATTAAATTAAGCAGTGATTACCACTTCTCTCTCTAAAGCTATATTCAGTTGCACTAAGGTATTTAGTTGGATGAAGGAGACAAGAGGAGGTAAGAAATCAGCATACTTGAAATGTGAAAAAAAAATCGTGGAGCGGGACTATGGCTGTTTCAGGTAAAAGTCTATACACTTGGAGCCAATTGCTGCCAACTGTTACTGTAAACCGAAAAATCTGAAAAGCAGCGTCAAAATCAACTCAGTTCAGTCTTACTGAGACACCTCCAGCAGGAGCCTACTCACTGTACCTGTTCCAGTTAGCATGAGTATGTCCTCACCAACTCTGACGGACGCCTAGCGAAATTAATGTCAATTCCACAACACTGGGACCATGCTTGTGCTCGCGGCTCTAAAGCACAATTTGCATATCAATATCTTGATAATAAATAGCAAATGAACTCCGGGCTGGAAAAGAGCTAGTTTGTGACTGTTTCCCAAAAAAGGGAAACTGAGGCTCGAGGCCTTGCTCTGGGTCCACGGCTGGGAAGCGCCCAGTGCGCCCGGCATCGGTGCCAGCTCTCTTCCCTCTGCCGTCTCCCCGGAGAGAGCTGGAGCCCTATGTCACCTTGTGGTGCCACGTGGAGGTCACATGAGAGCCCACCGAAATTACTGATGACGAAGAATGTTTGTTCAGGCGCCACAACAGAAGACCTCACATACCCCCGTGAAGGTTATTAAGTATAATTCTTTGCTTTGGAATTGCCACTTGAGCTGAAATTACTACCTCTTCAAGATAGACATGAAGATAATTCGGAGATTTTGTTGGAGGTAGATGTCAACACACAAGCTAATTGACCTTAATTCACACGTTATTTCAAATGGGATATGAAGGGCAAGGAATGAGGAAAATAGGACAAATTAGAACTAAAAAAACAAAAATAAAAATAACTGCTGAAAAGATGGTGCCAACCAGTTCCATATTTCAGTTCTAAAATGTTTAATATGTCCCAGACAAGGAGTAAGACGAGCAAGATGGGTAACTTTCCATATACATGCCTGTAACCATTTACTCCATCCTGGCTGGCCCTGAAATGCTGAGATGGATAAGGCAGTCCCTGTTCTGAACTCGCACAACATCACGACATCTCAGTGCCGGGCTGGCATCGCCCCTGTTTTAGTTATCTACAGGCTGGAAGTCTGGAGAGCTGGGTTCGAGTGTTCCTGCTGCCCAAAGTCACAAAGCCTTCTCCTGCCCAAATGAGGAGGCTGGAGCTTCAGGGGAGCACCATCATTTGTTCACAGGGAACCTCTACTTTTCAGAAGAAAGCTTACACTTTAGTTGCAGTTGAAAAGCAGAAAAAGGCAGTGCTGCTGGAGGGGAAGGGGAGGAGAGGACCACCCTCCCTCTGCCAGACCCATACCTCCCTGGAGGAGGGGAGCCCTTCCGGGACCCTAAAGGGTGAACAGTGTGGGCCTGGGTTATCACAGAGGGGCTCCAGCTGGGACAGCCCGAGCCCATTAAGAACCAGAGTGACAAGTAGCACTTGGGGGGCCCTGGCCCCAAGTGTGCCAGGCTTTACACTCTACACTTAAATCGCTCTGTCTTGTTTAATCTTTACAAAGAACTTGTGACACTTCACTAAAATACCGTTACAGCCATATTCCAACATTCTGATGCTCAACTCCTCTCAACTAAACACATTTTCCAGGTAGCAGTTAATCAAAGACAAAACAAACAAAAACCCCACAAAATGCCCTAAGAAATTGCCTCTTTTATAAATGAAGAAAAGAAAACTTACCTCACAAGGCTGATCTGAGGGTTTCATGGGAGCATCAGGTATCTAATACAGGACCACAGGCATAATTAGGAAATAATCAATGTTTTTTAAAAGATCTATCAAAACTGCACTCCATCTGGCTACAGGATTCTAAGGGCTGGATTTATAGTTATGAAAAGCTTCTAGATTCCTGTGGAATCATGGTTCACTTTAAAAGCAGACACAAGCAAAAAAGCCAGCACAGAAGAATATATGTACATACTGTAAAATTTCATTTATATGAAATGCTAGAAAAGGCACAACTATAACTAATCCACAGGGGCAGGAAGCAAACCAGGAGTGAGTGCCTAGGGGCCAGGCTATGGCAGGGGGCCGACTAGGGTGGGAAAGGAGGAGACTTTCCAGGATGATGGAAATGATCTGTATCTTGACTGGGGTGGTGGTTACATAGGCATACACACTTGTCAAAATTCACCGAACTGTACGCTTCAAATGGATGCATTTTGTTGTATGTAATTCAACCTTAATAAAGGTGACTGGGGGTAAAAAAAAAAAAAAAAAAAAAAGCTATCCCAAGAAAAACAAAAAACTAGTACAAAATCCCAGAACTGAATATTAAACCAGATCTCTTTTCTCGTATATGTTCTTAGTGGGATTGACCACATTATCGGTGTTGTGGGTTGAACTGTGTTCCCCCAAATACTCCTATGTCCGAGTCCCAACCCCCAGGACCTGAGAAGGTGACCTTATTTGGAAATAGGGTCATTGAAGGTGTGATGTGTTTCGATGAGGTCACACTGCAGGTTAGGGTGGGCCCTAATCCAGTAGGACTGGTGTCCTTAGAAAAAGAGGAAACTTGAACACAGATGAGCACACAGGCAGAACCCCACAGGGATGTGAAGACAGAGACAGGGGTGCCGTGACTGCAAGCCAAGGAACACTAGAGGTTGCCAGCAAACCACCGGAAGCCAGGGGACATGATGCAACAGACTCCCCCTCACAGCCCGGGGAAGGAACCAAACCTGCTGACACCCTCCTGGCCTCCAGGACTGAGATAACACATTTCTGTTGTTTAAGTCATTTACGGCAGCCCTAGAAAACTCAACTATAATTTTCTCAAGTTTAATCAAATCTTGATGGCATCTATGCCCTAGACAAGAGTCTACAGACTCTGTTGAACAGCCAATCTGCGCGCAGCTCACGAATAAAAAAGTGTTTTCTGAGCGCTTACTATGTGCCACGTGTTTTACGTGAGTCAACTCATTGAGTGTCTGCAATGACCCTAAAATAAGAATTAATAGACCACCATTTTCAGAGAAACTGAGGTTTACAGAGGTTAAGGAATCTGACCAGATACAAAGCCAGGAAGTGGCTGAGAACTAAGGCAGATTTCAAGCATCTCCAGTAAGTGCTTGTACGCTGCTCCTTGAAGCTGAAAGCAGTATTGGTGGCTGACAGTCATGTGGGTAGAAACTTGCAGTTTCTAAATGATCAGAGCTAAAATTATTTTAAATAGTACAAATAAACACAGAGAGATGCATTTTTTAAAGTTGCAAAAAAAATTAGGTTTTTCCCTGGTGATGTTTTCCAAAATGCTACGAGAAGTTGTAGTGCTAGGTATCACCAGGTAGGGGAAGATGGTGAGTTAATGGTCAACCAGTTTGGGAAACACTGAGTTAAACAGGTTTCCTTACAAGGGGTTTCATTGCTCAGGAGCTGCCCTGGACACAACACTGAGGGGCAGGGAACCTGTGAGCTTCTCAACTGTTACCCTGCTGGCTTCTAGTGCAAATGCCCTGAGGTCACCAACTGTGGTATCTCCTGCTGCCCAGCTCAGGAGGTGCATCGAAGAGCTACCACCAGATGAGGTGCTCACCCTAAGGACTGGACTAGGACGCTGGCCCTCACCTGCACGAACAGCCTGCTTTCCAGCTGGGGGCAGGGATGGTGGGCACCTGCAGGTCTCTGGGAACAGCTCCCAGGCCCACGTCCATGCTTTCTCGTGGACCACACTGGCTGCTCGGGGGCCAAGATGAAGTGCTCACAAGCACGCCAATCCCTCTCAGCCTTTGCTGAGAGACAGAAGAAAAGACTGCAAAAGATTCCCCTAGAATATGCATAACCGGAACATTCAAGGTCCTATTTTATTTTTCACACAATCTGTCTCTACAGATAGAATTAATTCCACTGAACTACACATATGATTTTAATTTTTCCCCTGCGCAATAATTTGTACTGTTTATGTGAACCCCCAAATTCACTCATGCTCAGGAATCAATATCCCAATGACATGACTCTACCATCTTTCTACCTCGTCTGATTTTTCTTCCTAACCTTTGAGTAGCCACTCTACTTCCAAACACTCAGGAAAGAACCACCTTTCAAAACTCACATGGGGTGCATATGCAGTCTGTCTAAATGTGCACATGAAACATTTGAATCATACGAATTTGTAAGAAAACGTACCAGCGGTTCTCTCTAGGGAGGAAAGTGGGGAACTGAAAGTCAGGAGTAGGAGGCAAGGTGATTTTTCACGGCATATTTAAAAAATGTAATATGCATGTATTAAATTATAAAACATTCTTTAAATTAAGAAAAGAATCTAAAGGCACAGAACCACATACGCCCTCCCAGACTTATCTGTCAGAGCCACAGCTTTCACTCTTCCCCTAATGAAATGCCTTGCTCTCCCCGTGTATATGAACTGCCTGGATAAATTCTACCCAGGCAGGTCCTCTGGAAAGAACGCTGCATATCAAAAGAGTTCATTACCCTAAAAAATCCCTCTCCTAGAAAACCCAGCCAATACCAGCTGCTGGTCTCCAGAGCCTTCCTTTGAGGAGTCTGGCAAAGAGCAGAATTACCCAAGTGACTTTTCAAATCTGGGTTTGTCTCACAATGCAACTCTTTCTACCAATAAGGACTTTCCAGAAGGCCTCAGGGGTTCAGGGGAAGATGTGGCTAGCATAGCCTTTCCTGATGCTCCAGTGGGCCAGGCCTCGTGCTAAGCGAGGTACAGACAGCCCCATGCATCAGGCAGGGCCCCTGGTGAGGATCCCTGACAGATCAGATGTAGTTAAGACGCTATGTCACCCGCTACAGGCCTCAGACAGACTGCAGCAACGCATGCGCTCTGGTCCGCTTTGTGATCTGCTTTGCGTCCCGTGATGAATTCTGGGACATGGGACTCTGTGGAAGCCAGGGTCCCTAACTCCCCATCACCTCCAGTAAGGTCCAACCAACTGTTCCACCTCATTCCCTGCCTTGCAAACCAGAAATAACTTGATACTTCCCCATGATTTCCCCAAACTTTGGCACGAGCTGTTTCCTCTGCCTGAAACCCTGTGCCCAGGGTGGGCCCCTTTGTGCCCCATCTAAGCAGCCCCACGTCCCCATAACCACCTGTCCTGTCCCTGGGGTTTCCAGTTCTGTACAACTCTTACTACTATATCCTGTATTTCCCCTTTTTGTCTGTCTCGCCCCTGAGAATATAGAAGCTCTTGTCAGTCTGACGGGCAGCTCTCCTTCCAGAGCCCACGCAGCACCTGTGGCAGGTGTTTAAGAGTAGTTGAGAAATATGCAAATGATCCCAGTATCTCTAAGCTCCACCCCCAGGGTGGGGCCATCGGTTTACACAATCCTGGAGGCAGGAGACCAGTCTCTAAAGAGGAGAAGAGGATTTTCCTCTGAGTGGGGGAAAAAAATCCACGAATGCACAAAATTGTGTTAGGTGACTATGAGCAGAAACCAGCAAGGAAGCAGCCCTTCCCTGACGTTTCTGGGGGCCAGGGAGGAACCGGACGAGGGAGACCACGCCTGGCACGCATGCTGAACCACCCACTCCAGGGCATCGACTCAGGGAATCTGGGGGGTCCTTTGGGCTCTGTGAGGCTGTGGTCTCGACGGCTGTTTCCAAACAGGGGGGATGTGCGCCTTCTTGTTTCTAAATAGTTTTAAGTTGTTTCAGTGAGCACTAGAAAATACAGCTAGCACGTCAAACCTGTGACACTGTGATTACTATCACTTGGGATGAGTGTGAAACAGTCCATAGAAAAATACTAGGTAAATACGAATTCTGGCCAAACAGAGACGTCAAAAGTCACGACAACGGCGCACTGCGACGTCGGAGAAGAGATTCCTATTTCCACCCTGGTTCTCGTCCAGAGGGGACGCTGGCGTGTAACCGAGGGGACCTGGGCGAAGCCTCGGTGACAGGGAACACAGCGCGGGAACCAGGAAGCTTCGCGTTAGCCCAGGGGGCCCTTCTCTGAAGAACTGGTATTTTCAGTCCAATTCTCCCCACATATTTGGGGATTTTTTTTCCCAACAATTTTCGGACCACAGAATTTACAATGACCAGTTTTCCTGGGCTTTAAAGCAACATATTTTCTGTACAAAGCAGCCCGGAGTGAAAAAGCAGAGCCCTGAACACTAACACTTTAACCCCTTAATCTCCAAACTACCTTTCCTTGTCTTTTAAGGCCCCTGCTGCAAACACTGTCACCAGCGTCTTTAAGAAGCAGGGCTTCTCTGCTTCTCTGCTGGCCCTTTGAGTACAGAAACCCGCCCTGCCCAGCCCAGGAGAGGCCCAGAACGCAACCTCAGCTGGCTGCCCTGGGGGGATTGGGGCGGGTCAAGGGCGGGTCTCTCTGCCCCCTCAGCGGGCCATCCCTCATCCCCCTTTCCCCAAAGAAGGGAGAAAAAAGCCTTCCTCGAAATGTTAACGACAGACAGCTTAAAAAGTGGGGCAGAGAACACTTACAGAGGGAAGAATAAAGCCAGAATTAGATGCCTTATTGCTTCAAAGTCATAATTCCAGGTCAGTGAATGTTTCTTTTAGGTACACAAGTACTCAGAACCAAAACAAAGCTGTTATCAAGGTTCTACTAAAATCTTCAGAAGGAGAGACTGAAAAACTAATTTTTATGTTTACATGGGCTAAGATTACTGCAGACAAACACACAAATAAACAAACAGGGGAGGAAGGCATGACAAGGAGGAGCACAGGGCAGTGAAACCGCTGTGTGGGCGACTGCGCTGGGGGGTGCGTGTCCTTGGACATTTGTCAAAACCCACAGAACGTACAACGGCAGGAATGAACCCTGATGTGAACTATGGAGTTTGGGTGCTAAGGAGGTGTCGGGGAGGGTCACTGATTGTAACAACGCACCACGCTGAGATGTCGATGGTGGGACAGGCTGTACTGTGCGGGCCGTGGTGTCTATGAGCACTCTCTGAATTTTCTGCTCCATTTTTTTAGGAACCTAAAATTGTTCTAAAAAATAATTTATGAATTAAGAAAACATAATAAAAAATTACACTTGTTGCAAATCACTGTACTTTTCCCCCCAGAAAAAGCCAGCAAATAGAAACCTGAAACCTAGAAACTGTCTCTCTCTGCACACATGCACGACACTTGACATCAGTTAAAGTGATGCCAACAAGTGCCAATCTTAATTCTGAGAAACTTGAGAACCCAGCACGTTGCACAGAATGCAACTCATCCGTTCCCTCCCTGGTCTGAGGAACATTTTCAGACAGTGTTCCTATTTTATCCAGCTGTCCTTCCACTAAAATGGGCCCCTACCTTGGACATGATCCTCTACTTTGTCACTGACTCTGTTAAAACATAAAGGATGTTCTTGGGTTGAATGCGGAGCACCCTTGAAGTGGGAGCCGGGATCTTTTATGACCAGGATCCCAGACTCCCAGGGAGCTGGGTGGGCCGATGTGATGAAGGGGCCTCCGGGGGCCTGAGGGGCAGGTGAGGCCACAGTGTCGTCGAGTCTAACCTGGGTCAGTCTTTTCCTTCTGTGATATTAGAAAAGTCAAAGCCAGTCGCCCCACTTGTCCTTGGGGTCTGGCCACCCCCCTGTCCTTCCTGCCCTCAATCGATTCCTCCCCACCAGCATGTAAATATGTTCATGTCTCTCTCGTGTTAAAAATGCACAAAATCCCCTCCAAACTCGTCTCCAGCCCCAGCTCCCGCTCTCGTGACCCCTCTGAGCATCAAACCTGAAAGCAGCCCAGCTGTTTCCCTTTCCCCACCTCTCATCCCTCCCTCGGTTCCCTCCACGTGGCCTCTGCCCACTGCCTGTCACCCCACAAAACTGCTCAGCAGAGAAGCCAGAGGATGGACACGTGATCTCCTCTTGAAATCTCAGTGGCGTTAACAAACCCCACTGCTCCCTCTGGTCCTGATACTCTACAACCCTCCGTCCCCTCTGCCCCCCTGGATGCACGCCAGCAACTGGTGAACTTCCAAATTTTACCCTCCAGCCGGCTTTTGCCAGACCTGTTTATCTACCTGCTTATCCATCACTTCCCTAGGGTGTCCCAGCAGCCTCTCAAATTCAACATCTCCAAAGCAGAACTCATCACCTCTCCCCAGGGCCCCCCCGCAGAGGCCCCCGTTTCAGTAGGTAGCACTGTCATCCATCCGTCCACTGCCTGAACTCCTTCCATCCCCATCACCAGCCTCTGTGTCCTATGACTTCTACCCACCCCCCACCCCCCGGGGAGCTCTGGGACCGCCTACCACTTCTCCCGACTCCCACGACTGCTATCTTAGTCCCTGGACACCATCACTCTCCCTCGCTCCAGTTCCTCTCCAGTCCAAGGTCCACGTATCTCAAATGAAGAGAACTTGTTTAAAAAAAGAAGGGAAGGGAGGGAGGAAGGAAGGAAGGAAAAGAAAAAAAGCAAGCACGTTGGATCCTGCCCTCCTCTGCTTCGGTAACAGCCCAGACCAGAGACAAGGTCTGAAAGTTTAATGTGGGCTAGACGCCACAACGTGGGTGCCCAACACTTCAGCTTTCTCTCTCACCCCTTCCCCAGCACTCTCCAAGCGCAAAGCCCACAGACTTCCTCTCTGTTCTGGAATATGCTGGAACGTACCATGCTCTTTCCTGTCTCAGGGGCTTGGCTCGTACACCTCCCTCTGTCTACCACGTCACTCAGATCAAACTCCTTCCGTCCTCCCTGCTCTGTTCTCTCTGCATCCCGGTGAAATGACAACTAAGAGCAAAGCCCCAGGGAGAATAAGAACCAAGAGAAATCCGTATATTGAAAAAAAGCACCCAGAAGGGAAAACAGACAGGTAGGTTTCTACCCTTTTATTGACTGGACTTCGCCCTCTCAGACCATAATCTTTAAATTTAAAAGAAAACGTAACTCAAGGAGGTTGTGCCAAGCCAGAACAGACCTAGGTTCCCAGAAGGAGTCAAACAACGGTGAGGGGATGGATTTTATTCTCCGTATCTTTGAGCAAACAAAAAAGTGTCTGGAGCCCGCGATCCAGTCTCATAAAGGAGAAATGGCATTAGCGACCAGTCACTGCTGCTTCCTAACACAGCATGTGTCCTAATATCGACAGAATTAACCCAGGAGAGCGAGAAGAGGCCAAGTAGCCACAAAAGCTCAACGCAGACAGACAGACAGACAGACAGACAAGCAAAAGGAACTCTTCCCTAAACCCAAATAATAACACCAACGCTTGAAAGTCGGAGTTCCCTCCCTAAGAAATCCGCATCTGTGCACTGCCAGCTCTATACTTTGAGCTAACACTACATCTTGGATGATTCCATGAAATCAAATGGATTCCGCTATAAAAGGTTTCTCTTAGTTGTTATGGGGTTGGAGGCTGAGCAGGCAGAGGGGAAATGAGGGCTCTGGGTAAAGGGAAAAAAGAATGAAAAGAAAATCCTGAGCAGGCTTGAGGTGGAGAGGTGAAGGACACTGGGCCAGACCTAATGCACAGAAGAGGAGGCTGAAGTCCAGCTGCGGTGACCTCGGGGCAAGTCCACCTTGGCCCTGCACACTTGCATCCCCAGAGGGCACGGCTCACCAGCCATATTCACATCTCTACTAGGAGAGCTCCAACACCACTTTTAACCTGGCTGCTGATTTATTTGGGTGTATGCCATCCCTGGGCTAAGAATTCAACAGAAGAGAACAAGTTACATTTGGAACGTACGCAGTACAGAACCTGAATTCATCTTCAGGGCACTGTCTTCTTTGCCTGACCCTTCAGAGCAGGGCATGGTGCCAGGCACACAGTAGGTGTGCAACAAATACTTAATTAAGGAAACGTAGGGTTTTTTTTTTTTTAAATCCTATGTGCTTTTTATTTCTAACCTTCACAGCTAAAGAATTAGTTTTCATTTTTTCAAATGAGAGTGAAATATTTAGATCCATTCTCCTTAAGGCTGGGAGGGTAAAGATTATAAATTAACCTTTAACGGTATTACAAAATATTTTTATTCATTTCTACAAAGACTTTTGAGCACCTAAAATGTGCCAACCACGGTGCCAGGCGCTGGGAATAGAGCAGTGAGGAAAAAAAGCAACATCCCTGGAATGGACCTTGGGCAAAAGGTTGAATGAATAAAAATCATGAAAATATTAACTCTCACTCTTAAAAATATTTAGCCATTAGATTTTGAAGGGCTACTCTGCACACAGCAAATAAAAGATAAAATAACCCCAAATCAGAAAATTTCAACCACAGGTTGAAAATATGTCAAGTCAGAAACATTGCTTTCTACATCATATTAAGTCAAATATTGTTTAAAAAAAAAAAGCCTACATCCTTAAAACATAAATCCCTTCCAGAAATGGCAACAGACACTAGAAAGCATACCAAGGCATGTTTAACTTGAAATGGCCAGACCCGACACCAGAATTCTCATCAAGGACAAATGAGAGCTCGAAAACAGCATTTCCCTCCGTGTCTTTCAGCTGTGATCTAAGCTACAAACATTTCACTTGTAAAATTCTGCTTTGCAGACATTTTCGCCAGGATGAAATCATAGGTTCTCAGGGCACAAGGGCTTCTAAAGGTCACCTGACCAGGTATTCCGGTAACGTCTGTCTCAAGGAGAAGGGCTTCCCGTAAACTGGTTTAGGTGAGTTAGCCTGATTGACACACAGTGAGCGGAGGGCAGTAACCAGCAGCCATGCCAGCTGATCTCATTCCCAAACGTTAATCCCACGATCCGCTAGCATCAGAAACCTGCACTGAGCAGTGCCCACCCACGCTGCGATCATCTTTTGACTCCATGAGTGATCCCTCAGCTGCTTTCTTTTCCAGGAGTTGGGAGACAAGCACAGGTTTTCTGACAGATGCCCTCAGTGAGGCAGGGTGGGGAAGGATGGCCCCCAGAGAAAGTCCTCTGAAGGCACAGGAGGCATGATTCCAGGATGGGAATCAACTGAAGAAAGTCTGAAGCAATCACATCACAAAGGTTACACCTCGCAAAGGAGGAGAGGGGGCTCTGTTGACCAGGAAAGCCGTTCTGAGCCTGTGAATCAAGATCACTTCCCAATTCCTGATCAGACTCTGCTGCCCAATCCTCTGGGTCTCCATTTCCTCCCCCTGCCTAACAAGCTGAGGCAGTCAGATGTGCTGTCCACCTGGAGTGCATAAGAAAGGAACGATGCTAACACCTGTTCTCCATGGTTACCCGTCCTTCCCCTAAAATTAGGTCTGATGAGGCTCATTTAAAAGTGTGCACGTTTACCTGGAGGAGTGGACGAGGCCAGTCACAGGTCTGTCTGCTCCGGGCTCGCGCGGAGCCTCATCTGAGAGGAGGCTGGCCGAGGGGTCAGTGTGTGCGGCCCGCTCCTGTAGGGGTGGGACCCACCTGATGGAAGGAGAGGGAGTAGCCACCCAGTGACTTCAGTCTATTTTAACGATAGTTTTTTTTTTTAGTTTTAACGTCTGTCTCTCCCACCTGAATGTCAAGTCCATGAGAAATGAGACCTCCCGTCTTGTTCTCTCCTGGGTCGTCTAGCACGTGGTAGGTGCTCAGTAAGTGTCTGTTAAATAAATGGTCAAGAGACCTGGGATACAATCCTGGGTTTGCTGTTTACTGACCAAACTTCCCCGGGCAGGCTGTTCAGGCTACAAGACTGTTATGAGGATTGGATGGAATCTCGTACGCGGAGTATTTACAGTAACGTGCGACACACCTATGTTAGCTACTGCATCGATCATGGGGAAGAATTCTTCAGGAATGAGATGTGGAGCCCTGGTACCGAGCAATGCTTTGAAGGCCGAGAATCTAATCACAGCTCATACTTCATGATGCAGATAGTATTTACTGACTTCGTTTCTAAATGTGTTGGTACAAACTAAATGACTAAAATGTGAAATATCTGATGGTTTCTGTCAGTTGAGCAAGTCTTTTATTTGCCACGTAGGAAAAGAGAGTTAAAGGCATGACATAATTTCACTCAAATTAGCACTTTAACACAAAGAGTGCCACTGTTCTGTGCGACACATTGCCAGCAAGTTCCATATTCTTTATTGTATCTGGATGAGGTCTTTTCTGGTTGTAAAGTGGACATGAGGATGTTTTTAAAACTACTATTAAAAAGAAAAAAAAAAGGCCCTGCAATTTATCATCTGGTCACGTGTTGTTTTTAACGATAAAAGTTTAAAAGATCCCTAGCTCCATATTCTATACGATTAAGATATTTTTTGCACAAATTTAGAGTATGCTTTACTGGAATCACAACATTCTAATGAAAATTGTAAATAAAAAGAGATCCATTTCTATCAATTTGTTGCTTATAATTAGGAAAAGTCAGATTGTGTATTTTTTAATGGGATGGATAGTTTTATTGAACACTGAAGATTTAAATTGTCAGTACTTGTAAGTCATTTCCATTTTTTCTGTTTAAGGTCTAGTGGGAGTCCAAAATCAATTCTTTATAAACATTTCATAGTTGTGTATTTAAATTATCCTGTTCATGGTATAAAGGAGGAGAGAATAAAAACTAGAGGATTTAGCACACACTTAGCATGCATGGGGTCCTGGGTTCAATCCCCAGTACCTCCTCTAAGAATAAATAAACCTAACTGCCATAAATAAATAAATAATAAATAAATAAATAAATAAAATTTGACAATTTTAAAAGAAGTTTGGGGATTTAATTTTATTTTTATATTTTAGTGAGTTACACACTGGCTCAAACAGGGGTTACCCAGAATTTAATATCCATTTTCCTCTAAACCTGACAGTTTTTATTATTTGCCTTTTGATTATCGTTGTTCTGTTCTTACCACAGATGTGGCCTCTCTAGCTGGTTTCTTTGCATGTTTCCTTTCTTTCACCTGCGTTTATAAATATTTTGTGATTATTTTGTTTTTGGGATCCCGTGTCTGAGCTCTAGAAGAGAATGCTGAGGATCAGCTGGAAATGGTATACAACCCTCTGCTTCTCCTCTAGCCTGTCAATAATCGCTAAGTAACTGGAATGTCTTTGAAGTTATCAGTTATTGAGCACTTACTATGGGCTTGTACCCCTCACCACAGGAGTACAGTCAGCCCGCATCCTTGGGTTCTGCCTCCACAAACTCAACCAACCACAGATCGAAAATACTGGGGAAAAATTTCCAGAAAGGTCCAAAAGGCAGAACCTGAATTTGCGACGGACAGGCAACCACTTACATAACATTTATACTGTATGTACAACTACCTGGGTGGCACTTACGTTGTACTGGGTATTATAAGTAATCAAGAGATGATTTAAAGTATACGGGAGGGATGTGTATAGGTTATAGGCAAAGACTGCACCGTTTTATAGAAGGGACTTGGGCATCGGCGGGGGTCCTGGAACCAATTCTCCGAGGATATCGAGGAACAGCCAGATTCCCGTTATCCCACCTAACAGAGGAGCTAAATACTCGCCTCAGGCCATCCTGAGCATGATATTCTGTTAGCTTTAGCCCGGTCTCACCTTCGGTAGGTCTCATTAGAACTGACGGAGAATGTCAGTTTTGCTCCAAACGTCCTGTAAGACTGGTGATGCCTGAGCGACTTACCTCCCCTTTCCTTTTTTGCTACTGTGTCTTCCCTGTTTGCTTTTGGCTCCTGTGTCACCAAAGTGTCCTTTAAACCTCGTGTTAACTGCTGTCACCATGGAAAGGGCTACCCATCTGTGGCCGTCACTTCCCAGCGAGGTTCCCGCAATAAGAAGTCAGGTGACCCCAGGATGACAGAACCCCCCCGGCTCACCGGCTCTGGCTGGGCAGGGTGCCTGCCGAGGAGCAGCAGCGCGGAAGAGCCTCCATGGGCAGGCCTGTCATCCCGTGCCAAGAGGTAAACCCTGGCCCCATAAAGTGCCTTAGTGTCATTAAACATTTTCTCTTTGTCAGGCACTTCATTGTCATTTTTATTGGTTCTTTTTACTAGTCATAACTGCATCAGAAGTGTGTTCACTTTTTCTTTTAATTAAGTGCTCTGGCTGAAGTGGAAAAGACTGCAGGCCTGAGAGGGTGGGGGGGGGTGAGGCTTCAACAGCCAGAACCCTCGCTGCTCCCCGTGGGGCCAGCCCCCAAGGCCGGCGGAAAGGGCTCCCGGGAGTCGCCCAAGGGTGCGAAAAGAGCCCAAGGCCGTCTGGCTAGAGCTGTCAGCCACCGAGTGTGTGCCGGGCCATTCTAGTCCATCCTAACCCAGAACATTCCCTTTTATTTCCCTGAAATGCCAAAAACACGAACATCTCACTAAGACTCTTTTAGTTTTTAAGACACATCCACCCACACCCTTGTGCTTCAGTGTCCTTTTTATCCCTTCTTTCTCGAATGCTTAACTGCGCTGCTTTGGTGGCTTCAGCTACAAATCACCGCCGTGAGAGTACCGCGGCATGAGAGGCCTGCACGGGGACCTGGAACTGGGACTTGCACTTCGCTCGCCGGGAGCGAGGTGAACTTGCGAAACTGCCTGACCTCTCTGCGGGTCAGTTTTTCTCGTCTGTAGGATGGGTGTCATCGGGGTTGCCACCCTCCCCCTTCAGCTGGCTTATGCTGTGTGTGAGAGTGTCCCCAGGACTTAGCCCACGTCAGGGTTTACCTTCAGGTTACTTGGCTGCCTCCCCTTTGAGACTGGCAGGCCTCCAAGGACAAGGAACTGATCTGTGCCCCCACTCCTATCTAACCCAGACCCTGACACTAGGAAGAGCCCTACAAAGCTCCCTTAGGATGAAATCACAGACAAGAAAGCCCTTTGCAAACTGTCAAGCACTACTCTCATGTACCTTAGTAATCGATTACTCATAGTGTGGCCCCAGGCTCGAGACGTGAACGAAATGATGCCAGTACCAAGGGAGCCAGGCTTTAGCAACTGGAAGAGCTGGGACTGAAATGGAAAACTGGGACTCAGTTATCTGTTCTGAATTTCTCTGGGTTATTGCACAATTACTCAGTCTTACAACATGTGGATTGACAACAGGGTGAACCTTAGAGGGGCTGATATGGAAGAGGGATGTGGCAGCCCCCTTCGTGCTGGGACATCTAAAAGAGGAGGGCACTGAGGCTTTCCCAAGAGGGCTCAACGTCAGTGCAGTGAAAAGGCTTACATTTTGACGAGGCGAGAGTTTACTTCCTCTGAGTTTTCACATTCTCCTTACACACTTCTGAGGTTTAAACGTTTAGTCTTTTGGTTTGGTCGGCCAACTTCGGTCCCATTTTTCACAAAGTAATACACCCTGTTCACTCTCCAGGCGTTCCTGGTGAACAGTCATGAGACGGAACGAGGCCCTCTTCCCCTCCGTCCAGTCCTCCTCCTGACCTGCCCTAGGAAGCCCCACCAGAGTGTCTCCAGCATCTTCTCTTAACTATTTCTAAGTTACTCCTTACCTCCAAATCCCGTGCCCTTGCACATGGTAAGTGCTCAATAAATGAATCCTGTTTCCAGAGTTTTTCTGTATAGCCGTCTCCTTCACCCTGACTTTTCTTAGATCATCACTCACATCCCAAGAGGTGGTTCTAAAATATATCGCTTGAGATAATAGTTAAATGCTGGGGATAGGACCTAGGATTCCATGATGCTCTTCATAAGTTCAAAAAAAAAAACCAACAACTTGAAAAACATACCAGGAGCTTTATCACACCTGCTCCTCCTTAAAAAAGAATCCTGAAAACAGTGAAATCACCAGCACATGAATATCCTACCGTTAATTATAAAAATTCAACGTGTGAATGAACACCACGTTGAGAAGAAAATGAAGCCGGCATAATTCAGTTTTCTAGTACTCTCGTTATAATTTTATTTAGGTCTGTGTGTTTCTACAGCAACATATTTTCCACTGAAAAAATAAGTAGCCTGCCAGTCTCTCTCTTTTTTTTTTTTCTGAAATAAAAAACAATGAAATATTTGTTCAGGATGGAAAGAAAATATCTAAAATCTATTTATATATCGTTTTGTCTGAAAGAATATCACAAGATAGAAACCAACATTCCAGATGAGCTGGCTTAGTGAAATTAATAGAACTATTAGTTAAAAGTTATTAATTATTAATTATAAAATTAATATAATTCTAAAACCCACAAACTTATACTGCAGGGACCATGGTGGCTGAATACCGTGATAATTTGCAGAGCAACCTAGATTAGAGGTAACACATCCCTGTACGGCCTTACCGATCATTTTCATGTTACAACAGCACTCACTCCATCAAACTAAAAGCAAGTCAGAAGAGCTCATTAACTGGCCAGTGGTGCTGCATCAGGACACCAACCCATTACCCTGATTCCACAGTCTATTCAAGCATTTATTAGTACACATCAACTCAGAGTAAAACTTCTGATTCCAAGACAGAAATCAAGAATTCGAAAATTATAGTCCAAGTATGCCTAAGGGAAATGCAAACAGTATAACATAGGATCTAGCCAAATACAGGCCCTACTTCTCGGATACTGAAATTAAAATTTGCAAAAGTGATTACCACCAAAGCCTTCGCGATGTTTTAAGAATCCCGGTATTATGACCGCTCCCTTAATCCCAAAGCATTCCAAATAAAACTCGCTCTCTTGGGCAAAGCTGCTGATGCCATTCTCAGCCAACTTCTCTGCATCCTCTGGGGTCTGGGCAGCAATTACACCCATCACCTCCTACTCCTATTCTAGCACTTAAAATCTGCAAGGCTCTGAAAAGAGGGGAATGGGAAGGGTCTGCAGAACACACTTAGAAGAAGGGGTGGAGGTAAACCCTGCCAGGGCCACGGTGTATGCAAATCTTAAAAGCAGAGGGGAGAAAAACCTGCTCTGGTGTAACGCAGCCACCTGGATGGGCTGTCTGGGCTACAGGGAGGGGGGCACGGGGAGCCACAGAGCCAGAGGCCTCCCACGATTTCCCACCTAGCAGGAGACCAGAGGGTGCGGCTGCTGGCCCGAGGCAACAGACGCCCCAGAAGGAGACACAGCACGGCATTTGGACAAGATATTTACAAGAGAAGAACTGAAGGCTGAGACTGGGCTTTATCGGCGAGATTAGCTGACCAGTTTCTTCATCTGCAAAACCTTCTGTGCCAAGATAATAAAACAAGAGCAAAAGCTCATCGAGTGCTCCTGTTTTAAGAACTTTTCAAACAGTAATGCTGATGACCCAAGAGGCTAAGTGCGACCACTGTCGCCATCTGACGCAGGAGGAAACTGAAGCACGGGTTAGCGATCCTGGGCAGAGCTGTGATTTGGCCCTGGAGTCTGCTCTTAACCTGCTCTATGTGATGGGGCTTCTCAAAAGAGGCTGATACTGTCCCCAGATTCAGCAGAGGCTGGGACCACACTCAGCAAAATGGAGGCATGTTAAGTACTGGAAATACTCTTTTGTGTCCCCCCTCCTTTTTTTTTTTTTTTTTTTTTTTGCTGTATTTTAATAAGATCTTTCTTTCTTTCTTTCTTTCTTTTATGAAGGTACTGGGGATTGAACCCAGGACCTTGTGCATGTTGAGCACACACTCTACCACTGAGCTATACCCTCCCCCCAACTTCTCTCTTCTTAAGTTGCTCTAGGAAAGCTCATAAGGTAGTGATATGAGTCTAATGTTATATCATCTTCTCTCTACTGGATTCTTTTATTTGAATAGTGAAGAACTTTGGAATCAACAGACCATGGATTTAAAAAGCACAGACTCTGGAATCAGACAGTCTTCGATTCAAATCCCAGCAGAGTCACTGACCAGTTGTTAGACCTTCAGCAAATTAAGTCAACATCTATTACCCTGAGATTCCTTCTTTGTAGAATGGAAATCATAACCATGACTCCTTGAAGGACTGGGTAGACCTCTGCTCCCAAGGGGTGGAGAGGCTGCTGGTCGGGGGCCCACTTCAGAGCCCTCAGTTCATCTTGGTTATTATTATTCATCATTACACCCCGCTTCCTAACACAGAGTCAGCTAGAGGTTGGGACAGTTGACATCAAACTCGGCAAGGAGGGAATCACGTTTGTCTCTGGACTGCAGCCCAGTGAAACAACAGCCCCTGACCCCCAGTTCCCTCCCTCCACTCCTGCCTGGACTCGGTCCAGTCGTCCACTCGCTGACCCAGAACAGTGAGGAAGTCAGGATGGTGAGCATAAGTTCCTTAAAAACGACACAGCAAAAACCACAGCAGGTTTAGGTATCAGAACTAATCCAAGCCCAAAGGGGACCCCATGCTATAAACAATAGTTCCCTTTGTCTCGTGTTAAGAGAGGAAGGATGGGGATTGAGTGGAGAGACCCTGGACTGAACCGGGGACGTTAACCTGGACTGGGGACCCAGAGTGAAACTAGAAACTGAGAATTACAAGCGTCCAAACTAGTCTTGACATTCGGTAACCGAATTACTCACAAAGGAAGCAACATTTATCTCTGACATCCTTCAGCATTCCTTTCCGAATTCCTCTCCTTTTCTCCCAGAAGCCTACAACCTAATGCTCTCTTAAATCTGTCAGCCCTTTGCAGGTAACACAAGCTTGCCTCCTTCCTCACAGACCAGGCCAAAACGCCCATCTGCTGAGGTTCACTGCCAGGTGATCAGCGGAAAGCGGAAAGCAGCAATTCGGGGTGTGAAAGAGTCTACGTGCTCCCAGGAAAGGCTTGCATTACAGAGATGACTTCCAAATGTCTACATTCGGGTGGAGATGGGGCTGAGGGGGCATGAGGCCAAGAATAGCTGGTGACTAGGGAAGTGCTGAGGGGCTCCAGCGTGTGTCCCATGCTCCCCTCCAGGTCCCATAAATGGACTTGACGTAGGAGACCCTCACCACCCTCCCCTGCTCCTTCACACCTTTGGGACTTCCCTGTGCCATCACCCCCCCCGGCCCCCCACAGTTATTAAAAACAACCAAACTCACTGCCTGGAGAGCCAGCAGGAGCTGAACTGTTTCCAATTGCTAAACACAAATCACAAATCTCAGAAAAAGGAAGTTCCCACCAGGGTTTGCAAAGCAGCCCGAGAGGGAACTGCTGTGGTGAAAACTCCAATTAAAGCTCAGACGCTCTGGCCTTATGATTCTATCAGGTGTTTCCTACTTCCATTAGTTTTGAAAATTCTGTTACCCAAGACTGGGACAAAATTCAGGATATGATATGAATAACCTTAAAAAAAAAAAAACAAAAACCAGTCAGTAAGGAAAGCTTGCTGTCAGATAGAAATGCATCTATTTAAGGGAAAAAGAAAAGGTTCCATCAGACTGTCAAAGTATAAGCTGAAAGGAAGAAAATCTAACTGTAAAGAAGGTGCTGGACAGAAAGACACAGAGGATTCCTGAAAACCTGAAACACGTCTAATGAGGCTGGGCCTCCTGCCGTCCGCGGGGATGACACACCGTGGTCCGTGGTCTAGTTTACAGCCGTGGCGTTCAGTGATCCCACCTCCCGCCCAGGTTTCATCTCAGCCCTTAGCCCTTGCTGCAGCGAGATATCTCAAAGGGCTTAAACGCCCATTTACTTCTAGGCCATCTAGAAGGTCTTTCTCTGTTATAAAGACTTGATACCATTCAGAGACTGTCCTCTCCCAAAAGGAGACAAAGAGAAACTTGTTCAAATCTGAAAACCCAAAGGGCCTAAAACTTTACAAGACCGTCTATTTCCCCGGGATAGTCACACATCAAGAGAAGAATCACTTCAGCTGTGAAGCCCACTGAGTTGCCCGCCCTCTGCAAACCCCCCCCCCCAGGGCAAAATCCTGCTCCTCCTGGCAGCACTCAGCAGGTGGCAAGGGGTTCAAGTGACAACAGCTGAGCTGAATGCAGCATCTTTAGAACACCTCTAGAGTTAAATAAAAATGGTGATCAGCGCAATGTTTCAAATCCTAAAGCTACGTCTTCTTTCACTTTCGTTTATCAAGGTCAATCAATCTCCCTTCTTGGACCAATTAATTCCGCTACCCCACCCCAATCTAGGTCCTCCAAAGAAGGCTTGTAAAAGTCATCCTGATTGGTATAATACAGTGAATGATCAATCGAGAGAAGTAAAACAGGTCCTAGAAAGAAAAGTTCTAGGTGACTAGTCTATGTTTGATCCTAAGGTTTTCAACCCAGCAACTCCTACATCAATTTTGCTTTCAAAAGGGCAGTTAAGATTCCAAAAGATAACTTGACGTTGAACTTTTTATTAAATCGCTAAAGTGGAGCTTTGGCCTAAGTCAAGGTGAAAACCTATGAGGTCTCACATACAACCAGCAGTTCCGGCAGAAGGAAGGGCTCATCTTACTTGTAATCTACCCACAATGACAAGAGGGTGGCCTTTTAGGTGACGTTTGCTAGGGGAGCCAGATTTTAAATCAGGGTGACCCAAAGATTTACATTTTAGATGAATGGCTTCTACTTTCTCCCTTAGCAGCAAACACTTCTTTTTCTATTCCCCAGATCAGATCTGATAGAGTGAGCTGATATACACGTGGGTTCATACCAATTTAAAGCCATACACCTGAGTGCTCAATGCACTATTAACATGCAAGAGTAAAATTAGATTTTCTCCCCAAGTGACTGTTGCAAAACATTGAGTGCATCCCCTTTCAACTTTATTTTAGTCTCATTTTAATATTTAATGAGGTCAAAATCTTGCCAATGAGACTACCTGCCAAGTGGAAAATGGATTAATTTATAAAGATTCCTGGTACCCAAGCCAAAATAGTAGGTGCTCAGTAATTGTTCCCTGAATGAAGGAAAAAAGTTCTAGACTTATGTTAATGCCATTTAGTTTCTTCACCAATTTAAACTTTCCATTAAGAGAGCAAACATTCCTGCAGCAGAAAAAAGAATGTAGCCACAAAGTAATATTAAAAATCAGGCAATTGTATGTGATGAGCTACTTCTGGAAAAAAAAGAGGAAAATATCCACTGTAAACAAGGCGGTTGATCCTAATCGCTCCAGATAACCTACCATTGAGATAGTTGTTAAACACACTCTCCTGTCGTGTTTACAGAGGTTTGATTCCATCTTTAAGGGAAAAAAAAAAAAAAAAAAAGGAGGATCCCTCCCGCCTAGTCTCCAAATTCAAAATGAGACTTCGACAATTATTTCAACGGTACATAGAACGCATGTTTTTTCTAGTAAGTAGCTAGAATGAATATTCCTTCTCCCTTCCCGCATGACAGCACTTGAATGAAGACTGGTTTCCCAGTGCATCTGGCTTCTTCAAAGGCAAGGTCATGATCCACTGGGTGCGCCCCACAGGGAAGGTGCCCTAATTTTCAGCTTGGAGACTCTAAGGACAGGCCCCTAGTGAAGTCAACAAGACAGAAACCCTGGACCTGCACCACCAACCCCAGGATCTTTCCACTAATAGATCTCCTACTTACAGAATTCCTTAAAAGGATTTCTGGCAATAATCTGGGTTAGGGTCAAGTAAATCCACCCGGAGACACCTTTGTCACAAGCTGACGAATGCTTCTCAGAGTGTTTTAGGAAGCTGATTTTCACATTTTTGTTTTGTGCCAGGAGAGGGGCACAGTCTGTAAAAACTTTAGCAACAAAACTAGTGATATTTAGAATCTAAACTCCTACAAGTATCCTGTCTTCTGTAAATGATAAAGACTAGAGTTACAAATCTGTATCATCCCATCTAGACTGAAGTCCTGTTGTCTGAGGCAGGAAAATGCTGCCTTTTCATGCAAAGAGAACAGCTGTGGGTTAAGACTGCTAAACCTTTAAATAGGCACCATGGAACCTCCACCTGGGAGCTAGGAAGTTGTACCAGTGACTGGCTCGTCTTATATCACAACAGCCTTGTTGGGGGAAAAGGGAACTAAAACTACTGCATATTTTGAACACAGACGTTCAAGAGAATCAAAGAGTGAACCAGTTAAGGTAACCATCATAGCCACCAGCACCGTCCCCCTCTCCCACAAAAATAATTAAAGCCAGGCACTTCACATGAGTGAAAAAACAAAAATCACACGTTCCATAATCTTTGTTAATCCTTGGGTGCATTCATTTTTCAACTAGTCCCTTAAGTGATACACTTATTAACGCCCTCAAGAAGTAAAAAGAGTAAATGCATCTACAGTAACAGGCTCTTCATTTTTTGAGAAACCTGCTATGTTAGAAAAGACTCAAGCATCACGGTGTGACTGTGTTATCAAGAAGCCTAGAATAACACGGTCCTTAGTGGAATTCAGTGTGACTCCACTTGATAAGGTCTCGTCAGTATTAAGTTTAGACAGGCTGTGTTTATAATTAAGTAATAATGACTGAAGCTTGAAGTACACGAGGCACTTCCTGGGGATTAACGACCAGCCAGGGGAGTTGCCGACCTAAAGCAATGCCTCCGGCCAGTAACCCCGGCCAGTCATTAATCCCCAGGAAATGCCCTGAACCCCAACACTGATTTTAATAAATACAGAAGGAAAAAGTTTAATATCAGCTTTGTACTTAAACTAAACATCTGTTTCATACTTAGAATGCTCAGATTTCATAAAGTGAGTTCTACAGGAGTTACTAAAGAATTCCCTCAAACTTCTTAATACTGATAAAAAAATTTTTTTACTGTAACATTAGAGAAAGCAAAGAGAACTTTTCCTAGTGTTTTAACTGTAAAGGACTTAGCTAAGATACTGTTTGAGAGGCATCATGATAACATAACCAAACTATGGACACTCAGATCTATATTTAACTTGGGAGCTACTTGACAATAACTCAAGAATAAAAGAATCAGTATTAAGGTTTATAGAAATGTTTTATCTCACTCAAAATAAGAGACTGACAGAATGATTGCAATCCTTGGAACAAAATAAAACCAACTAAACACTGCTTCCCCAGCCCCCCATCTTTGGTGGATCTTAAGTCATGATTCTATATGCCACTGGTGTCAAGAAACCAGCAGACAGATGCCAGGGGACAAACTATTTCATTATTATTCCAAGCAGATAGGTACTTTAATAAACTCTTTTAGGCTTTTAACTCTTAATTAATCAGGTGCTACTCTAAACCAGGACATTTTATGAACTTCTACTTTATCAGGAGAATGTGAACATTAATTTTTGCGCTTTCAAAAAAAAAGAGCTAACCCAAATTCTCCAAAGAGGAGAAATTCTTCTCTCCATACTTCACACTCCCTAAAACCACCTCCCGGTCTGTCAGAAACTATTGCTCACACTCCAAGTACAGAAAGACCCGGATCCTCTGGATCTTGTATATGCACAGCCCCTTTCTCCGTTGGCCTTGAGGCTGGTAAACGTTTGAAAGGGTCAATCTGTCCAGAGTGGGAATTTCCACTTCGGAAAAAGCACATAAGTACCTGACATCTGTTCCTTGAAGGGCCTGCACACCCACCTCCCCACTTAGAGTTGGAATTCCTACTTCTGCCTGATGGCAGGGAGGGCAAAGTTTTAAAACCTCCAGTGTCTATTCCTGCCTGAAGAATAGGGCATAGTCTCCAAAGACCTCTGGTTTCTGGCTCCAACAGCAGAGTATCCAAAAGATGAATCTAATTTTGATGACATGAATATATTCCCCTAGCAGAAAGAATAAGACAAAAAGCATCCAGTGGAACCTCCAATCTCGACCTAGAATTTGGTACTGCTTAGAATTAAATAACTATAGTATTAAAACAGTTTCCTTGTCTCTAATGAGGCTACTGAGGCCCAGAGAGGTGAACCCATTTGCCCAAAGTGGCTCAGCATCCAGGCTGGCACTCTTACTTTGGTGTTCTTTCCACTCTGCCGTGCTGTTTATCTTAACCATCTAACTTCCCTCCTCTTATTTGCTCCCTAGCTGATGAGCTCCAAGGCGCTAGGGAAGGACAGTAAAATGTTTCAGTGCCTACAGTGCTGGGAGCCTGGCTGGTAATGCAGGTTCTGCCTTTCCATAACTTTAACAAGTGACTTTTACTTTATGGAAAATGCGTCCCAAACGTCACTTTAAATTCAACTACATCTTACAGTTTAAAGTGGTACTCAACTGTCAGTCTCTCCAGAACCCGCCCCCTTACAGGAAATGGGATTGGCATGTTTTCTTTTTAATAATTTATAACTGTTTTTCTACCTTCATAAATTAGGCTGAATATGTAATAGAGTATTTTAGTGGTTACTTTACTCAAATATATTTTAAGTAACTGCTTCACTTACATGCACAGCGTTCCTCACTCTGCCTGATAAACTCAGGCATTCAGTGGAAGAGGGGCTGTGAGGGTCGAGCTGACCCTTTTGTTCTGGGAACTTTGAAGTTTTCAGCGCAGCAGTCATTGTTAGAACCTAGCCCTCTCACAGCTTTTAGGTTAGGTGGAAACTTTCCTGAAAAGCATCAAGAGTTAAGCTTCTAAGGGTGAAATGAAATCCGATTCAGTATATTTGCGACTTTGAAAAACTTCCCCCCAACCCGGACCAGCGTTAGCACAAGTTAGTCTCCAAGTGGTACCAGAGAAACATTTCATGCATAGAGTTTGGTTTGGTTACCTGGGTGGGGGAAACAATAGCAGGTGAAACTATTGTGGGAGAATTGGTGCTTCTGTGCCCATTGGCTTCTGGAAGAAGAGGCAGGGGGTCGTGTTTCACGGAAACCACCACCACCGCATCCACAGGCTCCGAGGGGCGGATACAAAGTCTTTTGGGGGAAGAGGGGCCGCAGATTTCCCCCGACCCGAACACGGACTCGTACAGGGAGCGCTTGGGCGCAGCCTCGGATTTCACGTCGGGCCCGACCTGGCTGTCTCTGGGGAGAATATAGGTGTTCCCCAGCGAGGGCGGCTGGGGGCGGTGGTGGTGGGAGGGATGGGTGGGGGGGTGGTGGGAGTGGTGGCGAGCCGCCCCGTTTAGAGCCTCGGCGTAGCAGCTCTGCGGGGCGGGAGAGCCAAGTTTGGTGCCGATGCCCGCGATGCTGTTGAGCGTGGCGATGGAGACGGCGCCGATGCAGTGGTTGGTGTAGGTCTTGGAGAGTTTGGCCGCCTTGGAGAGCATCTGCATCCTGGTGCCCAGCAAGTTCTTGCCGATGGCTTTGTTCTCATACCAGGTCACATCGCCCTCGCTGCAGTGGTCCCGGGGCCTCTGGAAGAACGCCTTGCAGAGGGGGTTGCGCTTCGACAGGTACTTGACGAAGCTGGCGTACGGGCAGAACTCGGTGCCCGTCTCGTACATGCGGGGCAAGTTCTCCTCGTCGCTGCTCTCGGCGCGTTTCTTGCTCCACGACGACGAGCGCGACTTGTGGTAGGGCCCGAGGGACTTAAAGTAGACGAACTTGCGACCGTCCTCGTCCATGGCTAGCCCGAAGGAGTCCTCCTCCAGCTCGCGCTGGTTCTCGCGGCCGCGAGTGCAGAAGTACATGCACGTCTCGAACCAGACCTTGTTGAGCAGCCCGAAGGGCGTGTTGGTGCTGAAGACGCTGGAGGTGTAGAGCTTGCGCAGGTCGGCGCGCGTGATGGCTTGCTTTTGCACCACGGGCCCGGCGCCCTGCTCCTCGAGCTTGCGGATGACCGCGGCCAGCGTCAGGTTGGCGCTGCGCAGCTCGGGGTCCTTGGTGAGGTCGAGCGTGCGGCAGTACGGGGGCTCGTTGAGGTAGCGGTTGAGGGAGCTGCGGATGCTGATGAGCGACGACTTGCTATAGAGCTGGCCGCTCTTGGAGCGGGCCTCGGCGTAGAAGGAGCGCAGCACGCGGCACAGCGCCCCCTTGTCCATGGTCTCGAAGTCCGGGCTCTGCGCCTTCTCGCTCAGGTACTCCCGGAAGATGCGCACGGCGTAGCGGGTGGCCAGCCGGGTGTTCTCGCTCAGCCGAGCCCGCTCGGGGCGCTGCAGCACGTCGGGGTCCAGCTCCGCGCCGTCCCCGGGCGGCCCGCCGCGGGCCCGGGGCGCCAGCAGTCGCGGCGGTGCCTCGGGCTCCAGCGCGGCGCTCTGGTCCATATTGATCATATGGACCGGCTCGGGCTCCAGCTCCTCCCCGGCCGAGTCCTCGGGCTCCAGGGGCTCGTCCCAGTCCAGCCCCATCTCTTCCTCCTCCTCTTCCTCCTCCTCCTCCAGCCCCCCACCTCCGTCCTCCTCCTCCTCGTCCCCCGTTATCTGCACCTCTTGGATCTCGTCCTCCTCCTCCTCTTCCTCCTCCTCCTCGCCCGCGCTGCAGTAGTGCGGGCGGCCGTGGCGGCGACCGCGGCCCCCAGCACCGCGCTCGCCCTCGCCCCGCTCCCCATTGTTCTCGGCGGCGGCGGCGGCGGCGCTGGCGCTGCCGCCCGCGCTGGTGTTACAGTCCCCGCTGCCAGGCATTCTCGCCATATTGCCGTCTCTCTGCCAGTCCTCAGGCAGGGCGCATGCGCTATATTGGACCGCAGCGCTGAGAGCTTTTGTGTTTAATGACCTTCAGCTACCGGGAGGCAAAGCCGGGCTCTTAAAGGAGCCGCGCTCCAATTGTCAGTTCGGAGCGCTGCTCCGGAGGGGCAGCGGCGCGCAGGGGATAGAGGGGTAGGGAGGCGGGGGTAAGTTAGATCGGGAGAGCTTAAGGACCGAGGCTGGATGGACCCTCTTCCTCCTCCACCCCTCTCCCTACTCCGAAGAAAACTTTGAAGGGGGGAAAAAAAAAAGAAAGGGGAGGGAGAGCTGTCGGTAGGGTGAAACACTCCCAACTTACCCTCTGGCAGAGTGGCGCGCGGGCCCGGGCGGGAGAGAGGGAGGGCCGGCGGGAGGGCGGGGCGGTCTCGCTTCTCTAAGTAATGCCCGAGGAGCAGTGCCCCTTCCACCGCCCCTTCATTGCCCCCCGAAGCCGGGGGTTCGGGGAGGCGGCTGCGCCGGGCGGGCCGCGGATGCTGCTTCGAGAAGCCGGTGTCTGGGGCTGCCCGGAGCGGAGCGGAGCAGGCAGGTTAATGAGCAGGGTGGAGGAGGCACGACGAGGCCCCGCACCCTCTCTGCGCCCGCGGCCAGGGCGCAGCGGGCGAGGCTTGGGAGCGGGATGGGGCTGGCGGCGGCGGCGACTCCCCCACCTACTTGCTGGGGGCGAGGCGCGGGGGCCTGGGGCCAGCCGCAAGGCTCCCAGCTCCCTTTCCGACTCTTGCAAAGTAGCGAAACACGCCCCACGTCAGCCTCATCCCTTTCGACTTTTCCAACAGCCACTTTTAAGCTGTCATTAAAGACCTGGGGCGCTCCCCGTAGGTCTGGGGCAAGTCCGCGCCGGTCCAGCCAGCCTGGGGAAGGAGCAAGGAAGAAACACTGGGAGGGGCGGGTGGGAGGGGAGACGCGGCGAGAGGCACTCGGGACCCTAGGGACCCCTCCCCACCCGCCCAGGCCACCGCCCTCCTGCCTCCGAGTAAACTGACACAACTCCCTCCGGCGAGGCGCTCCACTTGGTTGGCGCTAGAGTTATGTGGGTCCCTAAGACCCGTCGGGCGGACGGGACAAGAAAGTGAACTTGGGTCTCGGCCGCCCCCGCCGCCGCCACAATTCCGGCAGTTCGGATCCTGAGCGCTCTCTCGTTCCAAGTTTGCCAACCGCCATTCGTTCGCCCTCAGGGCTGCGCTGCCTTCGGCGCGCGGGGGCGGGCACCTCCGAAACTGGAAAGGCGGCCAAAGAGCTCGCCGGGTCCCGCTTTCCCATCGGAGACACTGTCCCACTTCCAGCTATACGCCCGCCCCCGGCGCGCCCAGGCTCCCGGCACGTCCTCGCGTCACCGCCCCCAGGTCTCCTGGCCCAGGGGCAGCGCCCCCAGAGCCGCAGGAGACCTCAGCTGATTTATTTGGAGGCACAATCCCAGCCACCTCCGGAGCTCGCACTGCATTCTAACTTTCTCCTCCTCGGGCAGCCCGAGTGTCCCCCTGGCGCGCCAGCCAACTCCAAATCCCAGGGACGAGGGGAACCCGCGGAGTCAGGTACCAGCAAAGGGCCCCCGGCCCTGGCTGGCCCAACTGTGAGGCAGCCTCGCCAGCTCCTCGAATGGGTCCTCGGATTGGTCTCCGAGTCCGAATTCTCAGCATTTCGGCAGTGAGAATCTTGTCAAATGTCCTTCCTCTCCCATTCCCTCCCTGGGCCTTCTGTCTTTGCTATTAGGGCAGTTTATAATTTTGCACATCAAAAGTAACTCATCTGCCAATTTGTAATTAAAAGAAAAAAGGAAGGAAGACTAGGTCTCTGGGCTGTGTGGGCGTCTAAGTGGGAGTTGACAGTGTCTCTTCCAGCTATCAGTTCTCGCCCTCCAAGTGGCACCTCGGCCCCGGACGCCGAAGAGCTTCGGGGAAACGGCGCCAGGTGTGAACAAGTTAGAGCAAGTCCCTGCCTCGCGGGCCCCTCCTGCTCCGCCGGGAAACACGCACACGCACACGCACACGCTCTCATCCGCCCTGCCCTCCGAAAAGAACCGTCTCAGGAGGCAAGGAATTTGGAGGTGGCACTCCTCGGAAATAGTCCCAGAGATGCGCTCGGCTTTGTTCAAAATGCATTGCCCCCCGGAAATGTGTAGAAAGGAACCCAGGGCAGTAGGCAGCTAAATTAGTTGTATACGCGGACCCGCGCACACGACCTGACACACACCAGTTGCACCGACTACTTCCGGAGGGCTGGCCCTTTGTTCTAGGATGCTCCTAGGATTTCGGGCCGCCAGAAGGCTCCGGCGGGGAATTTCAGCGGTGCTGAGAATTCAGATGGGCGCCCGGCAAGTTACCTGCCAGGGGCTGCTCCCCAGCGGCCCTCACCGTGAACGCGGTGAACCGACGGGCCGCGTTGGCCCCGGACTGCGCTCCCGGCTGGGCCTGGGTACTCGTGCCCACGCTCCGGTCCAAAAACGGACCCGCCCCCCAGGGCTCCCCACTTCTGCGGGCGGCGAGGGTCCCCCGGATTCCCCCTCCTTGGCTCCCCTCCCTGCTGGGCGAGCTGCTTTGAATTGCTCGCAATTTGCCGAAGGCGGTGTGCTGGGTTGGACGCTCCGGGAAACAAAGCAACCAAAAACAGCTCCCAGTTGACGTCAACTTATTTCCAGAAAAGAAAATAGTTCTGTGCTCCCAGGACAAAATCCCCCCCAGGGCAGGTCTCTACTGGCAAAAGCCAGGCGGCGGGGTGGAGAATAGCAGAACCAAAAAACCCCAAGCACAAATAACTTTTTAACGGACTTGGAAAAACAGCAGCTTCAGATGCTGCCTGGATAGTTTGCAAACAACGGGCAGGACCCCGGCTAACATTAGAAATGAAAAAACGCACCTTAGAAAGTACGCCTCGGCCTGATTATTGGGCGACTGTGAATCAGCTTCGTGTCACCAGCTCCTGAAACGCTACCAGAATTCTTTGTCCATAATGATACTTCATCAAATACTGGAAAAGACCTCTTCAGGTTAGTACCCACAGCATTTCCCAGGAAGAACACCCAGAAAAACCAAGCAGTGATAAACCTGTCCCCCCCTCGCCCCCCAACCCCCATAAATGTTGCTTAATTTTTAAAACCCAATAACACAGAATTACAGCTGAGTTCATAAAGGAGTTCAATTCCAGCTTTAATAAATGATTCCTTAAAAACATCCTGTGGTTCCACACACTCAATTCCAAATTGAGGGAATCAAAAAAGCTTTCTTACTATTTTGGTAGAGAGGCAATATTGGTTATCTTCTGCCTATCAGCCCAGCCCTGATTTCACCACTTTGATTTTGCCCTTTCATGATGTCCATCTAGCTAGCTCACCACTTGAAACTGACAGCTGCCCCTCAATCCTTCCTAAGGACAGTTATTTCCTGTGCGGAATAGCTTCTGCACGTATAAAACACACAGCTTCTTTATATAAAAATGATTCCAGTACTGTACAGAACATTTACTGCAATTATTTAACTGTCAGAACTCTTTACTATAAGCTATCCTAAGAGGTTTACAACTTCAACAAGATGCGCCACATTTTTGTCTCTTTCATTATCATTACAAAGTACCATCTATATATTTGTGCTTCTCCACTCCTTAGATTAGTTGAAAGTAGTGGCATGGTTATTTTGGAAGGAAAAACTCCAAATGTTCCCTCCTCATTTTATAGCCCACTTACTTACTCCCAACCGGTTCACACTGTAAGAAAGATTACTCCATAAACAAACATATTCAGCTCTTCCTTCTCTTTGCTTGAAGTCTTCTGACCTCATCTGTTATATAATTGATGTAGTTGCTTTTTATCTGTTTCTTCTCCTAAACCTATATACCTTTGTAGTTTATGCTGGTGCCTGGGACACAGAGAACGCTCCAGTTGTTTACCTTCAGTGAATGAATGAACAGGATCTGTGTTTAGTTAACCCCTATATTTAGGAAGAAATATTTTGGAGAAAAATTTGAAATATCATGGATCTGAATTTCTATATTAAAAATCAGGACAAAAAATAACTACAAGGCAACATTACTATTTGCAATAATGTTTACAAGTCAAAATGAATGTAATCACCGCTTTGGTTTAACATTTCCCTGCCATTAATTTACTCTCCAGTGGAACACATTATAGGAAGTAACTGCAGGAGTGAGGGACAGGAACTGGAGGGGTCAAAGTATTAAGGGAAGTGAGTTGGGGAGGATGTAAATGGATAAATTTAAGAAATGTTGTGGACTTTTGGGGGGCAAGGGCCAGAAAAAGCATTTAGTTCTTCATCTAAGACACTTTTTAGTTCATCACTATTTTGAGTTCATCACTTTTAAGTCATGCTTTCCTGATCTGATTACTAAAAGATTCACAAAGTACTTTGGAGGTTAAATATGAATTCAAATTGAAGCTATTTTGACTTTGTTTCAGAGTTTTACTACTAAATTCTGTTGAATTTAACTGAAGATCATCTTGAGTCCTGTTTTTTGGAACTCAGATGAAAACAGAATCCATGTAATCTAACTCTACGAGGTGGAAGAAAAGAAAACTCTGTAGGAACAGAAACTGCATCTTATTTATTACTGCATCTGTGGTTCATTTCTAATACTGTTCCTTAGCATATCTTAACAGAGTGGCTGGGACATAGTAGACACTCAATGCACATACAAAGATGCATGTGTAGGGAGAAAGCTAACCGCCACAAAAGGTCACCGAGCAGGGTGGTTTAAAAATTGCATCTTTGGGTTTGAATCCTAATTTGACCTTACTGGCCACCTTTATTATTTTATTATCTGGATGATAATATTAATAGCCCCTACCACATAAGATTATAGTGAGAATTAAATGGGTTAATATGAGTAAAGAACATGATACAGTGTCTGGTACATCAGTAAACATTCAACTGTTAGCTCTTAGTTATTAAGGCTCTAATATTTTCCAGCCTTGATTATAATAGGAAAATCAAGGCCAGAGAGGCTCACGAAGGTTAAGCCACTTGTCCAAGGTCTCCTGGGCCTCCGTAGGGCAGAAAAGTGTGGCTTTGTACCCCATGCTTAAGCAGCTTGTCACATTCAGCTTCTAGGAACCAAAAAATGAAAAAAATAACAATCAAGATCTTCAAGGGAACAGTTTCCTACCATTAAAACACTTCTGCGTGTTATTTGATTGGGAGTCTTGGAAAGCCAGAGTAGAAGTAAGCCAAGGCCTTGGACTGTGAGCACAGCAGAAAAAGCCCAGGGAAGTGTCACCTTATCACTTGGCACCTAAAACACTGGCACTGTTTTCCTGGGCAGTATAGACCCATTTGTGTCTTAGAAGAAATGACAATGAAGAGGCAAAAGGAATGCCCATACACCCAACCACATCAGTTAGGGGTTTTCTATTGAAACCCTGGGCTGGCCTGCATAAATCTCCCGGGGCAAAGAGTGCTTTACCTGTTTTTATCTTTGATGTTTTGTTAAAAAACAAGTCAGAGTGAATTTACCACAGTGATTGGCAGGTGTAGAATTTTTAGTTTCTAATTGCCACCTGGTAACTATAATTCTTGATCTTTCCACCTAATAATCATCTGCCAGTTTCTTAGCCTGTTTTTAAAACAGGTAATGTACGAGGGAAGTGTAGCTTTCCATAAGAAAATCGTGGGGTTTTTTATAGAGCTTAAGAGTGTGCTATTTCTCTTTGGTATAATGTTCTGAAAATGAAACTCCTCTTGGCTAATAAAGAAATCAAATGTAAAGGCTGTCAAAGTTAAATCAAACATAAAATTAGTAATGATAGTCATTTCTTTATCTTCTAGTCATATATATTTTATAGGATTAAAATGGATGTTAGTCCTATTATTAAATAGCATTTATTTCAATGCCGTTACAATACTAATTATGGTGGAAAAGGAGAGAAAGATATGTGTTAATGTCATGTAACTAAATGCATATTATTTTAAATAATGGAAGAGCTATTTACAATTGTCTCAGAACACAAAATATTCCTGAAACTACTTGCTACATGTCAAAAAAAAAAAAAATAGCCTATTAAATTAGTAAAGCAAAACAAAGCAAACAACAAAAAAGTGAAACACCACCTTATCGCCAAATGTTGGTCTGAAAATGTTATTCTGATATATTTTTATGTCAATATCAATTAAGATAACCTTTTAAGAAAGCAAGTAGGCAACCTCTCAAAAGCCAAGCCACAAAAATGTTTCTGACCCAGAAATCGCTTCTAGCATTCATCTTCTTAAGAAATATCTAATTTTATTGTGTTTAGGTAAAGTTTGGCTTATTGCATCTGGACCACCTGGACAAATGAGATTTGCCGTATACATTGTAAAAGTGTGCTCTAGAACTACATTTCATAATGTCTTGGACACTGATCTTTGTTCACAAACATTTAGAGAGTAAGTATGTATTGAATGAAGGAAGGAGACAATCGATTAGGGTAGAATCACGTCTTCTCATGTTCTATAGCAATGTCAAGCACCCTTCGACAAATACCCGTAATGATGTTGGAGATAAAGTATATCAACCAAAAAAAGGGCAAGTGAGGATAATTTTAAAGCCCATATTGCAATATCTTCACGAGTCTGAGAAAGTTTAAGGACCAGATTTTGAAGCTCTAGATATCAGAAATTAGTATCTAGGTATGTCCTGGCAATTCACAGGATGTGCTGAGGAGTGGGTATGTACCTGCCCCCTGGCTGTTTCTAAATGAACTAAAAAAAGGGAGAAAAAAAAAATCCCGTTTTAAATACCCAGAAGCACTAACCCACATTTTGAACTAATTGACTTACTTTTTCTTAGGAAAGCTTAATTTAACTGATAGGGGCACAAGGGTTTATCTGAATATTTAAAGAAGCCCTGGGATGGGTTTGTTCTATTTCTTTAATTTGATGCTGGAGATCCAGGCTTTGCACCTGATGGAAGAGAAGATGCCTGAGAGAGGGGCGGGCAAGCAGGAAACACTGTGACCTAACCCCCCTATTTTGGGTTCTAAGTTTGCAGAGCCAGGGCAGGGCAGATACCAGTACAGAACTCATCCTTCCTCACGTTACTCTTCTTACAGACTGCGCTTAGACTAGGATACCCCAGAGGTCACACGTTGTCTCTACTCCAAATAAAAACAGACTCCCCTGACGGTGACAGGCATCTGTTTGTTTTACTATCTTTTCCCTCTTTATGGCTCCTTCCCTGAAAGTAAAAAAAAAAAAACCCAACAACAACAGCAAAGCAAGACACACTGTAGTTTATCATTCTCCCTAATTATAAAAGCAATAGGTCCTCACGGGGGAAGATTCAAAGAGTATGGAATCCAGAGAAATATATGTGCACCATATTCTGTTCTTGTTAACATTTAGGAGAGTGCTTGCTATGCGTCTGTTTTTTTTTTTTTTTATATTAACACTTTCAAGTCGTTCTCATGAATGTAGGTGAGGATTGTTCCTAACTGCCAGATGAGTGGAAACCCAGAGAGCTTGAACAGCTTGCCCGACATCACAGAGCTAACGAGGGCCGGACTCGAGCACACGCTCTCTCTTAATCCACCAGAACGGGTCCTTCAGTTGTATTTTCCACTGCCTGGGAAAAAAACCACTCTTTACATTTGAGTGTATTTCCATGAATTTGATCTCATGTGGTTTACTGTTTAAGGACTACATATTTCAAAATCTGTTATTCAAAATATGCAATCGGTGGATTTCTGGCAAACTCTGCCAAGCACACTGTAAGAGGCAGGAGGAGCAGAAAATTCTCTTCAGGGACACGACTGGCCTGACTCCAGGGAGGGGTGAACCTTTGGCAGGTCCATGTGGTCAAGAGTTTTCCTTCTGTCCTTCTTATGTCCATGTCCAGAAAAACATGTTAACCTATTCTTTATCCAGCTCTGGAAGTTGAGTTGGACCATCAGAGCTTGAGGATGAACCTCATTTCAGATCTTTTTTTTTTTTTTTTTTTGCCATCCATTTGGTAATACACACAGAATATAGCTTTCAATGATCCCTGAAAAGCCCAGAAAAGGCTTTGCTCTGGCTCTTGGGCCCAGTCCTGTGGCACTGTGGGCATTGTAAGGCTGTGTGTGCATTAGCACCGTGCTTTAATGGCTCAAGCTCACTACTAATTTAGCTTTCCTAGAACTATTGGCTTTTGACTTTAAAGCCTCAAGCAGTTCATGAAACTTAGAATGCATCAGAATCAACCAGTATCAACTTCTTTTAAATAAAGATTCTTGGGTGCCAACTCCAGGGATTCTGATTCATAGGTCCAGGGGGTAAAGCCCAAGAATACACATTTTTAACATTTTTAGCAAGCAATGAAGTAATTTCCTCTCTATAGCAATGCTTACTAAATCATTTTGGGGCCATGATTTCATATGAACATTATGAAACCTCTTCCTCAGAGCTTGCTCATTCACAACCAGTTCTGCCTCTGATTTAGCGGGGTGGGGCTGGGGGCCACTGGCATTCTCAATATGCTGTCACGTGGTCTCCAGCACCGTTCGAGTGCTTTCCCTCCCCTGGTCAACAGTCTTCAGGGCTCCTTTCTACTTTAGTTTCAAGTCCAAATGCCCCATAATCTTGCCCCAGTCTAATTTCACAGCGTTCTTCCTTACGTCTCCCTAGGGTGAGTCCAGCCCTCTGTGGGCACGTCTCCAGAGAGAACAACCCTGGAAGGGGAGCAGACATGGCTGGAAGCCCCCAGGACGTGGCTCCTCAAACCTGAGTGTGCAACCGGATCCCCTGGAGGGCTTCTCAAAACAGAGGGCTGGACCCACCCGCAGTGTGTCTGACGCAGCAGGTGGAGGCTGGAGCCCGGGAAGGTACAAGCTCCCAGGTGATGTGGATGCTGCTGGTTCCTGGACCCCACTTTGAGAACCGCCAGCCTAGAAGAAGGTAGAGAAACGTATCCAAAGGGAAGAATCTGCACAGGAAAGGAGGAAAGATGGGGTTGGAGGCTGAGGGCGTGGAGCCTGGTGAGCCTCCCTGAGTTAACTCAGCAGGACCAGGGGAAGGGAATCTTGGCTGTGACTCCTATGACTATGACGGGAGGAACAGTGGGAGGCTTGAACCAACCCTAACTACCAGCTTCCTTTCGGACAGGAAACTCTTCCTCTCCTTCCCTCTGCTGATCTAAATTGTCCGGATTCTTTACAGCCCAGCCCCAAATCCTACTTCCCCATGAAGCCTTCTCCCACCACTGCTGCCCAAAGCAGACTGTCTCTCCTTTTGCTTGTCCTCAGGCCCTTTGGTCAGTGCCGCCCACGGGGGGTGGGCTCTGCCCATTGGTTGCTGGTTGCAAGGTCTCAGAGTTGTGCTTGGCTTTTCTTCCTTCTACTCTCACTCCTTGGGTTTTCTTCTCTTTGGGAGGCTTCACAAGGTGGGGGATTATCAACACTGGCTACACCTTAGAGTCACCAGGGGCAGCTTTTAAAAAGTAACAGCCCCATTGAAGAACCTGAGGGAGACATGTCAGCCCTCACCCAGCACCCTCCTCACGAGAAACAGAACAAATATGGCAACATTTTAAAAAAGTGTTTAACTTTGGTCACGTGGGTGTTCATTCTCTCTACATTTGTATATGCTCAACAGTTTCCCAATGAACATTTTCCCCACCCTGCCCCCTGACTCATTAAAATAAAAACTCCTGCAGCCAGGTCTGAGACCCTCAGAGCCCCTTGTACACTCTCCGGTTTTCTATCTTCAAATTACTTCTTTTTCTCCTTCCACAGACCTCTCCTAGACTGCAGTGGTTTTCGCCATCAAGCGCATGTTAGAATCATCTGGAAAACCTGCAGAAATACTGATGCCTAGATTCTTCTTCTAAAGAGTATCTGATTGACTTGGTCTGGGGAGGGGCTTGGGTGTAAGGAGTTTCCAAAGCTTTCCAGATGATTCAAATGCGCAGCTAAGATTGAGACCCACTGGCCTAGATTGGGAGACCCATTCACATGTGTCCACTCGGGGGCCTTTAATATGAAGTCTTGGGATTCCCAGTGGTCTTCTGGCGGTCTGCGAACTCGTGGAAATTGTATGCCAAATGTTCTCTATATGTACATCTGTGTGTTTTCCTAGAACATTTGCTGCTTTCAGCAGAATCTAAAGGGGTTTATGATTCAAAATAGTGTAAGGAACATTCGTATAAATGTGGAGAAATAAGCACAAGCATCCTGTATTGCTAGAAGGATAAACTGGTACCGTGTTTCTCAAGGACACTTTGGCAGGGGCTATCCACACACAAAATGCACATCCCTTTCAACCCAGCAATTCATTTCTAGGAATCTAGGCTGCACACAAAGAAAAACGTACAAGGATGTTCTTGAGGCATTGTTTGTAATAAAGACTCATCAGATACCATTTAACTCTAGAGATGGATGGTGAATAAATACATTTATGTCTCATCTATTCAGCAGAATACTAGCTGTAGATACAAAGAATACCATAGATTTGTAGGTACAGAGTAGAATGCTCTCCAAGGCATTTTATTAAATGAGTAAATATCAATGTAAAGTATGAGTTCACTTGTTGAAAAAACTGAACCAAAATGATATATGCACATTTTACAAATGTACCTGAACCAAAATCAAAATGACGATCTTCTTACCACCCCCACTGTCCATTCTAAATTTATCAGTTTTAGAGCCTGGCATAATTCATTTTGCTTAGCAGAGTTACTGGCACATAGAAGATATTCAATAGATACCAGTTGCATGAATTTTTTTCAGTTATTTTTGTTTGTTTGTTACATGCATTATAATTGTGAATTTACTTGTCTGCATCGCCCATTAGTCCGTGAGTTCCCTGCAGTGCATCTTTGTATAAGGAGGGGCTGTGAGGTGGATGTTAGACTGAGCACGGACTCAGGGCCAGACAGCCTGCTTTAGATCATGGCTGTGTCACTTCCTAGCTGTTTAACCTTGAAGTCACTCTTTCAGTCTCACTGCAATGAACTTTACCCACATCCACAGGCTGGGCTGTAGCTCACTGCATCACATATGTGGACCATCAACGCCCATTCACGTCCTGGGACCTTGTCCATGCAGCTCCCCTCTGCCCAGGACGCCTTTCCCTCTTACATACTTGACCCGCTTCCACTTCTCTGTACTTAATCTGACCCAGCTCATGTCTTAAAGGCTTTCACGAAGCCATCGCTGATCTTTGTCCTATGCTAATTCTTCTGTATTTTTTATTGTAATTTTACTGTCTCCATAGAGAGGCTCCAGCGTGCCTGTAAGTGCATGTGTGTTTTTTTTAAGAACAATTGTACAGGGTCATGGAACATACAATATTTATTCAAAGCAAGCCAAAGGGAAACCTCACCAAACATCAGAAGGAAAAAGAGATACTTGTACCTGTATCCTAGAATGATTTGATCATGAGAGTCAGGTCTTCTAAAAAGTTAGACCAACTTGTCCTGAAAGAGTAGCTATTTGGGGAGTAGATGACAGGAGAGGAGGTGAGGAATTCATTACTATTGGTATGATCCTTTGAAGATGAAGACAGCCAGGTGAGGGTGCTAAGTATCGGATTACTATGTAATTAGGGATCAGATCTGTTCCAGATCATTTGCATCTCTGGCAGAGTCTCACTTAATCTTTGCAAACAATTGAATTCTTTCATTCATAACCTTTCCCTTCATATGAACATGGTTCCAAGGGGACCCATCAGAGGGCTTGGAGATCATCCACTGAGTCCGGTTGCCTCTATAGATTATGTTATGGAAATGAAATCTTTACCTCCCATTCTGTTTTAAAAAACACGAGGAAGCAAGGCTCTTTTTTTCATACGGAGCAAGACTTTCCAGAATATACTCTGGACCTCAGGTCACTGAGAAATAGAGAAAGCCCATCCAGAATGTCCGAAGGTACATTAAAGAGTTTGTCATGCCCATCTGCAAGAAACAAACATGGATGCCTTTTTCTGGTGACTTTCATTTTGTGGAGCAGTGGTTTGAGTCTTCTGAGTCCCAACTTACTTTTTTGAATAAATTAGACTATCTTTAATTTGCTGCTTGATGCTTGTGTGGGGGTGAGCATGCTTTGTTTCCAGAACTTCTTCCCTGTGGGATGTTGCAGTGTTCGTGCCAATTTTTTTTCCCCCCACAAGACGGAAGAGTCAGGTTTAGTACTGAGGATTAACTCAGCAGTGGTCGCTAAACTCTTTGAAATCATTACATGAAAGGCAAAATTAGATCTGCATTAAGTACACATGTCATTGCTGTTTTTGTTATTATTGTGGGAACTGACCATTCAGAATATTTTTTTACTGAATAATTTTCTCTCTGGATTTCTGACATCTTAAGTTCTGTTGAGGAAAGATACGTTTCTTTCACAAGTACTCTTTGTATTTAGTACTGCAAATAGCTTTGGATCTTAGTAGAGTCTGAACCCTTTCCCTGTGGGATACAGTCCATCTCTTTCTTCATTTCCTTCCCAGTGCCTAACATAAACCCGAAGCACATAGTAGGGACCTGCAGCCGCGGGTTGAACTGAGTTGAATCGAATGGCTTGCCGTTTTGAAATGTGATCCAGTAGCTGTAACTAAATACTGTTTCCTCTTCCACTAAGTCAACTCAGAATTTTGGCATTTTAAACCATGTTTCTTCCTGAAATTCCGATTTTCAAGGCTTCCTGCTCTGCCCCGGGACCCCAGCACTGTGTCTGCGGGCTGGGTAGGGAAGTAGGAAGCTGGATGCCATCAGGACAGCCCAGGCTCCTGCCCTGTGTTTTCCCTGGCTGCACATCCTACTGCATCAGGTCCACACCTGTACAGCAGAGGCACCTGACCAGTTCCACCACGCTCCTTCTGGCTGTCCTAAAACAAACCAACAAAAGCTTGCCACTCTGGGTGCGCTGCCAGACTCTGGGTTGGTTAACAATTCACTGAGAAAGACGGCTCTGAAATTGTTCCTGCCTACAGAGCGTGAGGGTGGGGATATATAGAGATTTCCAACTTGACGAAGCCTGAATTTACATTTTGGGGAGGGAGCTTGTTCCCGGAGCATCTGCAGGAACATTCTACTTGGAGCAGCCTGTGTGCCATGAGGCTGGCACTTGGAGGTTCAACTTGACTCTGCAGGCTCTGTGGTCTGATCCCAAAGGCACAGCCCACACAACTGGCATTTCCCCTGTGGGCTTGGAGAATCTTAGACAATAATCCCCAAGCTCTGTTTTGGAAGCAAGATCTTGAAGGGGAGATGATGGGGTTGTGAGGAAGCCATCTGTTCCTTTCCACCCAGAAGTCTGTGCCCCTATGTCCTCTGGCTGGTCAGGCATCAGCTTTGAGGTTAATGCCACAAAAGGCTGCTTCCTGAGACACGAGAACAAGGGATGGCTTTCCCTGCTGCAGGAGGCTCGCTGGGAACCAGAGAAGAAGGGAGCTGACTCTGAGGGTCTCCTGCAAACCTCTCTCTCCCAGTAGAGTTCAAATGCTGATGTATTCCACAAAATATTTTTAAAGAGCTGTATCCAAACATTAATGTCTCTCGAATTGGATGGTTTCTGCTCATCTCTATGTAAAGATAAGACATTTCCAGGCATTTCCCATTGTTTCAAGAAATGTGAAACGAATTCTAACATTGAAATTGGCAAATTATTTACATACAAATTATATAACTACCACCCTGGAATCTATTTGCAAACTGAGCATGTTTTCTTGAGAGTCAGGGGGTAGAGTTAGGGGTGATGAGAGGGAACTTCTGTTCTTCTAGAGAACAATCTAGTAAAATCTCCTTTTAAAATGCCACCATATCAGGCGAAATAGGGGAAGGGGATTAGGAGGTACATACTTCCAGTTATAAAAGAAATAAGTCTTGGGAGGTAGTGTACAGCATGAGGAATATAGTCAGTAGTGTGGTAATAACTCGGTATGGTGGCAGGTGGTAACCAGACTTCTCATGGTGATCATTTCATAATATAGGACAATGCTGGGTCACTATGTTGTACACCAGAAACTAATATAATAGTGTATGTCAATTAAAACTTTTAAAAAATCCATAGCAAATAGGAAGTGAAGACGATGATTGAGATTTCTAATCTATGCAAAACAGTTGTCTCTGTGTCTGACCCCATGGAAGAAAAGCAACCATGAAATGATATATTTTCAGAAAAATACTGTTTATGAAATCAAAATCAAGATAACCAAGGCCTTACTTTCTTAAACATTTGTAGGATTTTAAGTTAGGACGTTTGGGTCCTTTACTTCTCTGGCCGTTTGAAAATTCATTCTCTACCTGTCTCCTCTCTACTTAATTAGGCATGATTCACAGATTCCACAGGTGATGTTAAATGAAACCCCAAGTACAGCAAAAGTAATGTAAGTGGAATTATCCAGGGGAAAAGGGTGAAGGAGTTAACAATACAAATGGACCAGCTCATGAATTTTTAAATGATTTTTTTCTCCTTCAACCTTAAAAAAAAAAGGGAGGTAGGTGGGATGTAAAGGCAGTCCATTTATATAACCGTTGCATCTAGAACCATTACACTGTAGGACAATACAAGTAAAAAACAGAGTAATTAACAGGATCCATTGAGAGCTTAATCAAGGCCAACACCGGGTTTGCTCCCTGTTAATTTATAACTAATTTCTGCTACCCATACACTTTCGAGGCTGAACGCAATTGATTGGAAGCTGAATCCTGAAAGCCCTGAGAGCTTCTTTTGCTAAATGGACCTTTGTTGGTACTGTTGAAGGAACCAAAAAACCAAAAATACATCTGCATTCCTAATGTGTCTTCCTTGTCAAGTAAGCAATGTTATTTTTTCTTTTCTTTCTTTCTTTCTTTTTTTTAAATGACATAAAAATTTGCTTTGGGTTGCGGGGAGGGAGAGGAATTACTGTTGAGCATTTAACAAAGGCAATCAGCCTGTAACTGATCCCACCTCCACTGAATAAGCAGCATTTTATCATAGGGACCAGACCAGAGGAGCCGAGCACCTTTAATGGTATGTAATTGACCTTTGCAGGATGCGTTAAGAGTTTACAAAGCACTTTCATATGTTTTATCTCATCTAAACGTCACAACAGAGTGAAGGCGTGCTATTGTTAGTCTCACTTGGCACAGAAGAAGGCCGAGGCAGAGAGCTTTTAAACAGTGTGCCCTGAAATGACTCTACCCAGGTATTAAGATGCAGTGAACCCTGTCCTTCGATCCCAAATCCTGTATTCCTTCACTACTACAGCTACCACCCCAAAATTACAGCACCGAAAGGGGCTCGGAGAAATAAGCTTGGCGCTTTGAGCAGAGCTTCACACAGTAACTGATAAAAACCCACTCAGATTTTTCCTTGCCTGACAATTCACAGCCCAAATGTCATGGAAAAGAAACACTTCCTGCCTCTCTCGCCTTTCTCCCGCCCCCAACACTCTTCTCTTCAATTCAGGCTGTCAGATTCTTCTTGCAAAGCATCTGAGACTCAAATCAGGGGAAGGAGAGGGCACTGTGGCAATGACAACTAGACTGTTAACATTAATTGTTGAGGGGGAAGTAGGGACACAGATTATCCACAAAGAACAGAAAATTCCCAGCTCACCTCTGGTTATGAAATAATTCATCTAACTTTATCTTAACCCTCTCCTGGTTCATACTTCCTAAAATCACTGACTGGAACTTGGTTTTAGACAGAAAGACACATTGCTTATAAAGTTATTCACTCACAGATAATTGAGTAATATAGTGTCTGAGAAACTAAATTGATTAGATATTGGCGGTGGATTAACAAAAACATCATGGAGATTTGGCACCAGGGCCAACCAAAGTCATGTGCAAGTTATAATGATGGGGGAAGCCAAGGACCCATGAGTAAGAACAGACAATTCCTGTGCAGTAAGAATTTAACTTCTCCACAACCAAAGATCCTTGACAACAGTATTGAGAAAAGATGTATTAGTAAAATCATTGACCCACAATGCCAACAAGGCTGTACTCACATGCTAGGTAGTAAACAACTAAGTTCCAAACAGGACGAACTAAATACGCTTTGGAACAACCCAGGAAGACTTTATGGAGGCGGGAAGATCTCTGTGTTACCCTTCGGGGAAGTGTTTGCTCAGGCTCTTATAGTTCTCATACTGGGGAATGACACAGGGAAAGCTGTGTTCTGGGAATATTAATTTTGTAAGAATGTGCAGAGACATTCTGGAGGAGAAAGATGCTTTAGAGAAGCAGAGACACAGAAGGGCAAAATCTGAGGACCATTACAAGGAGCGGCTTCTAGAACGGACTATCGATGAGAAGGAATCCAATGAAAACATCCTCATCGGGGGGACGGGGCCACAGTGAGTGCGCGCCCTAATTTATTATGTGACCTCTGTCTTCAGGCAAATAATCGAGCCTTTCTGGACTTCATTTGAAAACGACTAAGTTGCCTTCTTTCCCTGACGTGGAAGAATTCTGTGACTCTGGCGATTCAGACCTTGGGGACAGGGAAAATGGTGCTTCACTTGACTGAAATGAGGAAGCCTGGAAAGAGGCTTCTCATCAGGGGGACTTGTAACTCCACTCTGAGAATACGCCAGTCTTACTATGATATAACTCCATTACTTTCTGAGGACATCCCTGTAAACTCTGACATGTAGCTCCATTTCTGTGTGGGGACGACTCAGTCACAGACAGCTCCTTACCCTGCCAGGATGCCTTAATCATCTTGTGAGTGCAAGTCCATTATTCTGCTAAGATGTCCAGTCATACTCTGGGTATAAGTCCATTACTCTCTGAGTGGGCTCCGGGTACCACCATGGCTCCCAGAATATTTTGCCAGATGAAATTTCCAAATTCTTTGCTTCTCTTGCTAGTAATGATAAACTGTTTTTCCTGTTAAATATCCATTGCATCTAAATTTTCCCAGCTTTCTTTTTACAGAACATAAGGGCTCAAGAGTAAATTTCCAAGTAACCACTGAGTGTGAAAAAAAAAATTCTCTCACTAGTCCGAGGGCAGGGACTGAGTCCCATTCATTTTTGCATTAACAGGAACCAGTGTTGTCCCTTGCACATACTATGCCAGGAAGTGCATGTCGTTGAATGAATGAATAAGTAAATGATTGGCAGAGATCCAGTATTCCAGACTTTGGGGAAACTGGCATAGCCTTAACGAAAAGAGGAGAACTAATCAAGAACACTCCATGTCGCAGCTTTTAAAAATGCCCACCTCTGAATTAAAAAGCTAGTGTTACATATAGGTGTTCTGGAATCATTTACAGAGATCACGCATATTAACTGGCAGTCATAATATAGCCCATTTCAAACAGACATTCCCTAAGGAAAAGAAAAAAATCACCGGATAGCAAATGTAAGCTTTGCTACAACGCACCTAGATAGATAATGTTCCATACTGTCTTTTTAAACAAGGGCACGAAGTGTTTGGTGTAGTCGCCACGGAGAACAAATTACCTTCCTGAGTGAGTTTACACTGAATGCAAAATGGTAGACGGTACTTAATCCTGCAACCATTGAAAACTAACCTCATGCCAGTGGTAAGCTTTTTTATTCTTAGCTGGTGGTGCCATTAAAGAATAGCAAATGAGATTTCTCTCCGGGTGAGAAAACTGCCTCAGGTAATTCAAAGAGAGTGACATCACAGGCATGGGGTGCAAACTAGTGTGAGAGTCAGATCTTACCAAGTCCTCTTCCTTGGTTTTGGGTGGTGTTTTAGAAGGGCCAGGGTTAGCAGAGGGGCTGATGGAGGTCACGTCGGGGTGACTGTGATGGCACGGTGCTCCTATTAAAACTTCTCAGGGCGTGGGGTCACCACACCAGGGGAGGTGCTTAGCTGGTTCTTGGGCCCGGAACTGCGAAGGGGGATGTGGAAGGACATGGACGAGCCTCTTGGGGCAGGGCTGCCAAACACTCCAGTTTTCTTCCCTCTAAAATGCCTTTCAGTCAACCTCGCTGCACTTGTTTATTCGGGAATTGCCCAGCATGCTGGAGAACCCTGAGATACCAAATAAAGCAGAGCAGTCTGGGCGAGGGGTTCCCATGTATGTTGATTAGAGTAAATTCAATTTCAAGACGGTTGTCACCTCAGATCAGATGGAGCGAATGCTGGAATTGAAACAGTGCTGGAAAAGCTCAGGCAAACAAAGGCCCTCCTCAAAACAGCTTAGGTTTGGAGGAAATGATTTTATTCTATCTTAAACACATTACTAAATTAAAGGCTGATTGTCTAAGATACAGACCATGTAAATGTACTCTTAGCTGACTCATAGATACCAGTGGTTCTAACCCTATCAGACCAAATGCCTTCTTTTCATAACAGATATCTGGTAATTTCTCCTTACTGCTTTGCAACACAGTTCATCGATAATATACCCTATCTACACACAGACTCAAAAATCATCATACTCTTGAGTACTAGTGTAGTCACATTCACAGAGACAGAAGGTAGAACAGTGTAGCCAGGGTGCATGGGAAGGAGAGAAGCAGAGTTGTTTAATGGGTGTAGAATTTCAGTTTTGCAAAATGAAAAGAGTTTTATGGGCGGATGATGGTAACGGTTGCACAATGTGAGTGTATTTAATACCACTGAACTGTAAACTTAAACATGGTTAAGACGATAAATATTATGTTATTCCTATTTTACCACAATTTAAAAAAAATCATTATATTGACCTACTTGCAATGTAAAAGAGACAAAAAGGGGAAGTAATTTCTTTCGGAAGACAGACAACAAAGTGTTAATGCCAGCCACAGCTACGCTAGAAAACGTAAGGAGCTGGTTCGAAGCTGGCTACCTACGGAATCACCGTGACGTGAGTGGTGCAGATTTGGCCTGATGTGTGTGTTTCCAGAGCAGTGATGCTGAGGGTGGCATTTACCAAATGGTGAAAGACTCTTGGGAAGTTCCGCACAAAACAAAGACCAGTTTTCTCTGGCAGTACGGGGTAGTTGCATTTTGGGTAAATTCAGTGCATTTAGAGTCATGCAAAGATACATTGTGTTCATATGTTAAAAAAAATCGGATCCCTAGATAGTTATAAAGCAGATTTTTCACTTATATATTGGGTTGTGAAGGACACAGGATATGTCTTTGTGGTCCCAGACTGTTCATAGCACTGCAGGACATCTCCCATCCCTGGCCCTTGCCAACCAAATACCAGTAGTACCCACAGCCCTTGCAACAACCAAAAGTCCCCCCAAATTTCATCATGCCCCTTCTTGAGAGCCACTGACAATGCCGACTTTGTGCCCCAGACCCAGTCACCCTCTCACTGATGCTGTCTCAAGATTTCCCATCCCACTAGGATTTCCTCCTTGGAGCTCATCATTTGCTTGACCTCTATGATCATAAATGATAAAATGGCTTTTAACAGTGTTGCCCAATTAGCTGAAAACCCAGTACAGAGAATCTTAAGCAAGGACACTCTACTCTCTACTATGATAAATGCTGACAAATAATTGAGCTGATATCAGATATGGATTCTATTACTATTATTTTTCAGTGGAGGTACCGGGGATTGAACCCAGGACCTCATGCATGCTAAGCTACACCCTCTTTCCTTATATATGGGTTCTAAAAATTACCCATGGTGCACGCTGCCATGGGACTCCTCCCCACTGGCCTTCGGGCAAGTGCAGTAACCTGAAGTGCCTCCAGTCATTTGCGGAAGATAAACTCACATTCAAAATGGGTCCCAGTTAACACACACTTTTACCATAGTCTCTTTACTAAAAAAAAAAAAAAAATCCGTTAATTCTCAAGAGAGCAAGTGCTCGGAGGGCAAGCCCTCTTCGTTTTCCCGTTTTCTCACAGTGCCTCCCATGTATCTCTAAACCCCAGAAGCACTTGATACATATTTATTAAAATGATTTGAATCTGCCCAGGTAAGATATTTATAGTAACTGCCAATACTAAATTAACCCCCCCCCGGCTTCACTCCCTCCAGGGGGTGGAACTTGCATGTACCGTTCACTTTCAAGTGTGCCGTCATCCCACAATCAATGAAGGCAAACATGAGTCAGTCGTGGTGAAGATCAAAACTTCACGAAGCTATTCTGGCAGCGATTTCATCGCAGATAAAATGAAGTAACCTGAAATCTGCCGCGTAATTATGTCAGATAGCCTCACGTCATCACTTACTCACTCCCAGGATAAAACTGTTTCTCCTGGGCCCTACCAGAAACAAGTTTGGCTAAGGCAAGCAAACTCCCAATTATAGTGATATCTTTGCTGTGGAAAAAAATAATAAACGTGTAATTAAACTTCGCTGGTGCAACAATCCTGCCACCCCAGACCACGGAGGAAACCTGTGAAATTATCCTGAGTAATTTTCTCTAGTGTAATTTGGAAATTAGCCCACCTGGAGACATAAACCCACAATTTCCTCTGCCACTGTCTTATCACGTTTATCTTGTCTTAAACGCTGAGACTCCTGTTGCAAAAAGAAACAGGGTTGGACACTGAAATCTCAGCAACAGGGTTGAAGATTTCCGAAGTTTGAGTTCCAAGCCCATTGACTTTCTTGGTGGCTTCAAAGACCATAAAAACCAACCGAAAGTTCTGCAGGGCATAACCAACCTGCCAGAAAAGCCTTGCCGATCGCGGCAACTTGGATACGCGTGCAGACTTGAAACGCTAAGCGCTTTGCCAAGGCCTGCCTGCCTTGGAAGCCACACACATGCGTCTCCTGAAGATGTGTGTGCAAACCGGGCTCAGGAAACAACGCTTGTTAGCACCAAGTTCTGCCACCCCTTGAGCAGAACCATTTTTAACTTTCCTCTCTGTGTCTTCAGTGGTGGAGGACAGGGCCTGATGGCAAAACCAGAACAAAGAGGTGTGGTCTGTTTTGTTTCTCCAAGTGCCTGTCTGTGTGACTTGGGGAAATGGCTTTCTTAGCCTCAGGCTTGCCATCTGTAAGAGGAGTCTTTATTTGCAAAAGTGCTTTAGGATCTTCAAAGGGAAGACGCTCAACCATTATGCAAATATTTGCCTGTCTTTTAGGCTGTGCTGGTCATACTGCATCTTGCCCCAACCCCAGATTTCTCAGGGCATTTGGATCCCTTGGAAACTTGAGAATTTATCTTCTCTTCCTCAGACCTCCCCAAAGCCTCATGGAACACACCGACATTGTAGTCATTGGAGCTCTTCAAACAGAGCCAAGGGTCAATGCGGCTCTTAATGTCAGCCGTGGTGATATACGGTGTCACTCTGCCATTGGCATGGCTTGCTTGCTTTTACTTCGTACACATACTTATACACAAAATACCTACAGAAGCGCACACTCCCTGTCTGCCTCGACACTCATACAGCTGCCCTCCATTTAGACATCACAGCTTTCAGGAAGCCTCACGAACACTGCCCCCCACTCCCCCACCTCACTAGGGTAGATGTCCCTTCTTGAGCATTCTGCCTGCACTTAACAGCCAGGTATGGTAATTATGTGTTTGTTGTCCTTTGAGCTATATGCCTATGAATTCCCTGAAGGCAAAAGATTGTATTATTTATTGCCCTTTCTCCTGTGATTACTACAATGCATAGCCCACGGTAGGAATTCAGTATCTTTCTTAAAGGGACGAATGGATATTATATATGTGTGTAGACCTATATTAAGGTTTTAGGGCAGGAGGCTATAGCTCAGTGGTAGAGCCCATGCTTAGAGTGCAGAGGTCCTGGGTTCAATCCCCGGCACCTCAATTAACAACAACAAAAAAGGATTAAAAAAAAAGGATTCTAATGTATTTTTGCCATTTTCTTGATTTATTCATTTTAATAAATTGTTCTTAAGTTTTCAGGAGTTACAGAGACTCCTGGTAATCATTTCAAATAATTCAGAAGGAAATTAAGAGGAAAAAATGATTCTCCCATCTCTTTTCACCAATCCCACTCCATTCCTCCGGTGTAAACCATTGTTCAAGCCCTTTCTTTGCACTTATAAACATCTTTAATATATCAGCAAAAATATTTTAAGAAACACAATAGGTTTCTATTTCAGGTATTGTTCTATGTATTGCTCCCCCCCCCCAACTAATGGATAAAATATCTCATTCTTGTTTATGTATAAACTCAGAATATTTCTTCTTATTTGTTTTTTATGAAAATGTTCAATATACTTGTTTTTAAAAAATCAAACAGTGCAGAAAGAATAAAATGAAAAGTAAAATCGTCTTTGTCCTTTGCTGGTCTTTTGGCAGGTCCATGCCTCAGAGGCAAACACTTGTAATCTTGCCTCATTGTGTTACGACTGGTGGTTATCCCAACAACTCCAAATGACTTCTTGATTTCTCAGCATTAGATAGTATCTCTCAATGCCTTGATAACAGAGTTGAAGAATTTCATGCTTTTACTCCGCCCCCTTCCCCCTCCTGATTTTCCTTCCGTCTTTGTGTTTACTTATTTGAGTGGTTACCTTGATTACCTTATATAAAGTCTTGCTGTTTGAACCTCAGCCAGCAACCGCTGGTATTCTGCTGGTGCTTTGCGGATGTTAGAGCATCTGCACTTTTCCTCTCCCTCCGCTCCTTCAAACTTCTCCCGTCTACGCCATCGCTGTCATGGTCTGCGATATTTATATCTGGACTTTAGCGGTTTCCATTTCTCCTGTGCTCTGCTTCTGTCATCCAGAAATTAGATGAGGCTTCTTGTCTGTTAATAACACCTATCTTGTTGTTAGCGTTGTTATAAACCAATTCTTTTCAGGATATCTTGTATTATTTGCTGGGGCTTGGGGAGGTAGTTAAGTGCTCAGGCTGCCATCTTGAACTGGGCTCTCCTGCTTCTTTTGAATGTGGTTATTTCTTTCAGATACATTCATTAGCATTTCTTAACTCTGATTGCCCATAAGTACGATTCTGTATGTGATTTGAATTGTGTTAGAATTTGAGGGTTTGGAAAGATGTCAGTCAAGTTGTTATGTCCGTGTCATCACTGTACTTGCCACAGTTTTCCCTATTTTACACATCTCTGCTTTGCTTCCTAACAAGCAACGACAGTAAAGTTCTTCTGTAAATAATAATATATGTTTGCTCTTCCATAAATCGCTTGGACAAACTTTGGCAGCATAATGTTGTTTATAAAAGAACTGAACTGGCTTTAATGAAAGTATAGTTACACTAAAATCAAAACTCTATCAAGGAATTGAAACTGCTCATCTCACCAACTATTGTCACTATTTGTTCTGTCCTGTCTTCCCAAGTAGATAGTGAACTCTTTGAAGAATTACAAAGAGCTTCTGAAGCTGCATCTTCTCCTTTTTTTTTTTTTTTTTAGTTTGTACCTAGCAAAGTGCATGTCATGTAGTTGGTGTTGGATTAGGTTTGCTGAACTGAACTGAACCGATGCCAGTAGATTCTCCACCATAGACTTCTGCGCTCTATGCCATGCAAATAGCAAGACTGTGCCCATTTCTTCCATAGGTCATTGTATGGAAGAGGCCTCGAAATGCCTGAGAAACTCCCTTTTAATCATAATTATACGTGACTTCTCTTCCTCTTCTTAGTGTGCCGGTATTAAATGCAACAGGGAAACTGATTTCAATTATAGTGGATGCCTTACCCTTCCAGTTCATCAAATTACACACACACCACTTCCGTGGGGGTGATCCAGTGTAATTCTTAGTGCTGGGGAGCATGAACAGGGTGCCAATTACTCAAGAAGTGCTCATTAGGAATTAGAAAGCAAATATAATTACCACATGCCAATTGCATAGGAAATAAGAGTGCTTCTCAACAAAGCCAGGCTTATTTTATGTGTCCCATATAGCTCCCGCAGGACCTGTCCTTACCTGTTTATTTTATTTTTTTTTTTAACTCCATCAAATACTGAATACACATGGAAGAAAAAGACCTCAGAAATAGGAAACACACTACACTGCAAGCTCCTTACTTGCCTTACTCCTTTGCGTCTCCAGCACTGAGCTGTGCACACTGCGGGTGTGCTAAACGTACTCTTGGATCTTTTAAATACCTATGGTTGAAGAAACCGGATTTTTTTTTACAGTGTGAAGTTTTTCTTGCCACCATAATAAAGGATCCAAAGTCCTGAATGTGCTAGGGTGGCATTTAAATTTATAAAAAGTTTTAGAGCTGGAAATTACACTAGTGATGAACAATCTACCCCACCTCCCTGACCACCACCTGTACCTTCCACAGCAGGTACAGATAAGGCGCAGTGTGACCATGTGACCCCAAGGCCAAAAAGCCCCCTTCCTAGGTTTATGCTGTACAATCTCCACTTGGCTGTAATCACCCCATAGGTAAAGACCGCATCAAACATTAGCCCTGTATCTGCCCTGACCCTCACCTGTATTTACCCCCAGTTAGTGTCCTAAAATGTCTTGCGTACTTGGCAATCATAAGCTATTTGCTGATTAGTAATTGTATTATTACTATTTTTCATATGACCTTAGGAACTAATTAAATCGGACGACTATTTTGCAAATGACTTCAGAGAAAACCAAACTGTACATTCTTTTCACTAACTGTCCTCTGGAGTGTTCAACCTGATTTACATAAAGTTTACTTAGGATTTTCTGTACTGCTTCCTCTAAGAGGCTTAATTTTCTTCTTCAAATTCAGCTGTGTTCCACTTAAGATATAAATATTACATAGAAATATTTTGGGAAAAAGTCAGATTTTCCATAAATTACAAGCAAGAACCAGAAGTTGTTTCCTGTCATTAAAATTTTATGTTCCCAATGATACAAATGAACTTATTTACAAAACAAAAAGACTCACAGACATAGGAAACAAACTTAATGGTTACTAAAGGGGGAAGGTGGGGAGGGATAAATTAGGAGTTTGGGATTAACATATACAAACTACTATATATAAAAATGGATAAACGACAAGGATCTACTGTATAGCACAGGGAACTATATCCAATATCTTGTAATAACCTATAATGGAAAAGAATCTGAAAAAGAAAAGATATGTATGTATAACTGAATCACTTTGCTGCACACCTGAAACTAACACAACATTGTAAGTCAGCTATACTTTAATTAAAAAAAGAGAGATGATCAAGACAAAAAAATTCATATTCCCAATCCTTAGTAGCAGGAAGAAACATTCAGTAGTGTTGAAATGGCCCGGCAATGGCCAAACCAGAGCCCGAGAACAATAGGTAGGCACCTAAGTGCTTTGTTTTTGACTCAAGCTGAAAGGAGAAACCAGAGCAGGTGCCCGACCAGATAATTGCTCTGGTTTTTCTCCTTCCAGCTTAAGAGTCTGAAACAAAGCACTGAGATGCCTGCCTATTGTTCTCAGGCTCTGGTTTGGCCATTGCTGGACTGTTTCATTGTTGGCGCTTAAATCTCCAGACGAGGGAAGGAGACCTGTTTATCCTTTTGAGTCACGGGAGGAAATGTAGGACAATGAAGAAAATGTGAGCTGCCCCCATTTTCGCATCTCCTCCTCCATCCAGCTGTCTGGAGATGGTGGCCAACGGTCCCCTGGTCCTTGCTGATTCTCTCTGAAGCAGACAAGTTCCATTCTTAGGAAGCCTCTCTGGGTTTATGAGAGTGCAGGATCCACCTGGCCAATACCAAGTGGGTGACTTTCGAAGGGAGGTGATTCACTCAGTCAACAAATATGTACTGAGCACCCACCACATGCCAAGCCCGGCTCTAGGCTCTGGGAATCTACATACAGTGAGCAGGGCAGGCAAAGTTCTGCTCTGTTTCTGGTAGGGGAGACGAAGAAACACGTGCATATATAATGCACTGTCGGGTGTCATTTGTACGCCGTGCAATAAGGAAAAAACAGAGCACAGCTGGCGGATAGAGATGAGCGGAGACTGCCAGCGGTGGGCAGGGCTTCCTGCTGGAAAGCGAGGAGGTGGGACGCCCAGTGGCCGCAGGGCTCAGAGAGCGGTGAGTCCCGCATGAACCCGGTGGACACGGCGCGCTGTGATAACCAACGCTGCGGGACGGGATGAGCAGTGGCTGGGCGCCGGCCTTTGTTTTCTGCAGTTGAGGATGTGGTTTATTTCTATTGTCATTACTTCAGCAATTATTCTTACCTCTGTTGGCTTAGAGCAGAGGTCAGCCAACTGTGGCCCACGTGCCAAATCCAGCCCACCGTCTGTTTTTCTGTCTGTTTTATATGGCTATGGGCTAAGCATTTTTATTTACTTATTATTATTATTTTTACATTTTAAAATGGCTGGGACAAATTTTAAAAATATATTTTGTGACATGTGCAAATGATGTGAAATGCAAATTTCAGGGGTCCTAAGTAAAGTCTTACTGGAACACAGCCATGCCCATTTTTTAGGTACTGTCTATGGCTGCTCTTAGGCTGTAACTGTAGAACTGAATAGCTGTGAGGAGACCGTATGGCTCACCAAGCCTAAAATCTGTAGTGATTTGGCCCTGTAAGAAAGAGGCTGCTGAGCTCTGGTGAAGAGTTTGGGCTCACCAAGGAACTGACTACAACGTTTATGGTATATGCTGAAAAAACAATACTATAGCCTTGAAAAAGAATGAGATCAATCTCTATATACTGCCACAGGAAGATGTCTGCATTATGTTAGGTAAAACAGACACAAACAATTTGAGTGCAGTGCATCTGGATTCTCTGAATAGACCACAGTGATATAAGGTCCATGAGTGCAGCCCTTGGTTGGTTTTTTTTTCACTGCTGTATCCTCAGTACCTAGAACCTTGTGACCCTTGGAACACGCTCAGTAACTATTTGTTGAATGAATAAATGAATGAATATAACTCAACATCTAGGGAGCTACAAAAGGAAAGATTTATAACTTTGGATATATAAAAACTTAAAAGTAAAAGATACAGTTTTTGCACAGTGAGACCACCATGAGTAGGCAACAGACTATCGATAAACCTCAAAAAAAAGCACCAAGAGTCGATTCCTAAATGAGCTCCTACAAATCCATCAGAAACCCAACAACCCAATAGAAAAGTGGATGAAGGATACTAACAGGCAATTCTCAGATAAGGAAACGGCAAATGGATGGTCAAGCTACTTAAGAGAGAGTAGCAAACTAAACTAAAATTTTCCATCTTATCTCTCAGCTAATGAGGACACCTTGTACTAGGAGAATTGTAAATTGGCAAAACTTCCTAGGAAGTAGTTTGACCGTATCTAACAAAAATTTGAAGGGCATAATCCCTTTGACCTAGTGATTCGTATTCTAGAAAGTCATCCTGCAGAAACGGTCACATCTGAAATGATACAATTACTTTTTTTTTTTTTTTATTGTGATGTTGTTTACAATCCCAAAATATTGGAAATAACCTAAATGTCCATCTGTAGGAGAAACAAATGAATGTTCAGCCTAAAAAAATATCATGCAGCCTTAGATAAGCATTAGGCAGCTTTTCATGTATAGGTGTGGAAAATTTCCAAATACTAAGGGAAAAGGTATAAAGAACATGTATAGAATGAGACCATTAAAAAAAAAAAAGGAAGAAAAAAGAATTTATATGGGGTTCCGTGCACAGACTATTTGTAGAAAAATATACCGGTTAACAGTGGTTGCCTCTGGAAAGGGGAACAGTTTGGCTGGGCAACAGGGAGGAAGAAAGCCTCACTTTTACTTCATGCCATTTGATCCTTTTTATATCATTTTAAATAAAATGTAATTAACATTGAAAAATGAACTGTATTTTGAATGAACTTAATTTTGAAAAAAATACCGAACATACATAGGAAACTCTGAAAGGATATAGATAACTAACATTACAGGGAACTTTCACTTTTAAATTACATATTTCTGTAATATTTAATAGCGGCTAGACAGTAATCAAGAAAAATAAGTCATAATGAAGATATAAGAGAGCAGAAGTGAGCATGGGTTTCCATTTATTTATTCAGAGGTTAGGGCTTAACAATGACACCTACTGCAAACACCAAGTCAGCTAAAATATGTCACTGGGCTCCATGCGAGACTTCGTTCTGTGCAACTGGGTGCTATCTGATGCCCTCTACTTTACCTTGTAGGAATTCACAAGCACTTGGCCATAGATAAATTGAACCAAAATGCATAAAAGTTTCTTTCATCTGATTTATCGTCTCGATCTTTGGCACAACAAAGATACAGTGAGGTCATTAGTCAGTCATGTCAGCTATCATTTTAATAACATGACATTTTCTTAACAGATGTTTTGGGAAATTTAGAAATAGCCTTTCTGTTGAAGAAAAGTGGTTGGACTTCTCAGTCTATCAAAATGTGAAATCAGCTCCTAAGGACCCTGGGGGAAGATTATGATCATCTCAATCACGGTTTCTACTTTCTCACTGCACAGGACGGCCAGCCGCCCAATTTCCCTCCAAATGAATGCCAGGCTTTCCTCAATTTTGAGTTTAGCCCGTTGTTTTACATCCTCAGGTTGACCTCAGTCTAAAGGTCAAGGGCCAAGTCCGACACAGTGGCCTTTCTGTGTTTTCCAGATGCCAGATGGGTTTGGTGCTGGCCCAGAAGGTTGAGATCATTCCTGGTCTGGAAGATTAGGATTCTGAAGCAATATTGGGATTGGAGTGAGAGTTCTGATGGGCCATGAGTATCCTGAGTATTGAAGATTTAAGATTAAACAAAAGAAAGAAACAAAAAGAGCCCCAGCACCCAAATGGAAAGAGCTAGGGCTCTTCCCGTGGTGTCTGCGTGGCGTCCTGAAGTTGGAAAAGAGCTTCGTGAGGGTGCGCTGTGTGTTTGTGTGTTCACCCGTGACTACTAGTGAGAGACTAGCTTGTGTTGGCAAACTCTGTTTGCAGAGTGATCACTATTTACCCACCACTCAACTAGCAGTTTGAAAAGAAGCCCTGGGAGGAGGGGGCAGCCCTTTTCCTGATTTGCCCAGAATTCTTTCCTTTAACACACCCATCCCTGTGAGCACGGGAGCAGACACGCAGTACCGATCATGGTACCCTAGCCACCGCGACTGGTCCAGGGATGGGCATGTGATGCAAGTCCAGCCAATCGGGAGCTTTCTCCGGGATGTTTCAGTAGAAGCTGAAGAAACCCTTACCACTTCTCACTTGTTAGGAGCCGTGCGATTGTGACTTGGGAGTGGCCAGTAGCCATGTTCCCAGCCAAGTAGGGAAACCTGAAGGCTTGAAGTTCCAGGAAAAGCCTGTGCATTGCAGTGGCCTGATTGTGTGTGAGTCACAAGCCAGCCCCGGGCCCACTCCTGCCTAAGGTCAGCTTCACATTCTTGGGGTTCAGTTACAGGAGCCCGAGCTCTGCTTTTCGCCTTTTGAGTTAATTCACTATGTGTTTCTCTGCCTTGCAATGAAAAGAAAACCGACAAATATAGATTGATTTATGGAAAAACAAGACAGGGCTGCTGCCCTCAGAGAGCTTATGATTCATATGGAAAGACAGGGACAACTTCAGAAGAAAATACAAGTTAAATGTACTTAAGCATTACGTTGTGCTTCTGGCACCCCGGCCTGTGCGGTGGCTGAATCTGTTGTCAAACGGAAGAAGAATGTGCAAGAGTAGACAGTTGACTGGTTTAGAACAATGACCATTGTTCAGTTCCCCGCAGGACTGAGACATTTCTAGTCCTGGTTTTAAACTATTTCATATTCTGGAAGACAGCAGAATGAAACGGAAAGAACACAGGCTTCAGAGCCAGACCGGGGATGAAGTCTGGTTTTGCCACGTCTCAGCTGCCTGCTTAGGTCAGCCTGGATGTCTTCATCTGGGAATACCACTCAAATGACTCAAAATGCCTGGAACACCATAGAAACGTACTTTCCAACCCTATAAGTCTGGAGGTAGGGTAGCTTCGGGGCTAGTGAATTCAGTGGTCCGATCACATCACCACGGACCCTGGTTCTGCAGTCTGTTAGCATATACCACATTCTCATGAGGTTAACTCTATTATAGTTATAGCTAAATTTAGTGAGAAACGTGGCATTATTTTGCATGTCTGCAAATCTCTTTCATGCCTGCCTTCACAGAAGACAGCTGGAATCTAACATCTGCTTCTGCGTTCAGTCTGTTGCGATATCTCGTCACGTGGCCCCTGGAAAACTCTGCTCTCACAACTGCGAGGGAATGAGAACAAAAGAGGCAAATTGTGTCATGTTGTATTGTGAAAACAATTTTGACTCACAGGGCCCCTGGAAGGTTTTTGGAGGAACCCTGTTGTCCCTGGATCACACTTTGAGGACTTCTGGCATAAAGATTAGCTCAAAAGGGAATTTATACTCTGTGAAAAACAGAATTTGAACACAGTGAAGTTTATCAATAAGTACGGAAATACTGATTTCTAGGTGGCTGGGATATTAGTCCTGGGGGCCAAGGCTGCACAAGTTGGGGTGACAATTACCCAGGTGGCAGGTGACATCAGGAACAAGGTAGCACATGGGTGCAAAACCCATCATCAGAGAGTTGTTTTCGGGGAACTGAGGAGCATAGTCTTGACTTAAGCGGAGCATAAGATGCTGGGATGTGAAGGAAGCCCAGAGAAGGAGGGGCCAGCTGGGGAGGGGCTTCAGGCTACTCAGAATTTGCATGAGCTGGGAACAGAGCAGAGCCACAGCCAACGCAGAGCTCGGCCAGTCCGTCGCTTTTCTACAAGGAGTGGAAACTCTTTTTCAAAAGAATCCAACACAAAGCTCTAATACACAAAGCATAGAAAGGTCTGGTTGAAGTTGGGAAGGGGTCTGTGTGGTCTTGCTTATTCCTCCTCCCATCCCCACCCCAGGCCCAGCCAACCCTGAGGCCTGGCCTCCCACCTCTACCCTTCCAGGAAACATGACAGGAAAACCACTGATCTAACTGCAGACAGTCAGCAGAAGTGGTAAATACTCCGAGTGTCTGGCCCAAGGTTCCCCTCCCCTCAGCCCACGTGTGTGGGAGACAGACGGGGACAGGAAGGCTTGGAAGGCGGGACCGTCCACAGGAGGCTCTGTCACAATGAAAGCCTCTGACTAGCCCTGTGTCTGGGGGACAAGAGCCGGCAGATGGCAACAGAGAGACGAGACCCAGGGGGCATCCGAGTTTGAATCTTGCACCCTGGGCCAGCCAGCTGGCCACGTGGGGACGCCGTGAAGGTGAAGGGTTAATAACAATTAGCATTGAGAACTTCCTCTGTGCCAGGCCCTCTGCTAAGCACCTTCCAAGGATGATGCCGTTTAACCCTCACAAAATCTCTATGAGGTTCGATTACCTTCTACATGTTACACACACTGGAGACTGAGGAAATTGTGTGAGCGGTGGAGCCAGGCTTTGAACTCAGCAGAATGATCCCAGAGCCCTTGTTCCTAAGCACAACGCTGTCCTGGTTTCAGAAGGACGGTGATGAGCTCGCATATCTACCATTCCTCCAACCAGCCACTCGACAAAAAATTGTGAAGCGCCCACTAAGTACCTTGCGGGAGACAGAGTGGCGAACATGGCCCCTGCCTTCAGGGACCTTGATAAAGCTGAAAAAAGAGATTGTGATCTAAAAACATTCTAAAGTAATGTGTGATTAAGGCAAGCCCTAGAAAAACCAACCATTTAAGTGTTGCTCTGATATTTTATATTATATTCTTTAAAAAAAATCAATATTCATATATTACTAGCATCAAGTTTCTGAAATTCAAGGAAAATTAGTCATATAGTCTTGCAGACTTTAAATGAATGTGAAAAAAATTATCCAAGACATGCCAACAATGCTTTCCAAATATGGTGGCCACTACTGTAGTTACTATTAATGGTCTACCTATTGGCCATTCCCTTTCTTGCTTGCTAACAGCACCCCAATTTTACTCTGTTATTTTGTGGCCATATGGAACAAGGGAGGTTGGGCCCCACCTTGATGCTAGGGGGCCAGTCTTGACTGGTTTAAGCTCAGCATCATGATTCCATTCCCTTAACAATTCAGATATGAGCACACAAGGCAATTCTGGACAGTGAGATATGAGGAGAAATGTCCTAAGGGACTGTTATATGCTCCTGCTGATAATGAGTTACATGGGAAGAAACAGCCCCTTTTCCCACTTGAGGTAGTGATTCTATATGTGACACCCGGATCTGTGGCAGCCATGTTGTGACCACGAGGGGAGCTGATCTGAGAAGGCAGAACTGAAAGGAGGCAAAGCTTTTGTTGTTGAGCTGCTGAATTAGTAAACCCTAGAATAACTCAACCTCTGTCCTTAAATAATAATACATTTTTCTTACTTAGAAATGTATTAGATCATTTTTGAGTATTTTATTATTTGCAGTCCAAAGCATCCTAAATGACTGTTATTTACCCTATCTATTTAGAACCGTAGCTTAAAATGTACATTTGTCTTGCTTTAGTGAGGTTTCTCTAAGGAAATACAAACTCAGTCAGGCTTTCTCTGCTTATCTGGTACCATTGTACCTGCTGAAAAATGAATAGCTATTTGCAGAGCAATGTTAAAGTTTACATGATTCAGCTGCAAATATTCACTTATTTAGGTTACTGTTTAAGTTCCTTAATGGGTGAAAATTGCCTATATGCATTTTTGGTATTTCTAACTCTAGAAATCTGGATCTATTATATACATCAAGTATAGTATTTTTTCATGTGTTCAATAGATTTTGGCCAGGTCCCATATTGTCCCCCTTACAGGGACTAAATTTAAAAGAAAACCATCTAAATAATGATTTTTTAAAAAAAGATTTCCATGTCCAATAGTCCTGATGGGAAACTCCAGAAGAGTTCACTGTTGATATCCACATTAAGGGGACTACAAAGAATCAACGGTTCTGATTAAAGTGTATGAAAATACTTTGAAATACTAAATTATTTTGCAATCTACTCGTATACATCTTTTAAGGTTTATTTTATCTTCTTTCAGAAAAGGTAACTGAAGATGAAAGATGAAGCCCATATTGCCCTAGAATTTCTAGCTGATAAAAGGCCCTGAACTGGGGCTGAACCCCAGGACTGCAGAGCCCAGATGTGCCCTAAACTCCATCCAGCATGCTGGAACTACCCCCTTGCCTTCACCATGGCCACCTGCCTGCAGAAATTGTAAGAGGTAACAAACTGTTCAAAAGGTGCACAGAAGGAGGGAGTTGAAGCAAAAACCTGCCTGACATCCATACCCAGTCATCAGCTGCACAATTTCTCTAGTTACCCTTAAGTCCTCTCGAAAGCAATTAAATGAAAATCCTGGGACAATGAATTATTTTTAACATTACAGCCTAAAATCACACACTTACTCAGTCACCATAACTACTGGTTACTCTGTTACTCTAGTAACAAAGGATTAAGCTCTCGGTTTCTATCTATTAAGAGGGGAATTAACTTCATTCTTAAAACCCATCCTTAAAAAACTCCTTATATTACAAAAACTTAGAAACAGGGTTCCCCTTGCCCCTTGGCTGGAAAAGTAATTCTTCAAAACTGTGTAGTTCTTCTGCAGTGAAATAAATGAAGTCACACTGTGAAACTAATATGTCCATTTCAGAAAAAAACATGAAAAGGATAAAATCTCAGAATCCCATGGTTACCTTAGGAGCGTTCATTTACAACATTTCCATGGCTACTGTATCACCAAGCTGTAATGGTTTTATGCCTATCGTTTCATGCTTACCAATCTCTAGTTCCCTCCTCAACATCCGTGTGGGGTTTCTACCTGACATGCTCACTCTGCCTCTACTTGGACAGGCCTCCTAGATAAATTCACCGTCCACTCATCATGTTGACCTTCCCTGCTCCAAAGAACTTGACCTTGACCTCCACTCCGCCTCAGCAACCCACCCCAAGGCCACACCCTCGAGTTTGTCTTCCCTGGAAACTGCTCCAGCTCTGAAAGCTTAAACATTATAATCCTCTTTTCTCTGCAACTTCCTGTTTTCTGGTTTTCTCCTGTCCCTGGAGGCGGCTGATATAATGGGCAAATAAAACACGGGTTTGGGAACCAGAGAGAATGGGGTTTAAATACTGGCTCTCCCACTTGCTGGCTGTGTAGCCTCGGGAGAATGACTTTATATTTCTGAGCCTCACAATCCTTCTGTGCCAAAGAGAAAGCTCCGATTTTGCAGGACTGTAATGTGGGTTACAACGCGGGGACTGAAAGTACCAAGTAACACTCCTAGCTGATGCCCAGTAGAGCTCGTGTCTCCCCCTCCTTCACTCTAACACCCACAACTTACTCTTAGGTCTCAGAGAGAAGGCTGGTCTTGGGACCGTTCCAGCCTCTCGTCCCCCTGTGGCTTCACTCTCCCCTCTGCTGTCCACCCCGCCCCCCCGCCCTGGTTAGCACTCACCCCGGGGAAAATGCCCCACTTCCCTGGCTCACTCCCGCTCCCAGGCTGCTGAGGGCAAGCAGCTCGGCCGGGAGGCCCAGGGCATCTCTGTTTTTGAAGCTTCTCAAGGAGCAGGGGAGGAGGAGAGAGAGAAGGGAAGGGGGAGGGGAAAAGAGGAGGAGGAGAAGGAGAAGAAGCGGGAAGGGGAGGAGGAGGTATAGGAGGAAGAAACAGAAATCTGAAGATTGTGGACAATTTAAATGTTTACATTTGGGGGAAATACTCCCTCCCAGGTCAAGAAACCCCATTAACATGTAAGTGGCCATTTATCAACCGGGAGAGTTTGGAAGCAGCTCCTCCTCCTCAGCCTGCAGGCACTTCCCTGTGCTCCTTCGCAATCCTAAGGGGGTTGCTTCCACCCCCTCCAAGTGGGGAAGGCCTAGGGCGAGTGCCGCTAGTGACGTGTGGGTAAAATTGCCTGAACAGACCTCAGGAAGCTCATTTACTTGCGGCTGTGTGCTGCATTCCCCAGGACAAGCTTATTTAGCAGTAAAGGTAACATTTTAGCATCCATGCCGACTCTTATTTTTTAATTGATGCTTAGAAGCGCTTTTTATTGGGTTCCCTTAAAAATCCTGAAGTTTGCACTTAACAAATTAGGTTTTTAATGCTGAAAATGGCGCATTATGTGGTGATCATTTTGTAACGTACAGAAAGATCAATCCCTCTGCTGTGTGCTAGGAACCAACACAGTGTTGCAGGTTCATTATACTTCAGAACAAACACACTCATAGAAAAGGGGATGGGGGAATTGATGAATGGTGGAAAGGCACAGCCTTCCAGTTACACAAGAAACAAATACTAGGGTTGGAAAGTCCAACATGATTAACATAGTTAACACTGCTGTATAAGTTCTATATCAAAGCTGTTAAGAGGGGAAATCCTAAGAGTTCTCATTGCAAGGAAACGTATTTTTTTCTTTTTTTTTAAATTTCTACATGAGATGGTAGATGTTCACTGAACTTGCCGTGGTGATCCCTTCATGATGCGTGCTAAGTTACTTACACAGCACCGTATGTCAATTATATTTCAATAAAACCGGAAGACAAAAACACACGGACCCCCATATATATATTGCACTGTGATTGTGCTATCCATATTGACAGAGAAATTGAAACAAAAATCTCAGTGTGATCTTGAAGACTGTTGAACGTAAATGCTGTACAGCACAGGCTGCAATGTGAGGATTTCAATCTGTCAGTGTGACCTCACAATCCTGGGATGCTTCGTTGCTTGTGTCCACTTGGCTGGGCCGGGGTGCTCTGCTGTGTGGTCAAGTACCACTCTATATGTTGTTGTGAAGGATCTTTTAGCCGTGATTAACATTTAAATCAGTGAACTTTCAAGGGGGAAGATACAGCTCAGTGGTTGAGTGCATGCCTAGCATGCACAAGGTCCTGGGTTCAATCCCCAGTATCTCCATTAAAACAAAAAGTAAGTAAACCTTCCCCTGCAAAAATAAACATAATAAATTAATCAATCAGTGAACTTTCAGTAAAGCAGAATTTCCTCTCCATAACATGGGTGGGTCTTAACCAATTAGTTCCTTAAGAGAAAAGACTGGATGAAGGAATTCTGCCTCCAAACTGCCTTTGGATTCAAGACTGCAATCCCGTTGGAATTTCCAGTCTGCCTGCTAGCCCGTCTTCTTAGAAACTCTTTCCCTCTCTATCTCTCCATCAATGTCTCTGGCACCGTGTAACTGTGTTTAGACATAACCTTGAAGGTCTAAGTTTGAGGTCCTTCATGATGTCAGGCCTGGCACAGGGTCTCCCCCACTCCCTTCCCCATCCCCATGATGGGCCCTGAGCATCCGTACATTTCTCATTTCCAGCTTCAATTCAGCCATCTGTTTCGTTAGGATTCCTCATTCTTCTCTGGTGGGGCAGAAGCGGCTAGTGATCTGCCAATAACTTTTCTCCATTTTTAGTGGAAACAGAATCCTCACCTTTTAGGTGAACACTTGGCCATCTGGAATAAATACTATGTTTCCAAGTGTCCCTTGCAGGTACAAGCTGCCATGTCACTACATTCTGGCCAGTGGGGTGTAAGAGGAAGTGGTCTGTGTAGCTTGCAGGCGCTGTTCTTCCTTCCTCCTTGTTGGCAGAATGCAGATGTGATGGCCAGATCTCCACAGGGTGACTGGGATGGACAGCCATGCACAGAGGAGCAATCACACAGAAGCAGCCTGGGTGTTCAGCACTGTGGCTCCATCACCTTTCTTGAGCTCAACACCAGTAGACCTCTTGAGCTGTCATCTGCTTTTAACTAGACCCTCTGAGTTCCAAGCTTTATGTCTTTTTTTTTTTAATTGAGTTATAGCCAGTTTACAATGTTGTGTCAATTTCCAGTGTAGAGCACAATTTTTCAGTCATACGTTAATATACATATATTCATTTTCACATTCTTTTTCACCGTGAGCTACCACAAGATCTTGTATATATTTCCCTGTGCTATACAGTATAAACTTGTTTATCTATTCTGTATATACCTGTCAGTGTCTACAAATTTCGAACTCACAGTCTGTCCCCACCCCTCTCTCCCCAGCAACCACAGGTTTGTATTCTATGTCTATGAGTCTGTTTCTGTTTTATATCTAAGTTCATTTGTCTTCTTTTTAAAAAAAAATTTTTGAGATTCCACACATGAATGATATCATATGGTATTTTTCTTTCTCACCAATGTTTATGTTTAAGAAGAGATGCCCTTCACATTAAAAATGCAATGTAACCTAGTCCTAATTGTTGTAGCTGGTAAGGAATTTCTAGCAGCAGTTTCGTGATTAAACAGCTCATGCTTTGAATTCAGATCTCCATTTGGATTCTACTATGTCCCTAAGAGTTGAGTGACCTTGCCACCTTGACCAAGTTTCTTTACCTTCTTAAGCATCGGGTTCTTCTTCTACAAAATGGAGACAATAATCGATATCCAACTGACTAGGCTGTTGTGAAGATTAAAATAAATCAAATCAAAGTGCCCAGGAATAGTTTAATAACAGGAATGGTGTAATAAATGACATTGGCCAATGCTATTGCTTTTACTATTGTTATTACTTTCCATAATGGTTGTTTCAAACATTCTTCTCTCTTCAAGCTTTGAGCTCCATCTCTGTCACCCTCAGTCTCAGGGAGCAGAGCCCCAGCTGGGAGAGATGGGGATCTAGAGGGAGGGGCAGACTGGCGCAGGTTGTTGGAGCCCAAGCAGGGCTGATGGGAGGCACTTCCAGAGAAAGGAAGCCTGAGATGGAAGTTCAAGCCCGGAGCTAGGGCAGGAGGGCAGCCCTCCAAAGGAGTGCTCCGGCGTAGGTTGTCAGAACCTGAGCAAGGTGAAAAGGATGCCCATGTGGGAAGGATGGAGTGCCTTGAAGTGCTGGAAACCGAGAGGAGGACACCCATGCGGGTTGGGCAGTAATGGTGATGGGATATTGATTACATATAGGGAACTGGTCACATAAGTAAATACATTAAGGATAATGGGAGTTGATTCTCACCATCAGAGAAGGGAGTTGACAAATATGAGAGGGGAATATGGTGCAGTTTTCTTTTCTGTGATGTCTTTGCCTAGGTTTGGTATCAGAGTAATCCTGGTTTCGTAGAATGAGCTGGGAAATGCTCTCTCTTATTTTTTGGAAGTGTTTGTGAAGCACTGGTATTTATTTATGCTTAGGTAAAACTAGCAAATGGTACAAAATAATATCAAAGATACCAAAATGTTGTTAGTATCAGATAAGTCTTTTCAGGTTCTCATCTCACAATTCCTCTTCCCAGAGGTGACGATCTTTATCGCTTCTTCCCTAGGCTTTATTAACTTATCAGCCACATAACAGAACTCATGAACTTCCCCCGGAGAATTGCTCCTCCTCCTGGCTTAATAACATCGCAATTCAAACCTTAAATTCTCCTTTCTGCATCTATATCAGTTCATATTAGGCTCAGCTGAGAAAACAGCTACCCTAAATAATAGAAGCCTAAATGTGGGTTTATTTCTCTTTCATTTCAAAGTCAGGAAGTCGGCAGGCAGTCCAGGGCTGATGTGGTGGCCTCATTCTACTAACGCTTTCGGTACTCACATTCCTTCCAGCTCTGCCGTCCCCAGGTGCAGCCTTTATTCCTTATCCAAAATGGATGTTTGCATTCCAGGCAACAGGATAAGAGGAGGAAAAAGATGTAGGCAAAGGGCAAGCCTCAAGGGTCTTTTAGTGAAGGTTCTAGGACACAGGTGCGTGACACACCTGTTTGCATCTCATTGGCCAGGACGTAGTCACATGGTCTCCTTTAGCTGCAAGGGAAGCTGGGAAATGTGGTCTTTATTCTGAGTTAACAGGGACTCAGGAAAATTAGGAGGCTTTTTATTGTGGGAAAAGAGGAGACATAACAAGTAGTTCCTACCACACATTCAATCTGTCAGTTCTGTCCCCAACAGTTTTCCAAATTTGTCCCATTTTCTTCTCTATTCCTCCATCCCTTGTACAAACCCTAATCAATTCTCACCTAAATTAGTAACTTCTTAACTGGTCTTTCTTTCCTCTAGGAAATTGTGCATTATAATTTTTTATCTAAAATGCAGAAGTAATCACATCCGTTGCATGATAAATTTCCAGTTGCCTTAAGAATAGAAATTCCAAACTTCTAGATGTGTCTCACTTCTAAACGAAGTTCCTTCCTGCTCTAGCTCCAGCTGACACCTTCATCTTCCATTCACCTCACTCTCTGCTTGAACTTTATGCACAAGACACACATAATTGATTTAAAATGTTGTATTAGTTTCTGGTGGTACAGCATGGATGGACTTGGAGGGTGTGATGCTAAGTGAAATAAGTCAGACAGAGAAAGATAAATACTGTAAGATACCACTTACATGTGGAATCTGCAAGAATCGCAACAAACTAGTGAATATAACAGAAAAGAAACAACTCACAGATGTAGAGAAGGAACTAGCGGTTACCAGTGGGGAAGGGGAGGAGGAGGGGCAGGGTGGAGGGGGAGGGGTAAGAGGTCCAAACTCTCAGGTATAAAATAAGCTACGAGGCTGTATGTACACCATGCGGAGTACAGCCGCCATTATTTTATAATATCTGCAAATGGAATATAACCTTCAGAAATTGTGAGTCACTATGTTGTATACATATAATACTGTACATCAACTATACTTCAATTTAAAAAATATGATACTGTAAAACAAATACATAAATAAATAAAGTTTAAAAACATCTATCTGAAAGAACTGTGTTGCCAATACTCTCTGAAAGTTTCAAATCCTTAAAAGTTCCTCAGTTGTTCAGTTTAATTGTCAGTCACATTCACCAGTCACTACCTTTGCAAACAGGCTAACAATGTACCCATTTGCTTTTAATGTCCTACTGTGAGCTTCCTTAGAACTGATTAAAAGTCACCCGGCTTGATTTCTCGTCTTCTTTGCCTCACTAATTTTCTATTTCTAAGTGAGAGTAGAGATGGCTGAGAAAATTGTTCTAACCACAGGTTTACTGGCAACTGGGTAGGATTTTGTGACCTGTGGCTTCCAATTCTTTAGATTTCACTCCATTCACTCAGAGCTTCATTTGTTATGTGCCAGATGGACATGGTTCAATTGTCAGTCCTTAGTGTGAAACGATAACTAACGTTGGGACAGAACTGGACCTGAAGAAAGGCACGAAAATGAGCCTCCGAGCACTGCAGCATTCCTGGGAGGAGCCTGGGAGAAGATACCAGCCCACGCTCTGCAAGGACTCTCGTGTGCATCCTCCGTCCTCTGTGCTACCAGCCTAGCCCACCGCCCTCTTCATTACCCTTGGTTGTATTGTATGGGTCAGTCCCCAACGTCTGAATGTATAATTAATCACGTCCTACGTCTCATTATGCACAGAGATGCCTCATCGACTTATTTGAAAGAAGGAAATCTAGTGGCAAGAAGTGTGCTGTATGCCTCTTGTAAGATCTGATATCCTCAGAAAGCACCCCTGTCACAAGCCAGCTGTTTCTGGTGTCAAAGTTAACAATTATTTACATAATAATACAACAATAGCATTTAATGCCTTTCATCAAACCAGACTGTAAACACTAATTAGTTATACTTCATTGTATTCTGCTGGGGCGCAGTAAATTATGATGCTTGTTTTACAGACCCTGAAACACAGAGGAGAGAGGAGTGACTTGCCCAAGGCTGCAGAAGGTGATGTCAAAATTGTGGGGACGACGCTTGTGCCCTATCCACTGGACCTCTCTGGATCCATAGGATAAAACTTTAAGGATAATGCAACTCTAGGATAATGCAATGAAAAAATCCTGCCATGGCAGCCATTGCATTTTCTCTGATACATTTAAATAAAAATTTCTCAGCATTAAATATTTAAGAAGAAAAAATTTAATGAAAAGAGTAAAAATCTCAAGTGCCTGGCACTAGTGCATCATGACCTAATTCTTTCTAAAGGGCTGTGATTTTTCAATGAATTCAGCTCCCACCTCCCTGGTACAGTACACGGCCATGCTGGGCAAATTAAGCCAAGTGCATTGAGGCAAGAGGTTTCTTGCTTAAGCATGAAGTTCAGCCCTCAGGTTACTGGGGCCATATTTCCAGGTGATGGACCACCATGTCTAAAAGTGGGATCTCACCAACAGTTGAAGGGACAAGGATGCCTTGCTGTACATAAAACTTCTTTGCTCTTTAAAATTCTTTTTTTTAATTAAAAATTTTTTTTGCTCTTTAAAATTCTGAATACAATTTACTTTCTAAATCATTGACTGATACTCCTCCCGTTAAGATTATTTCTCAGAATGGTATGGAAGCCTGGCTTTTGAGCTCTAAATGAGTTAGTTTGGATTGACTCCAATGCTTAAACTGTTAACATGCCTGCCAATCTAATCACCAACAGGATTTTGTTTTCTCAGTGGTTGAAACTACAACCTTCAAATTCTAGAAAAACCCTTGGAAATGTGATTTCTGCAAGCAGAAAACCATTTGTGTTTCATTTGGGGTAGTGCACTTAAACCCCAAAGGCTCCGATGATACAAACTTCTAAAATGGTATTGCTAAAATTGAGCTAAATTTCCTTCCTAAAATATATAAAATGTTTCAACTTGCTGATTTTGGTCTGTAATCTGCAAAATGGGAAATCTTTGCCCTAGGCCCACCTTGTATTTTATCTGCTAAACAATTAACAACTCAGTAAAAAGGGCTTCATTAAACATTTTATTTTGAGAAGCGAAGAGAAGGAGGTGTGTGTGGTGTGGTGTGGTGCCTGTCCGTATTCACCTTGCAACCCTGTGTGTAACCGGATGCAAATCCCCATCCTGGGCGAGTGTCAGGGAAGGGAGGGCGAAGCAGATCAAAGATGACCAGGTGTTCTCTAGCATTCCTCCAGGGAGAGGCGGGGTCTGTTTTCCCTCCTTTTGAATCTGACCTGAGCCTCTGACCTGTTTTGACCAAAAGTACGCTGCTGTAGAAATTGCAGGGCTTCTGAAGCTGGATCAGGAAGCCTTGCTGTTTCCACCTGGGTTTCTTGACTTTTTTGTTCTTGAGACGCTCCCTTTCAGAACTCAGCTGCATGCCCCGAGGAGCTGGCCCTGGCCGAGCTTCCGGCCATGTGAGGAAACTGTCCTGGATGTCCCAGCTCCACGGACTCTCAGCCCCCTAGCACCTCAGCCCACACCACTCGGAGCAGAAGAACCACCCACTCAACCCACAGAATCCTGAGCAGTAACAAACTATACCTCAATTAAAAAAAAAAAAAAGACAGACAATGAATGTTCCTTAATCCCTTCCCCTATCTTTGCTGGTGCTGGACTCCCAGTCTGGAACTCCCTCCAGCCTTTACGCCCACACAGATCTTACCCACCCTTTATGGTTCCATCTCTAAAGAAGACCTTCCCCATTTATTGAGTTTTGAGAGCTCTTTAGATATTCTGGATACAAGTCCATTGTCAGACATATGCTTCACAAGTATGATCATACAGTTTGTAGGTAGTTTTAAAAATCTCAACTTTCATTAGATTAGAACTTTAAAACTTTTTCAAGTTAAATTGATCATTTTTTTTAAACAGATAGAGCTTTTGGTCCTGTATTGAAGAAATCTGCCTAATCCAATGTCACAATGATTTTCTCCTAATTTCTTTTAGACATTTTATAGTTTTGGATTTGCTATGTAGAGTCCATTTTCAGTTACTTTTTATATATAGTGTGAGAAATGGTTCAAAATTTTTTTTTTTGGCATATGAATGTACAAATTCGTTGAAGACTATCTTTTATCCACTGAATTGCCTTTGTATCTTTGTCGACAATCAGTTGTACATTCCTGGGTCTACCTCTGGGCTCTCTGACAAGAAATCTCTGTCATCCTTCTCTTTCATTTTTCTGTAGTTAGCGCTTTTTTTCCCCCCTCTGATTGCTTCTAAGATTTTTTAATCAATTTTGAGCAACTTGATTAGGACATGTCTTGATACTAGTTTTGTTCATGTTTCTTGTATTTGGGGTTCGTTGACATTTTTTGGATCTGTAGGCTCATAGTTTTCAAGAAGTTTGGAGAGTTTGGGGCCATTATTTCTTCAAATAAAACCTCCTCCCTGCACTGCAGTCTAGAAACTCTCCAGGAAGAATCACAGCATAAGGTTCCCGTCTCTCAGGGGTCACAGTCCTTCATTGTCTGGTAGCCAGTGTCTTAAAAACCAGCACGTTTGATTTTTGCTATTGTTTAAAATGGAAATCTGGTCCCTGTTAGTCCGTCTCAGCTGGAAGCAGAATTCCTCGCTCATTTGATTCTTGATTGCATGGTGTCCACTATCACATTTAACATTCTTACGATCATGTCTTGGCCTGCCAATGGGATTATAACCCTTGCGATCAGAAGCCATATCCAATACTTCTTTCCACCAACCATAATGCCTGGGCTGGTGCCCCGCACACACCGGGAGTGCAAGAGATAGCTGAGCTCACTGGCATATTTTTGGTTCCTTGGACTCAGCATACTGAAGATTGACTCATGATGGGGAAAAAAAAAAAATCAATGGATCTGAAATCTCTTATTCAACTTGATATTTTTAGTGTGTGAAAAACAGCCTGAAACTAAAGTATTTTTGTTCCTATCTTGTTTTCAAAGAAGTGACACTCTATTTCCTTTAAAAATTAACAGCCACGTACATTATAGCACAGAGCTGTGGAAGAAATGCTTGGGCCCAAACCACCCAGACGGTGAAGTAAAATGAACAGCCTGTCACCGCTCATCTGGATTTCCAGTCTGTCATTTCTATTTCTCTCTCAGCTCTTTTCAAAGAAGGATGGAACGCTATTTGGTACCCTGTCTTTCCCTGACAAGGGCCTGAAAGGAGTAACAGAAAATAAAATTTTTGGTTTCTTTCTGGAGATTCAAAATAACTCAGTTTTTTGTTATAATGCTAAAGGAAGGTATCCCCTGAGATATAAAGAGACTCTGGTCTAAGACTTTCCAAGGATGAACTGTTTGAATTTTATAGCTATAGATTCATGGCTTTAATATAACATTTGCAAGGCAGGCAGGAATTTTTGTCCCACTTTCAACAAAGAGAGAAGAGGCACTTTCATGTGACCAGACTGCTGACAGAATGTGCTAATGCCATAGTTTTATCCAACAGTCATCAAATGTGTCTCTACCTCAGGACCTTTGCACTTACTGCTCCCTCTGGATTGTTCTCCCAGATATCTACAAGTAGGCTCATTTCTTCACTTCATTCAAGCCTATGTTCAAAGGCCACATTCTCAGCGAGGCCGTCCCTGACAACTGTATCAAAAAGAGTATTTCAGCCCCCTACTCCTACTCCAAGTGACTTTTTTTTACTTCCCCTGCTTTATTTTCTTCGTTACCTTTATCACTCACCATCTGACAGTCCAAAAAAGTACAAACACACATACATGTTTATCCAACACATAGGTATTTATTTATTGCCTGTCCCCTGCCTGGCTAGACTGTCTACTCTACGAGAATAGAAATTTTTTCTGCTGAAGTCTCAGCTCCTACAACAGGGTTCAGTGCACAGTGCGCATTCAGTAAACACCTGCTGACTGAATGAACAAATACTGGCTGATTTCCTGCTCTGTGCAAAAGCACTGGAGGGACTCCTGGATGAACTGCCCCAATCCCTGCTTTCGGGGACATCATCTTCTAGGAGGAAGACAAGCCCGGGAATCCAGGGCTTTGCTACCAAGCAGAATGGATTAAATAACGTACTCTGGAAGCACAAAGGAGGCAGAGTGGCTACTGAGATGACTCTTAACCCCAGAAGTCTGACGCTGGGGACTTCATCTTGAAGGCACAGAGGGAACTTGGAGTCCCCGGCGTGGCATGCCAGTTTTGTTGGGTGGGTTTGTGACGAGGTAGCAGGAGACAGGCAAGAATGGAGGTTCGGGGGCCTGATCAAGGAAAGCCAGCAACAGCTTTTGAATTTTATCTTTAAGGAGTTAAGTCGGATAGTATTTTAAAACTGTCTTTAGCTAGTCCATCCCCTATGCAGGAAAGCTGGGTGTTTATCAGCATATCATTGAACGTGGACTCATTAATGTAGTGACTCTGATTCTCTTGATCCCCTAAACATACATATGGACACCTTTCCTCTGAGCAGTGATACACCGTGCAAGTGCGGCACCACTGTGAGTGTAATTAAGGGCCTTCGCTGACTTTTTTAAAAACAATAAATTTACCTTACATGGCCTCTGCATTTATGTTTTCATATAAAAATGAACCCAGTATTTTCTCAAGGAAGCCTCTGGATCTGGTTACATGAGCCAAATGAATTCCACGCCATCAAAGTAAGAAGGACAGAATAGAGAAGGGGGACAGAAATTGTTAATATTGTTCCCACCTGAGCAGGGGAACATTGTGGGCTGATGGAAAACTGATAGACGATCAAAGCTTTGTAAACAGCTTCCTACCCCTTCCCACCCCACCCAGCTCACACCAGGCCCATCACTTTATGGACAAGAACCTAAGCTCCAGCCAGATGGGATGGCGGGGTGGTGGCTCCCGGCTGCTCAGTGGCTGAACCAAACCTGAGTTGGGTCCGAACTCTTTCTACCTGTCTCCTCTCTGTGACAAGAGTGGCTTATGTCAGGGCTACTGGAAACCACAGCATCGATAGGGTCAGTTTTCTAGTCTTGTCAGTTTTACTCAGAGTTTTGGGGAGGAGACTGTTAGTGGAGGAGGGGAGAGAAGCATTAAATGATTTAAGAAACAAGTAGCATTGAGCATTTTCACATTCAAATGAGGACCTGTTTGAATAGAGCGCAAAATCTACTTGAGTTTTAAAGCTGGAACAGGAAATGTCAAGGAACTGTCTGCTTTGGGTGGGCTTTTCCAGGCATAATACCCTGTCCTCTTAAAGTACTGGTCACTCAAAAGCTTGAGATATGGTATCCTGCCCACTGTGACTGGAACGGAACACTCATCTACCCGTTTTTAAATGAGGGTGTTTCTGTTGGATGGAAACAAAAGGAAATTCCAAGGATGGCGCCTGGACGCCTAGGAAACATGACAGCACTAGCCCATGGCGGCAGAAAGTGGAATCATCGGTGCTTTCCATTGTCATGGAAGACAGTACTTAAAACAATTTTCTTCCTTTTTCCCCTTCTTTTCCTAGTTGAACCTCAGGTGCTGAGTTGGAGTTAATCATTCTCCTCAGTTCTTGGCTCGTCTTCTTGGGTCTGTGCCAGGCCCTCTCTCAATGGAGTGATTAATATATTTGATTGAGTACCTTTCCTCTCCATCTCCTCCTTCATCACTCCTCCCACCACAGACCACCTTCCTCGGGGGTTTTAAGATGTGGTTCTTTGTTGTGTGCGTTCTTGCCAGATGTGGATTGTTGTTTTATATGCCTGTTTCTTTTTTTCACTCTATACCATTCCTTCAAGGCCCATGCATTAGATTATGTCTACATCTAATCCATTACTTCTAGAGCAACCTGGAACTCCACTACGATTTACTAACCCAGTCTCATCAGTGATGACACAGAAATGGCCTGGCCGGAGCTCTACCTAGTCCAATAGGCTTTTACTTAGAAATTCAATTCTTTGTATTTCGCCCATGTGGGGAATAAGCAAAACTTGCCCTGTTATTGTCAGACAGCTGCGTGTTCCCTGCCGGAGCCTGACTTGGTGCAGTGAGGACGGGGTAGAGGGTGGGGGGTGCCGAGTTTGTCACTTAGCACCTCTGAGCAGTAGACTCGAGCATTTTCAACAAACTGGCCATTCCAAGAGAATCTGTCAAGGTCATTTCTCCAGACTGAGTCCATTCAAAAACACTGCTCAAGAAATAGATTATGTCCTTGTGGATCAATGAAACAGAATAGAGAGCCCAGGAATAAATCCACAAACTTTTGGTCAATTAATCTTTGACAAAGGAGGCAAAAACATACAATGGAGTAATGACAGTCTCTTCAGCAAATGGTATTGGGAAAACTGGACAGCTGCATGTAAATCAATGAGGTTAGAACACTCCCTTACACCATACACAAAAATAAACTCAACATGGCTTAAAGACTTAAACATAAGAGAAGACACTATAAACGTCTTAGAAGAAAACATAGGCAAAATATTATTTGACATAAATCTCAGCTAGGGCAATCTACCCAGGCAACAGAAATAAAGCAAAAATAAACAAATGGGACCTAATTAAATTTATAAGTTTTTGCACGGCAAAGGAAACCATAAGCAAAACAAAGAGGCAACCTACAGAATGGGAGAAAATATTTGCAAAAGATGAGACTGACAAGGGCTTAATTTCCAGAATATATAAACATACAACTTAATATCAAAAAAACAAGCAACCCAATCCAAAAATGGGCAGAAGACCTAAACAAGCCGTTCTCCAATGAAGACATACAAATGGCCATTAGGCACATGAAAAAATGCTCAATATCGTTAATTATCAGAGAAATGCAAATCAAAACTACAAAGAGGTAACACCTCACACCAGTCAGAATGGTCATCATTCAAAAGTCCACAAGCAGTAAATGCTGGAGAGGCTGTGGAGAAAGGGGAACCCTCCTACACTGTTGGTGGGAATGCAGTTTGGTGCAGCCTTTGTGGAAAACAGTTTGGAGATTCCTCAAAAGACTAAAAATAAATTTACCATATGATCCAGCAATCCCATTTCTGGACATATATCCAGAGGGAACCTTAATTCAAAAAGACATCAGCACCCCAATGTTCACATGAGCACTATTTACAATAGCCAAGACGTGGAAACAGCCTAAATGTCCATCAACAGACGACTGGATAAAGAAGATGTGGTATATTTATACAATGGAATACTACTCAGCCATAAAAAGAATAAAATAATATCATTTGCAGCAACATGGATGGACCTGGAGGTGGTCATTCTAAGTGAAGTAAGCCACAAAGAGAAAGAAAAATACCATATGATATCATGTGGAATCTTAAAAAAAAAAAAGACAAACAAACTTATTTACAAAACAGAAAGAGACTCACAGACATAGAAAACAAACTTACGGTTACCAAGGTGGGGAAGGGATAAATTGGGAGTTTGAGATTTGCAGATACTAAGTAATATATATAAAATAGATAAAGAACAAGCTCATACTGTAGAGCACAGGGAACTATATTCAATATCTTGTAATAACCTATAATGAAAAAGAATGTGAAAACGAATGTATGTATGTTCATGTATGACTGAAGCACTGTGCTGTGCACCAGAAATTGACACAATGTTATAAACTGACTATACTTCAAAAAAAAATTTATATATATATAAAAAGAAATAGATTATGTCTTGAGTCCTGTTAATTCAGGGCCCAGAAACAGGTATTGCAATAACCCACAGAGCTCATTATATCAGCCAAGAGGAATGGACGCTGTCAACCTCTGTACAGAGACGCGTATCCTAGCTGGAGCTTCTCAGCGATCCTCTCCCGTGCTTTGTCCAGGGAGAAAAGTCTCACAGTAGTCAGCGTAACTAACAATTTAGCTTTTGAAATAGAATATGGGAAAGTCAGGATAAAGAAGTCAGTGTCTTTTGGCCCACTGGATACTTACTGAGCTAAAAATATGAGAAACCAAAGGGGATGTTTTGTAAATAATGAGAGATATTTTAAGTAGCCAACAATATAATTTTAATGCATTTAATTTTTCAAACTATGCCACAGTCTCCTGTGTGGGAGAGAATGGTTTTGGCCTTTAGAATGTGGTATCCAAGTCTTCCATATGTTGGTGATAATTGAGCCAAAAGTTGGACCGGGCAATAAGAGGGTGTGGGTGGAAAAGAGAACTTAGCTTAATGCATCTGTTTTTATTCCAAACACTGCAGCTGTGAGCTTGGGGTTAAGCAATGAGAGGCCGATAGACAAGGAAACAGAGAGGGAGAGAGGAAAAAAGAGAAAGAAAAAAAAGGAAGAAAGGAAGAAAGACAGAAAGTCTCTGTGAACTTCTCAAACATAACCCTTCTCAACACAGCACAAGTCCCCAGTGCTGCTGCGTGGACCGTTTCTCCCTATGTGCAGGTACCAAGAGTGTGTGAATGAGGGAAACAGTGCTGAACTTCGATGAATAACACCTCAGTTAAGAAAAACCCTCTGCCACTCCCTGTGGCCTTGAGCAAATCATCTGTCCTTTCTAAATGCTTTTTTTCTCATTTGTACAGTAGGTGAGATGGCCATCTGACATGGGATTGTGCAGACGAGGTGAGCGCCCTTGGAAATCATCAAGTGTCACACCAGGGAGATAGATTCTCACAGGTTTCGAAGAAGATACCCCTCCAAGGAGGTTAGTAGAAAGGATCGGTTGCTGAAGCAGTGACTTGGGCGTACTTGGCTTCGTCAGGACTCCCTGGAGATGGATTCCGGTGTCTGCATGATTTCCTACCAAGTGGGCTGGAGCTCATGATCCAGAGACTGGGTGTCTTCCACCTACCACTTTTTTTTTTAATCCTTTTTTTCCCGGGGCGGGGTGGTGGTGGTGGTAATTAGGTTTATTTATTTTTTAGTGGAGGAGGTACTGGGGATTAAACCCAGAACCTCAGTGCGTGGTAAGCATGCGCTCTACTACTTGAGCCATACCCTCCCCCTCCCACTTCTAACTGCGTCTTTAAAGAACCGCAAGTCAAGGACTCAAGGAAACACGTTATCAGAATCCACAATGCTTCGATCTTGATCTTTATCTTTCTCAGACGCTCAGGGCCTCTGACTAAAATAACTGTGAATGGAAAAGGACTTTAAGGCAAGAAAATGTTTGAGGAATGACCCTGTGAACCTATCCTGTTAGGTCCTCTGTAGGACTTGATGTGCTGCAAATCCACTTCTCACACAACTCTCTAATTCTCACTCAATTATTCTCTAGTTGGTAGAATTAACACAACTGACATTGTCCTGGTCTCCAATTTTCAGTCCTAGAAAAAAATTTAGCTTTGATATGTTGTGAATATACGCCTTTGTTGTTGGGACACTGTGATTTATAAGAAATGTCTATCTGGTCTTCACCCCCATTTCTGGCACCTAGCTCCTAAAAACACTTGGAATTTCATACAGAGAACAATAAGGGTGTCTTTTGTTACGTTAATGAAATGACTTTTAGACCTCACTTAAGGATGGGGGCTGGCTGCCAGGAGAACCAATCATGTAAGCAGAGGGTTGAAACTTTCACCACTCCACCACCCCCTCTTCTGGGAGGGGAGAGGGGCTAGAGGTTGAATATATCACCAGTGGGTAATGACTTAATCAATCCTGCCTATGTGATGAAGCCTTGAGAAAAACCTGAAAGGATGGGGTCTGGAGAGCTTCCAGGTAGGTGAATAGGTGGAGATGCTGGGAGAGCCGTGCACCTGGATGGGGCTGGACGCTCCGAGCCCTTCCCCCATACCTTGCCCTGTGCGTCTCTTCCATCTGGCTTGTTTCTGACTTAAATCCTTTTTGTAATAAACTGGTGATCTCGTAAGGTAAAATGTTTCTCTGAGTTCTGTGAGCCATTCCAGCAAATTAACCGAACCCAAGGAGGAGGCTGACAACCTGGATTGTGACTGGCGTCTGAAGGTGGGGCGGGCTTTTGGGGGCAGTCTTGTAGGACTGAGCCCTTCCCCTGTGGGATCTGACACCGTCTCCTGGTGGATACGACAGCCAGCTGGTTGATATCTGAGAGCTGCTTATTGGTGTAGAGAACCCCCACCCCAACATGTTGGAGCTGGGTGCAGAGCCTTCTCGTTTACAAACTACTTAGTGTGTCCTAAGTAGCTGTTTAACTCCGTTTGGATAAGAAATGTATCAGATGCTGCCTGCGTTCCTACTCCATTCTTCCTCTTACACTGTTTCCTCAACAACTGTCCCAAAGCATTGCTTATTTCTTATTAGATTTTACTGCTGATTATAAAAAGACTATATGCTCACTTAATTTGGAAAGAGAAAAGCGTAAAGAGGAAAATGAATAATTTCCATAATATTACTTCCCGGCAATACCACTGATAACATTTTGGTGATGCTACCTGCCTGTCTGTGGGGGTGATACGGATGTGTTGTGGCTGATCCTGCAGTTGTTTAAGGACAGCCATTTCTCCCCATTTCCACTGCTCTTAGAACTTGATCGTGCTCGGGTTTCTCAGAGCTGCGTGCTTGAGCGGGCCTGCTGGAGCCATTCTGAGATCTCATGGTGCTGGGCCAATGATTGCCTTATAAGGCCTGGGCGATGGGACCAGAGGAGATGTCTGATGATGGGGGGGGGGGCTGTAAAATAGAATCCTGGGAGGGAATCCCTTCTGCACTGACGCGGGCACTCTCTGCATCTTCGGGTCATAAGGGAAGACGATGCCCGCACTGGGAATGGCAGTGTGGAGGAAGGAAGAGCCCCTCCCTTCTCGATGGGCCATCGTGGTCCCGGACTCCCAAACGCCGTCTCTGGGCTTCCTGTCCTGTGGGATCACAAGTGGCCGTCTTTTGTAAGTCACGTTTAGTTGTGTGTCTGTCACTTATAGCCCAAGTCGTACCACCTACCCGTACTCACTCTGCAACAGTGTATTGTGTGCGCTTTCCTTGCCGTGAAACGGTCTTCAAAAGCAAACCCCGCAAAATTGGAATAGTTGGTTTGCTTGTTTCCCACAGGACTTTGAGCTCTTTGAGTGCAGAGATTTGGGTTCTTTGTTGAGATTTTATTTATTTTGTGAGGGTTTTTTTTTTTTTTTTTAACTTTCCTCTTTCGTTTTTGTTTTTTGCCCTCACGCTCAGACCCTAGTACTGTATCTGGCATGACACGAGCACTGGGATTCTGTGGAATGAGGAAGCTGATGACTGAAAAGCCACCCAGAGTAGGTGACAATCACTGAGCCTGTGCATGGAGTCGGCAGCTGACCTGTGGGAAGCTGGGCTACCAAAGCCACATCGGAGCCTGCATTTGCTGCAGGTAAATTTTAGGGAAAACAGCTATGACATGTCTAATCTGAAGCTGTTTCATGATCGGGATCAAAACTGAAGACTGGATAGCGGTATTAAAAACAGAGATACAGGCGTGGCCACATTTGCTGGACAGCACGCATCCTCACACAATGAAATGATGCTCGTCACCTTCTTGACAAGAGAATTCTTCACAAAGCTGTGTTTAAGAATTCATTAAAATATATATATATATATATATAGGAGTGCTGATGAGTAGTTTGGATGAATGTGGATGGGCCCCCTAATAATTGCTCCCCTCACCCCACGGCCCTCCGCTCTCAGAACAGCATTCACGCCAGTGACCATCTTGATCTGTGTGTGCTTTGCCTGTTCGACCGGAAGCTCTGTGAAGTCAGGGACCACGTTTGCCCTCAACTCCTGAACTGTGCACCTTCTAGTCCACACTTTGTTGAATGATGGCTAAAAACTGAGGGAGAAATTCATGGTCACAAAATCCAAGCTGTCCATGAACTGATTCTGTGGTTTGGACTGTAAATGGGGAAAGAGGGGGTAAGGAGGGATGATGTGGGGGGTGGGGGAGTAGAAAACCCGAAGGCAAAGGAAAGATCCAAACTTTACCTCCCCACCCCCACCCCCAGCTATCCTAACAAAATACACTAATATGAAATACGCACAAGGGGGCAGCCCGGAGCTGCAGTGAGGGCCACTCTGTTGAATATTTTGCTCCTGGGCAATGTTATTATAATTTTTTTTAATAGTATCTGTTAACGCAGAATTGGTTGCAAGGACACCTTCTCTTATTAAAAGGCACTGGAACAGCCAAATCTTTCTTTAACAGTATCATCTTGCATTCCAGAAAACACATTTAATCCACGTTAAGAAGGAACAAAATACTCTTTGAGGGTCCTTGTTTGCTTTCTGTGGCTCTTTGTGAGGGAATTAAATTGGTTCCAGAAAGGAACCAAGAAGTTCGTGGATTTCAGACAATCAGTTCCCAAAGCTTGACCTACACTCCGGTACTGAGCATGGGCTAATGAAAGGGCATTGAACTGTAATTAAAAAAAAAAAAAAATTCTAGTCCAGGTTTTCTCTTTAACTAGCTGTGTGGCTTTGCGTAAGTCATTTAGCATCTCTGGGACATATTTTTCTTATTTGCAAAATAAAAGGACTTACTAGGGCCAACATTTCTCAATCCAGTAAAACTATGGATTGCAAGCGATCTGAATTCTCTACTGAAGACCACAGAAGTAAGAACAAAGAGGTGAGGGAGGCAAAGAGGAACCAAGTCATGACAGACTAAGGGGAAGAGAAGAGGAGGGGAAACAGCTTGGGCTGAGAAAGATGTGTCTCGTTCTGGGAAAGCCCTGGACCAGGGTCTCTCCCAGCTGTAGACTCTGCCTGGCTACTGCTTCCTACTTTATATTGTCACTTAGCTGTCCGCCTGAGACTCAGCCTGCCCACGTCAGAGCTGCCGTCTTCTCCCCATAAACCAAGTGTCTTTCCCAGCATCCCTGCCCATCAACAGCACACCAAACCTCCTCCTACTCACCCGGAACCCAGGCATCCTTGCCAGCCACTGATCCTAAAACTAAAGTCTGGTGTCGGAGGACAGTAAGGGGTTAACAAATACATGGGCTGTTATAAATGGTTCTGTAAAGGAAAAAAAAAGGAATTGGGGAGGAGTGGGTATAGCTCAGTGGTAGAGTGGGTATAGCTCCTGGGTTCAATCCCCAGTACCTCCATTAAACAAAAGAAAAAAAGAAAAGGATTTTTAACTGAAAACAGTGTGCACACGTGTGTGTGTGTCTGTGAGAGTGGGACCTGCTGTGGGTGGCCAGAGGTTTCTCTGAGGTGCCATTTAATCTGGGACTGGAGCAGGAGGATGAGAGCTGCAGAGATGGGTGGGTGAAATGCCTGCAGGGGCACTGGGGCTGCAGAGGGCATGCCCGAGGGCATCAGGGTGATGAGGGTGAGCTGGGGTAGTGAGGGAGCAAGGAAGGGGCAGGACGCAGGTGGAAGAGGCACATGGCTGTGCTCCAGGGAGATGGCAGGTCATCCTTCATTTAGTCCTCTAATTCGTCTTCTCTATCCAATCAGTCATCAAATCTGGTTAATCTTTGTTTTTTACCTCTTTTCCTGTCTGTTACATCCTTTCATATTTAATTCTAGACCTGATTCTGATCATAATCTCAATGCAAGTTTCTTCTGAAGGGTGGAAATAAACCTTCATATATATTTTTTGAACTTTACTACACATTAGTTCTAAGGTTATTTTTAGCAAATACCATTTGGTTGACCAATAACTTTTTACTGGTAAGGTGTGAAGGCACCTGTCATACACACACACACACACACACACACACACACACACACACAAAGGCACATACACACTTATATTCATAGACCTGATCTGGATCATAATTTCCTGTGTAGCATCTACTTGCAAATTTCTTTTAAAGACTGGAAATAAAACTTCACATGAGCAACACACATTTTGTGAACAACTTCATTACAGCTCAACCAGATTCCTTAAAACATGCCAAAGGCATAAGATGGACAACTTGAAAGTTCTAAAGGAAGCAGTTTGCATTTGGGAAAAAAAAATTGTAAAAAAGTATCTGAGTCATTTCTTAAGTGGTAAAACCTCCCTTTTTGCCCTTTTTCTTGAGTTTTAAAAACAGCCTAAATGGAATCTTACTCAACTTTCTACAAGAAAACATACCTTTAGGCTGACAGACAGCATTAGAAATTTCATCCTGAAGAATTATTTTTGGGGGGGGGAATGGGGTGGAGTTATAAGAGCCTCAAGATAGAGGCTTCTAATTAAATTGCCCTCTCAACCAGAACTGCAGAGCATACGCTATAATCACCACAATTCAGTTTAAATCTGGGACAGAATGATAATTTTGTTAGTTCAGAGGTTTTTAAACTATAGTTCATAACTGCTGGAGAGTTTCCGATGACTTTCCAAGGTTCTGCAAGGCACGGGTATTTGCTGGGGGACCAGGGGACTTGCAGCAAATGAATAAATAAGGCAGATTTCACAGTCTCAGGAAGTTTAAGCAGGTCTCAGATGAGATGAGATCAGGAAGACAATCAGGAGGTGCTGCGGTTGTCTTTCTGGCTTTGTAGATGGCAACCAATCCACGGCGCAGTATTAGGGAGGAAGTTTTGAATGCTTTTCCTACTAATGGTAAAGCATTTGCCCTTATTCACCTGCATCCTTCATCCCAGTTCATCTGCAGTGTGGGCTTGGGAAGTCAAAGCTGATGATTGGATGAGTAAAAGGGAAAAGGAGGAGGTAGGTCCAACCCACAGTCTTGGCCTCAGCCTTTCAAGCTAACCCACTGAGCTAACCAGTCACAGGCAAAAACGGATCATTCATTCACTCATTCACTTAGTCAATAATCTTGATTGAGTGCCATGTTGCAAGGGGATACCGAGGCAGAAAATGTGCACAGAATCAAGAAGCTTATACTCTAGGGGGAGTAGACGTTAATGGGTAAACAATCAAGTAATATGTTAATTAAAACTGTAATAAAAGCTAACACAGAAATGTCAAGATTTACTGAGAGCACAGAACACAGGAACTGAGTCTTATTGAGCTGTGGGTCCAGGAAAAGCTGCCCTGTGAGAGAGACATTTAAACCAGAATCTCAAGGATAAGGAGGAACATTGACCAGGCAAAGCGTTGTGGGATCAGCATTCCAATCAGAGGGAACAGCATTCCAATCAGAGGGAACAGCATGGGCAAAGTCCCTGAGGTCAGAAAGAGCTTGGCCCTTCCAAGGAACAAAAAGGAGCCCAGTGTGTCTACAGCAGTGGTTCCCGAAGTGTGGTCCACAGGGTCCTGGAGACCCTCTCAGGAAGTCAGGAAGGTCACAACTGTATTCATAATAGCACTGAGATATGTGCTGTTTGCTGTTTTCACTGTGTTGACATTTACACAAGTGGTGCCAAAGCATTGGTGGGTAAAATTGCTCGTGCCTTGCTGATAATAAAGGACACCAAACAGCACCCGCAGTCACTGTTTTTCACTGCCACACACTCAATTTAAAAAATGCCTCAACAAGGACATTCTTAAGGGTCACAAACAAAGTCTGAACAAATGGAAAGATATACTACCTTCTTAGATAAGAAGGTGAAATATCACAAAATCATTCAATCTCTCAAAAAACAGATAATTATAATAGCATTATAATTACAGTTGCATAGTTTTTTTTCCCCCTTTGGAGTAGGAGAAGAGGCTGGATAAATGACTTTAAACTCATATGAAAGAATAAAGGCTCAAGTATATAAAATAGAACAGTAACAGGGAAATTGCCTGACCAGACATCAGAGTCTAATATGAAATCATGAAATAAACATGGTATTGGTATGAGAATGAGAAATAGATCAGTAGAAACGAAAAAAGAATCCAGAAATAATGTTGTATATGAGAATTTAATATATATTATAGATCAAATGTGGTGGCTCAAGTTAGTGGGAAAATAATAAATCATTTTTAAAAGGATACCAGTATAACTGCCATCCATCAGAAATAAAACAAAATTACACCATATACCAAAATACATTCTCCAGAGATTAGCCTTGTAGTAAACAACAAAACAGAACAAAATATTGCAGCAATATCTAAGGGGACTCTGTGTACAATCTAGGGACAAGGAAACCTTAACAAGATTGGAAAACACAGAGACTATAAAAGAAAAGATATATCTGCCCACATTAAAAATGTATAAGGTGAAAGGCATAATCAGATTCAGAACTCAAATGATAAATTTGTGAAAAAAATACTTGTGATGACAAGTACTTAATTAATTTATATAATATTTATATCAATTAATATAGTATAGAAATCAATTATACGTAATTAACAGAGGAATTAATTTACATAATACAGAAAGATTTTTATAAGTTGGCAACCCAATAGAAAAATGATCAAGAAATACGGAAAGGCAATTTATAGAAGCACAAATCCAGACAGCCAACAAATGTACAAAAAAAAAAAGCTTGAATTTACCATAGTTGGGGAAATGCAAATAAAAGTAATAAGATATCACTTCATGATCAGCAGGCCAGTCAAAATTAGAAACAACTACAACGTATATTTTTGGTGGAAATGTAAATTTTGCAGCTTTTGGGGAAAGAAATCTAGCATTACGTATTAAAATTTAAAATATACGTACGCAGAAGAATAGATAAACCACTGTAGTACACGCATACAATGGAACACCACTCAGCGATAGAAAGGACTTGTTCCACCTGCTGTAACAACATGGTTCAATCTCAAAACCACTATGCTGACAAAACAATCCAGACACACAAAGTGTCTAGACTCTATGATTCCGTTTATGCCAGCGTCTTAAACAGGAAGAACTCATCTACAGTATTAGAATATACGTATCAAGATGTTTCATTAGAGCACTACTCAGGGTGGTAAAAATCTAAAAAGAAATCGAATCCTCGTTAGTGCAGAATGAATGATTCTATCACGGCAATCCCCATCAAGACTAGCATACAGACCATGAGAAAGGAAGGAACAGGTATACCAGTTGGCTTGGAGGGGTTTCTACAAAGTATTGTTGATAAGCAAGGGGCAGGAGAGTGTTAGCAGTAAAATCCCGTGTTTGTGAAACGATGACTCCACCCCCGTGTGTAAATGTGTCTGCACATATGCATGTGTCTGTAGTGTCCATATCTCGTATCTCGTTACAGGAATATGAAGGAAGATACGGAAGATAGTGTCAGGTATGCTAATGCAGAGAACAAGGGGAAGATAATGGAAGGAAAAGGGAAAAGGGCACCAAGCTAAAAGAGAAAAGAATGGGTTAAAAGCAACAGGATGGATGCTATGATTACATCTGTGCATTTGTATGTTTAAAGTTTTTATTCATAGAGGACTCCTCAAAGAAAATGCTGTCTCTCTTGTACATATTTTGAGTTTCATCAGGGGGTTAAACTAGACCTTTGGAACTAGGTTTTTGGACTACATCCTATTGGTCCTTCTTTATTTGCACTTGAAAATTAAGTAAATTGAACGGAACGGTAGCCTCCTCTATTTTGCAGAGAAGAAACCAGAGCTGTAAAGCTTAATTGACTCGCCCAAAGGAACACAGCTAGGAAGTGGCAAACCGTAGATTTGAACCCAGGCCGTCTAACTCCAGAAGCCACACACACACCCCCTTCTCAGTATGTGTTCAGTGCTTCCTGAGAGTTGAGCAGAAGTGATGAGATGCACATCTTGGGGGGAAAATTTCAAAGGGTGCTGAGAGACTCAGAAAGCAGGAGGAATAATATTTGAAAAAAAAATTCACACTGGACAAAAATATCAAAATTTTCAATAAAGCCAGGATCCCACCCTGTACTTGCACAGCTGGGCCTCCCGCGCCTCACCCGAGCGAATCCCAGTTCCTCTGGATCTTGTCTTTATTGAAAATTTTGATATTTTTCTCATCATGGATATTTTTACACTCACTTTGATGAATTATATTAATATGACATTACTATACTATGTACCTTGATTACTGAGTTTTTTGGCGCCTCCTTAAATGCTGTGCCTTCCTCAGTCATGCTGCCCCTGAGTACGTGGCACAAGAACTGAAGCTAGAGCAGTGCTTCTCTCACCTGTTAAAAACCACATTCGCACTCGGTCAGTCTGGGATGGGGCGCGAGAGCCCCCAGGTGGTGCTCCCGGTCCTGGTCCAGGGGTCCCCCTGGCTCTGAGCAGTGAGGAGCCGTCGAGCAGGACACAGGATGAACAGGTCAGAAAGACTGAGATGCACCACAATGATGACCGAGCCCTGACAGCCGCAGCACTGTCGTGAGCATTCGCATCTTCCCGATTAGCCCTGTAAGATGGATTCTGTTAGACCGACACTCGTCACACAAAGCTAGATTTATTCCGCTTGCTGCAGGAGAGAACCACACCACGGGGCCACAGGAGGGAGGTGGAGGGGTTTGTTACGGGATTTGGTCTTGCGCTGGGGGAGTCTCAGGAGGGCTAAGGACCTGGGTGCCATCCAGGCACAAGGGCAACTTGACAATTGGGCAGCTTGTAATTTTTTTTTTCGGTCCAGGAAGAGGATTAACGTGGGAAAAAGTTAGAGAAGCAGTAGTTGCACAGTTAATCATAAGAGGGTGAACTTAATAGATAAACAAGGACCTACTGTAGAGTACAGGGAACTATATTCAATACCTTGTAATGGTCTATAATGAAAAAGAATAGGAAAAGGAATACGTATGTATATACATATGTATAACTGAATCACTGTGCTGTGCACCAGAAACTAACACAACATTGTAAACCGACTATACTTCAATTTTTAAAAAATGACAGGAACTAACATAACATTGTAAATCAGCTATACTTGAATGAAAATAATAATAAATTTTTAAAAAGAAGAGGGGGACGTTAATTATGTTTGCGGCTGCAGAGTGAGCTTCTGTTTTGCGTCCTGAGTGACTCTGTTGCTGGTTTGTCCCAGCAGCCACGCAGTGACCTTGTCTGATTACTGGTTTTATTCTGTGAGTGATGTTTAGCTCCTTGAGGGACACTGCAGCCAGTGCCGTCCAGATTTGGGCAAGCTGGGCCCCCGCTCCGGCCCCGTGCCTCGGAGGGCCCTTCACATCGGAGCAACTTCCTCGGGATTTTCCAAGCCCCTCCCTGGTGCCAGGACTGGCCAGGGCTGCAGTGGCATCACCCCGGGGCGCCCTAAGCCTGGCCTGGGACTCACCTTTCTCCCCTTCAGAGCACCCCGTGAATCTGCCCTCAGCAGGGGTCCTCCTGATGCCCTGCGGAGCTCGAGGGCCCGTGCCCAGGTGGTCCTCTGTGGGCTGTGCGTGGACACCTGTGCCCGGCGAGCAGATCTTTCCCACAGGCTGAGACAGAATTCTTCCTGCACAACTCTGTGAAACTGAGCTGCCGGACTGGTGCTGGTTGGGATTTTTTTTCACATTTAGTGTTTTGTTTATTTTTGATGCATATTTTAATTTAAAAATTTCAGCTCTATTGAGGTGTAATTGACAAATGAAGATTGGAAGATATTTCAAATGAACATCGTGATGATTTGCTGTATGTAGACATTGTAAAAGCACCCCCCCATCTGGTTAATTAACACATTTATCACCTCACACATTTATCTCTCTTTTTTTTAAGTTCTACTCTCTCAGCAAATTTCATTACACAATAAGTGTTATCAACTACAGTCACCATGTTTCACGGTAGATCTTCAGACCTCACCCACTGTAAAGCTGAAAGTTTGTGCCCTTTAACTAAGTTCTCCTTATCTCCCCCAACCCTCAAGCCCCCAGCAACCACTTTTCTACTCTCTGTTCCTGTGAGTTCGACTTTTTTTTTTTTTTTAAAGATTCCACTCAAATTGCTTACATAGCCAGGGTCCCACAAAATATATTTGCCTGGGGTCTCACACATCCAAGGGCTGGACCCACCACAGCTGCCCAGGGCCATTTTTCACCTCAACTGTTACCACTCCCATTACACAGAAGAGGAAACCGAGGCTCACAGAGGCTAAGCCTCTCCCTGGTGATTCCCTGGCTGGATCGTGGTGAAGCAGGGACTTGGACTCCAGTGAGTTTGTAACCCACACACTGCCTCGCCCATCTGGCCAAATCCAAGGGCACCTTGGCTGAGTCCAGCCCCAGTGGCTGTGCTCCGAAGACTGCTGACATTTGGAACAGGGCTCCTGCTTTTTCAAATTGCTTACATGGTTTTTGTTTGTTTGTTTTGGGTATTTTTTTTTTCCTGCGAGGTACTTGGAAATCTCCACGCATCTTCCACACGTGGCTCTTTTGCTCCCTTCTCCTCCCGACTCCACGTCCTTTAGACCATTACCGGCTAGGGGCACCATGTGCTCCTTCTGCGCCCCAGTCCAGATCTGTCACAGGACGATGGAAACGCTCTAGAGCGTTAACTTTGGCTTCCTGTGAATGCTAGAGACTGTGAACAACGAAGGATGTTCTCTCAAATGGCACGGGGACTATCCAGATTGCTGGGGGTGGTGCTGAGGCTAGCTGTGAGAAGGAGGTGCCTGCGTGGGGGCAGGAAAGAGAGACGTGTTAAATCTTCTATTATGGGGTGGGCAGTGTCCCTAAAGGAGCATCCAGGGTGGGCACCCTCCCCGCTGCCGATTTCAAGAACAAGAAACAGAGGGGAGGTGGCCCATGCCTAAGAGGCTCTGTGATCTTTCAGCGGAGGGAGGGAGCCCTGTCACTTCAGTGCGATAAGGCTTGTTTTCTGCTCTTTCCGGAATCTGCAGATTCCAGAACACAAAGAATTAGGAAGGCTCCTCTCCGTGAGTTCAGTGTTCAGTCTACCTTAGAAGCAGTATCTATAATGCAAACAGCACTATCTTTGGGGTCTACTGACCTGGGCTGGAATCCCAGCTCTGCCAGTACACGTGCGACCCTATGAAAGTTACATAAAACCTCTGTGCCTCAGTTTTCTCATCTGAAGAATGGGGATAATCATTCCTTCCTCAAATGGTTTGTTGTGAGGATTGAGTAAGATGATGGTGGTACAGCGCCTGGTACAGAGGACACTGTAGCTAATATTATCATACTTTTTGTCTTAGATGGTCTCATGGAGCACAGCCTGAAATCACGGGCTGGCTTTCCCGTGTGTTACTTCAAGATCCTGGGGAAATATCTCCCACATATGTGTAGTCAGTTTTGAAAAACCAGTTGCAACTCAATCATCCATCAATATATACAACCATTTTGCACCCGCTTTCTATTTCTAGCCTGTATCAGCCCTGCAGGTAATGAAATTGAAGAGCCCCCAGCCTGATACATCAAACAGAAGTGTCTTTCACTTATCTTAAAGCTCCTGTTCTCACAGTTCCATGGCAGATGGCTTCGAGTTCACTCTAATCCTAACCATCATTTCCTAGACACTTGAACATCTCCTTCTTTAAACATTTTATTTATCTCTCACTCAAGTTTTCTAGTAACTGTAAGACTTTCTCAAAGTACACCTGCAAGAGCTTTCCAGGGCTGAGCACTGTTTTCTTTCTCACCCTCGGTGTTTTGTGGGCTGTTCGGGTATCAGAACCTTAGCTAGCAGCCCTCATTTTGAGGTCAGATGTATCCAGTTTGAGTCATCTCTCTCCTGCTTAGCCATCAGCCACGTGACCCAGTCCTATTCATATGGTGGCGGCGGGTTGATTCGTACCTGCCCAAGGCTGGCGGGGGGGGGGGGTGTCCCGGGGTCCTGGGGTCCTGGGGCCCACCAGGGGAAGCGCTCGGCAGCGGGCATGAGGCAGGAGCCCAGGACCGGGCGCTGCCTGCCCCCGAGAGCAAAGCCTCATCTCCTCTTTACTGACTTTCTGGCCTCCCCACCCTACCTAATTTGCATACCATTGCCAACTTCTCTTCCGAAAGTGTAACTTGTAGCATGTGACCCTTCTACTCAAAAAAAATCTTCAAAAATTCCTCCTTGATCAGTCTTGCACGTAGAGCCCTGCCTGGAAGAGCCCCACAGTTTCCTCCCTCCACCTGTCTTCAAACATCTGAGGATCCTACAAATACCTGGAGATGCTGACAGGACGGTGGCCCAGCCCTCAGTCTTGGGGAGCCCGCAGTCCAGTTGACGGGGTGTGACACCGGCCCAGAGTCCAGGGGGAACCCAGAGGGAGAAACAAACGCCCCAGGGAAGCTGAGGTCCGAGCTGCGTCTCCTTGTGTGAACAGGGGCTAGCTAAGCGGTGCTCAAATCAGAGGAGACCTTGGGAAGAAAGGATGCCATAAAGAGAGAAGGTGATGGCAGGACACAGTATCTGGATGCACAGAAGCCTGGAGAGGCTGAGGTCTGGGGCATTAGTGGGTGGTAGAGCTGACACCAGTAAACAGAGCCAGGCAGGTGTGCAGGGCTCCCGAGGCCAGCCGGGGGCTTTGGGGTGTAGCCTGTGGGTGGTGGGAGGTTACGGAACAATCTTAAGTAGGGGGTGTAATATCATGTAACTTCCAAAGGAAAGATCGGTTTAATGGTCGTAAAAGGATTTCATGGTTATTATAGAGAACTGGAAAAATATAGAAAAATAAAAAGTAGAAAATAAAAATCCAGTGGCCCAGAGATAAACATTGACAGCATCATTGTATTTACTCCTGATGCTCTCTCTCTCTTTCTCACCCTGGCCACTATGGGACAAGTGCTCACTGCCTACCAGGCATTGGTACCAGAGCTTTCCTCCTCACCGTAACAGCTGTAGACAAAGTTATAAACAGGTGAGGAAGCTTTAAGAAGCTTCTCTGGATCACAGGGTCGGTAATGGCAGAGTTGGGCTTCCGGCCAGATTACGGGGCTCTGGCACCTGAGTTCTGAACCCCTAGGCTGGATGGTGATTACACTGATCCACATCCACACACACACACATTAAGTTTTCTTTAAAATAGAGTTCAGGACCCTAATTTTCTGGATTGGGGCTTTAAAAAGAATTTTGCTGAGAGCCCGAAGGTGCTGTCTAGGTAGAGGGGGTTCAGAAAGTGTGGTGGGAGAGAGCGGGTAGATGGGGGCGGCAGCGGTCACGTGGAGGGTGATGGACATGCGAGGCAGCGAGGGTGGGGGCTGGGGGCGAGGGTGCACGCAGAGACCCTTGGGAGGAAGAAATAACAGACCTTGACTTGGGGCGTGTGTGTCTAGGCAGGAGCTGAGAGGAAGGAAGGCGCGAAGGAAACACCTGAGGATTCTTTACGGAGCACCTGGGCGGGATGGGAAAGCCATCAGCGGAGGGAGACGTTTGGGAGAGCAGGCGGTGGCGAGTTCCCCTGGGGGCCCCATGGGAGGGCGCGCCCTGCCAGCTGGACGTGTTCACTAGGCAGTTAGAGACACAGAGGGGAGTCGCCGCATGTTTGTACTGAAGTCAAGGGACATGGGGTTCCCTGGGAAGAACAGGCAGAATAAAGACGAGGCAGAGGAAGCTTAGGGACATGGGCGGAGAAGATAACAGGGTAGGATAGTTGGATCCCAGAGTGGCCGACACACAGGGACCACAGAGCAGGATGGCTGGGAACAGGAAGGGCCTCTGGAGTCACGGCTTTCTGCCCCAAACCCCGGTTTCGGGCTAATCCCTCATCCGCCATCAAAATCATCTTTAGATGTTCATTTCCGGTTCGATTTACTGTCCCGTCCTGGCTTGCTGTGCCTCTGCGTCTCTAAGGCCGATTTATACTCTTACCTCCTCCAGGAAGCCTTCCCAACTTGCTCCACTGAGCCTCCAGCTCCCTGTGCACAAGCCCCCACCCCCACCCCCCAGCGTCCCTTCTGCACCATCACAGATCTTGTTTTCCCCGAACTCTGCCTCCTTGGAGCCCCAGGGGGCCTCATAACAAGGTGCTGATCAATTGGATGTTTATAACCCACAGCAGAGAGCATATTATTTTGCTTGTATAGTGTGGTTTTTGGAAATACACTTTCTGTACCCCAGAAGCTCCTCTGCCTTTTTTAGCTCAGTCCCAGCTCCGTGGATTTTTCCCATGGCATATTCTTCCCCGGTGGCCTGGCATTTTGCAACTCGAACACTCCACAGGCAGCCTGGGAGCTGAGACCCCACTTCTGTTCACTTCCTTTCCCCATTTCTCCATTTTCCTCACTTCCTGTTTTATGACAGTCCCTCATCCTGGAACCCACCGTGCCTTCCTTCCCGCGTGCGCGTGCCAGCGCCTGCCCAACCATGTGACTCTTTGTAACCATGTAACTCTGATGGGGTTAAGGAGGGTGTCGTCTGCTCCACGTCCCTTCTTTTGGGACAGAACTCGGCAACATTCCACCAGCCCTCCCTAGGCAGCTACAGTAGGTGGCAGGTAACAGATCTCCAGAGAGCTTCCCAGCTTCACCTTGTGTTTCTTCAAGACTCACAGGTTCCCTGTAAAGCCAGAGAGAATCCTCACTCGTACACATGTGTATCTGTATCTGTAGATGCGCTTGTGTGCATGATAAGCCAGTGACACTTAGGATGACAGTGACATTGATCATAATAACTACCATTTGCTGAGCACTTAGCACAGGCCGGGTACTACGCAAAGCGCTTTACAGATGTTGCTTCATTTAATCCCCTCTTCCTTGCCTGCTGCTCTTCCACGCCCTGTGGAATCTTGGGGCTGCTCTGAAATCACTGCCATGTTGGATAGGCATTTTTGGCTTTCCCTTTGCAGGTGTGATGGGAGTAGACCCAGGAACTCTCCATGGTTAGTACGGAGGCTCTGGGGGAAATCCACGGCAGCAGTGAGGTGAGAGGAGCCGGTCCTGCCTCATCTCTGCCTCTTATCACCTCTCCCTCAGAGAGAAGCCACAGGTCAACTCGGGGAAGCAATGACATTTGACCTTTCCCCAGAGAGCCAGTGCCTGTGGGGTGTGTGTCTGTGACAATATCCTATGAAATAAGCAATACTTAATGGAATTCTAGTGAACTGTAAACGAGAAGATGCAGTTCAGGGAAAGTTTCCTTAAAAAGAAGAAGCCATCTTCCCAATCTTGATTTTTAAACTTCCACTCCTGCTTAGGGCTATTATCATTTCAGTTGGAAAATGGCAGAAAACCAAATAGTATTGATGTAGAAAAATACAAAATCGAGCAATAACCACTCCCTACTTCCTTAAATGATTTGCAGAAATATTCAGGGGAGGAAATAAAAAAGGGAACTTCACTGAGAAAGAGGATTGGATTTGGGGACAAGCAGAGATTAAATTTGGTGTTTAAGGACAGGTAAGCAGCACAAAGCACTGGAAGACAGCAGAGGTTTTGATCCTAAGGTAAGTTAAAAATAAAGCCTCCTGGAACATCCTGGGCTTTGCAATGCTGTTCCATTTTGAAAAGGCACAAGAGCATACACTAAAATAAAAGGTGATTTGAAAAGTACTGCCCGCGAGGGAGGAGAGGTGGGAGGGAGGTGTGAGTGGCCAGATTGTGGGGGGAGCTGTGTGCAGAAGTGGCTGTGAGCTTGCAAGGAGGGAGGCGGTGAAGCAGCGAGGTTTTCTGTTTCCTGTTGAAGGTTGGTGTCTCCGTCAGCTCGGGCTGTTCCAATAAAATACTATACAGACAGGGTGGCTTAAACTGCAGAATTTTATTTTTCACAGTTCTGGATGCTGGGAAGTCCAAGGTCAAGGTGTTGACTGATTTGGCTTCTGGTGAGGGCTCTCTTCCTGGCTTGTTGATGGTTGCCTTCTAGCTGTGTGTTCACATGACTTCTTCGTGCTCCGGAGGAAAGAGTGAGCTCTCTGGTGTCTCTTCTTATAAGGAAACCAATCTTATCAGATCAGGGACCAACCCTTATGACCTCATTTACTCTTAATTATTTCCACAAAGGCCCTACCTCCAAGTACAATCAAATTGGGAGTCAGGGCTTTGAACATATGAATGTGCAGGAGGGGTGGGGGGGACACAGACAGTGGGTTATTCTGCAAATAGTTAAAAGCTAAGGGGAAGGGGCCAGTGGAGAGAGGACAAATGAGAAACTGAGGAAGGGACAGCGGAGATGGAAGAGAGGACTTGTGGAGCCAAGGATGGGATTTTTGGTGTCAGGAAGTACAAGGAGTGGACAGTGTCTCCATAATTGTGAGGCCAGTTTACCTGGTAAGTGGGGATGGGTCTGGAACCTAAGAAGAGTAAAAAGATCCAGGAGAGCCTCCTTGGGGAACGAGACAAGAAGTGAACTGGGCACTGCCACGCGACATCAAAGGGCCGGCCAGCCACGCTGAGATAAGTTGGTTGCCATCAGGCCTCAGCTTTAATGTCACCTCTTTCTGGAGGTCTCACCTGGCCACCCTGTTTTAATTTTCTGCATAGCACTTAATCGTATCTGAATTGAGTTCTTACTCCTCCTTGTAGGATGTAAACTCCATGAGACCCTGGACTTTTCTGCCTTGCTCGTCACTGGATTTCTAAAACTTACAGCAGTGCCGGTCTGTAGAATTCGCATGCCTTTCACTCATTCAGGCCACATTCACCGCCCAGCAACGCACATGACTGGCTGGGTCCCCGTGACTCCACTGGTCATGAACTCTGTGGCTGTTTCTGCTAAGGGGATCAGCAACACTGGAGGTATGTCTAGAAACTGCAGTTCTTAAATAGCTAGTTTGACTTGTGCAAACTTCAACTGGTCCACATCTCAGATACTTTGGATTTTTGAAATACAGGACTGTCCGCCACTAAAGAAGCCGTCATTCTAAAAATGTGGCCCTCATTTAGAGAGCTGTCTGTTCTCCCAAACCTCACTTAGGCATCCTGCACAAAGTAAGTTCATTAGATTCTAGACTCTAAAACCTGTCTTTCGTACCAGACTCGGGAAGGTGTTTCTGAGCAGAGAAAGGCTGAGTTAGTTCATAACGCAGGTGAATTTCTTTCCCTGTTGTGAGTTCCTGAAAGTCACAGGCAAAAGAGCTATGCTGAGAGCTGGCCCTCTTGTGTGAGAGGAAGGCGATGGCCGTTTGGCAGAGTACCTGGATCTTCCTACCACCTCAGAAAAGAATGAGCCGTGACTCTCAGGAGAGGAAAGAGCGGGACCAGCCCCAAACTTCGCTGGCCATTCGTCATGTCTGAAATGGTTCCGAGGCTATAAATATCTAAGGGCCCTGATGGAAAACTTAAAGGGTAAGACATTTCACATTTTCCACGTGCCTCATCTTATACGATTGGAACATAACCCCGCAGTCCTTCACTGCTGATTTCTCTTCTCTCTGAATCACTGTGGCAGTTACAGCGGGACCCACCGTTTAGTGCTTTAATACATGATGGTCTCACCAGCAATTTGTTTTCCTGTGTTACTGACAGAGTGGGGCACAGAGGAAACATTTTTTCTTCATTTGTTAAGATGGGGAAAGTACCCACCTTCTAGGGTGGCTGAGAGGATTAGAGGAGTTAACATACATGAGGCTTCTGGCACAAGGAAAGTGTTTAATAACTACGAGCTAAAATTAGTAACAATCATTATTAATAAGAGACAGTAGTGCCTGGGGGGGACAAAGGCATGGACTCTGCCGCCTGCGGCCATCATTCAAATCCTGTGACCTTGGGTGAGCTACTTCATCTCTCTGTGCCTTGATTTCCTTATTTCAAGAATGGGGATACCAAGAGTACCGCCTTCTTGAATGATGAAGATTCGACAACATCGCAAAGTCCTTGGAAAACAGCCTGGCACACAGAAGTGTCACAATGGTGTCACATACTTAATTCTTAGAACAACCGTCTGAGCTGGTTGTCAGTATCTGTACTTGTACAGATAATGAAGCCAAGGTTTGGGGTCACACCGCGAACAGTGGGTCCACAGTTCTAAGCAACTTGAAGACCAAAGCTCATTTCACTACCGCACACGAGAGGATTACATGTGGGTCTATAGTTGCACGTGACGCTTCCATCCCCTGGAGGCACAAGCTTACTAAAACGGGTTATATTCTTTACTGGTATTCCTGATTACTAACTGGCAACCTGGACGGACGCTCTCAACCCACAGCAAGTGGTAGCATCCTAGCTGCTGGAGCTTGACAGCACTTTCTTCCACTGATTTGCTTTAAGCAAACGAAACAGCCTCTTGGAAGCCGGCAGTGAGTGGATTCTGACAGCTCACAGTGCCTGCTCTCTCTCCCTTGCCTGGACCACAGCACACGGGTGACTCCAAGGCGTGGATTCTTCCAGCTGTCCAGTGGAGCCTCGGTTATTCCTGCAAAGGAGTCAAGGGAGGTTTTAAAAGTTGGCTCAGACTTCCTTTTCCACTGAGGGTGGGGCAATGTTGAGAAACTAAGAGAAAGACCAGAGGCTATTCCAAGAATTTGCTTGTGAGTGTACACCACTGCCATCTGCTGGATGGAATGGGTATCAGACCAATTCCGATGTTTCTCTGCTGTGTAATAAACAAATTCACTGGTTCCCATTGTGGGTGCAGAACCCAGTGGTTTCATCATTTCATAGCAGCAGTTCTAAATGTCTGCATGTTTTGGAAACTTCATGATAATTGTGCCTAGAAGGACCTTCACGTGAGTCATCAGAAGATAAACTGATGACATCTTTGAAGCAATGTCCTATTTAGCATTAGTACTGCTGATCAAATTTGGTCTGCTCCCAAATGGTTGATCTAACTGGTTAGCAAAAGCCCATAACTCTCAGGCAAGGGCATGTAGCAGAACTTGGACCTTCTTGTTAAAGGCAAAAAGCTCCTACAGGGAAGTGAAATCACTGCCTGGCTTTATTCTTGTATCCTCTGAAATTCTGTGTTCATATACCCAACAATTATTTATCGAGCACTTATCCTGTGTGCCAGGCACTGTATCACTGTATTAGGAATTGAGAAAGCAAAGATGAATGAACATAGTCCCTGCTCTTAATAACAGCCTATGGATATTTCCTGAGTGCTTACTATGTGCTGGGCGTGTATATCCAATTACATCTCATTCGATCCTCAAGACAACCCTAGAATCTATTCTAATCTCACTTGTAATCTTCTCATATGATTACCTCATTTGTAGTGACTTTTACTACCTCAATTACCATTCAGAAAACTGAAGCTGAGAGATTTAATTAGTTTATCCAAGAAAATACAGGTAGGAAGAGTCGGAGTGGGATCTGAATACTGGGGTAGTAGGAGCAGGAAGGCAGAGGAGAGATGTGTTGATAACATGGACCAATGTAATTCCCCCACAACCTCCATAGAGAGTCTGGGTCTTCCATTTCACACACATCTTCTATTCCATTACCTAGTTTTCCAACAAAGTGAGAGGATTACAAAACAGTAAGTAATGACAGCAGTCGATGCTTTGGAAAGATTTATCAGGAAGAATATCGCTTCCTCTAGCAAGCATTTGAAATCTATCTAGTTAACATCCTTTTTAGTTCATAACTCTTCTTCCTAAGAGCAGCCTTGGTGTCAGCAGCAAGACCTGCGTTGTTGTCAGTTCTCACGGGACAGAAAACAACTCCGTGTTTTTGGTCAGCGTGACAGAGGACGCGAGAGGGACAGATTTGCTCAGCACGGGCTAGGGAGCAATTTAGATGTCTGAGAGCAACAATCTCAAGCTGCGTTTTATTTTTCCTCCCTCTTGGTATAAGAGGGGCTGCTGGTGCTGGTGGAGAGATACAGGGTGGGCAGTGGGGATAGGAGAGGGAAGAGAGGATGAAGAGAAGCTGCAGGCAGAGAAGAAGGTGCTCTGTGCCTAGTGCCTGTGCAAAGTGCCCAGACGCTACTACTGGACAGAAAACCAGGAGGGTAGGGGGCAGAAAAGTGCCTAATGGCAGGTTAGGGCTTTGTTGCCAGCCTACCGGGCTACAATCCCTGCTCCACCACTAGCCTAGCGTTTGACCTCAGGCAAGTCACGTGATCCTTTCTAATCTTCACCTGTGAGTTGGGGTTGCCTCACAGTGTTGTTTTGGGCGCTCAGTGACGTAGTCCAGACTGGCCTTGCAGCAAGGGGCCAGAATTCAGAGGGATCTTTTAGAAAAATTACCCTTTAGGGTTGCTTGATGCCACCTATTTGCACATCAGTTTGCCATTTGTACTCTGGAGTTTTCCCTCTCAACAATCCTATGAGGCAGGTTAGCGAGATATAAATCATCGCTGTATATACAGAAGAAATAGATCCCCAGGTGACTTAGCTAAAATGAAGAAGTTTTTCCAACCAGAGCCCGCCCTGAGGGCCACCCACCCAAGAACCACCAGGAAAAGCATCTTATGGAATTGCAGTTGTGTCTCAGACCACAATGCAGAGAGCGATATTCAAATTGTTTCCTGGAAATAACTGAAACCCAAATTTCTTGGAAGGAGCTCCAACCTGGAATTTCCTGGAAGGAGTACAACCAGAAGGGGGAAAAACTCTTATAAAGCATCCATGGCAATTTGTTTTGAAAGTCTCTTTCTAATAGATTTTGAGGGTGAAAGAAAAACAGAACGCCGAATTTTAGATTATTTTAAAATTAATCAACTCGTCATCAGCCAATGCTCTCTTTGTGGTAAATAACCACCAAAACATGATTTCCCTATTGTTATACATGTTTGTGAAGCCAGATGTGGGGGGCGAAGTTTTAGAGAAATAAGAACAAATGGAAATAAGAGATAAGATATCAGAAATACCAAAAAAATAATGTCCACTTAAGGAACGTATAAAAATGTTGCATTGAGACAAGACCAGCTAAGGATCAGTACAAAAAGTTAGAGGCACGTGAAGGAGAAACACAGTAAAATCTAACTGGGAGAAAGCAGAGCTGAGTAAACTCTCATCAGACCAAACTTTACTGTGTTAAGTTCCTTAAAAGTTTTTTTTTTCAATGAATGATTTGCAATAATTGTGCCAGTTACTTGTATGTAAATGGGCTTTTTAAAAGCATGATTGAACAGTTAATTTTTATAGTCATTTAATTCATGTTTATATTATTTTTCGGCACAATTAATTTGCACTGTAAGGCACAGACTTGATTTTGTTTCAGAAGGTTAAACACAGGCCTATTCAAATGATGAATTCCAACAGAGCTGGAGTTGGAGAAATGAAACATCATGGAGCAGTTCATAAACGAAAAGGCATCTTGGCCAACAGGACAAGAGCGGGGAGATCAGTGCCTGACACACAGTAGGTGCTCTGTACACGGCTGGTGAACATATCGGAGGGGTTAAAGACTGACCTTGGTTTCCCACGTGAATTCAGTTAGACAGGATGTGAATGAGACTTGTCCTTGCTATTCATTCTGGCTAGAAATAAAGTGAAAGGTACAAAATCTACCCAAGTCTTCAGAATCCCCATGTCCATCCCGTTAATGTGTTAGAAACCCAGGTGTCCACTTGCCATCTCTGTCCCTCCTTGTTAACCCACCAGGTATCCTTTCCTACATGCCGTCAATTTCACCTTGCAAATGGATCTCCCATCCCTGTTTCCCTTGCTACTGCCCTAACCCCAGCTGTATCTTCCCTTGCCTGGACGACCGTAATAGCCTTCCAAGGGCTATACTTCATCCACTCTGGGCCCCTCTATTCACTGCCCACAGTGACACCAGAATTATCCTTGCAAAACACAGATCTGATTATGTCAGTGCCGCCCCCTCCCAATTCTCCTGGCCCACCCCTTCACTCTGCTCTTAGGGTTAAGACCAGGGGCCTGTTCTGCAACCGCCTCTCCCATCACTGCCCCCTCCCTCTCTTAACTCCACCTACCTAATCCTTGAGTCCCCCTCCCTGGGCCTCGCCTCTCCCTGCTTGGAAAATGCCATTCCCTCTTCCCTCTGCCTGGAACCTACTTCTGTTCTGTCTGCTTCTCCTGCCCCTGCCTCTTCATCACTTAGATCTGCTTGTAATACTTCCTCTGGAACCCTGGCCCCAGTCTTGGCTACTTTGCCTCTATTCGGTTAGTGCTATTGGAACCCCGTGTTTCTTTTCTTTCAAAGCACTATTCTCTGTCTGTCCCTTGTTCAACTGTTTGATTAACATCTGTCTCCCTACCTGAATCATAAATTCCAGGAGACTGAGGACTCTGAATGCTTTTTCTCACCGTCGTCGTGTCTCTGGCATCTAGCAGTGTCTTGCACACAGCAGGCACAAATAAATATTTGTGGAATGAATGAATGAGCTTAATGAATACTGGCTTGTTACTCTTAAAGGCTAATCTCTCTGTTTTGCTCTCTGCACGATTTTCTCAAACTAAAATCACCAACAAGCATAATGTGATTTACATCTAGTATGTTTTTATGAATGAAAACACTGTTACAGTGCCTACGAAAATTGAATTGTCTCACTTCTGCATTAATTAAAAAAATTCTTTCTCACTTCTGCATGAGCTATTAAAATAAGCATACATGCTTGCATCTAAAAATTTCACTTTTCCCCAAGATAGTTCATCCTAAAGATAAAGAAGATAAAAGCTTCATTGGCTTGGGAAATTACAAATTGCACTCTCAAAGAAGGTTGAGAAATGCAGTTTAACATGCAACTAAATAAAAGCCTTGGTGAACTGATAGTTCACAAGTGAATCAGCATCCTTTGAAAGACTCAAAAGCCATGTAGATGGGAAACTATATTAGCAGAAAACATCACATTTCAGGATGAGAAAACAATCATTGTGATTTTAGAAACGTCAAGACAAGAAAGCATTGGTGCAAACAACTTATTCCTACAGGTAGACGGAAGTTTAATTTTCAGAAAGTTCTCTGATATAATACATTTTTCGCTAATTCCTTTTACATTTAAAAGCAAATTGCTCTGGATAAATAATTGTAGGCCAAAAGGTCCATGATGCTGTTCAACGAATTGAATAATCTGTTTTCATCATCACGTAGTATAAGTCTTATTACAGTTACTTTCCTAGTACTTAGGCAGCATAATTTGTACAATAATTACTGAATATTCTCCAAAATAAGTAACTCACATCAGAGTAATGTGAATGGCCAGTAAATTACTATTACTTAAATATGTCTGAATCAAGCTATCATTTCCCATCCTATGATGCAAGCCCTGGCAAAGAATTATAAACAAGAAAATCTCACAGCTTAGAAGAGAGACCTCTAGTGTGTGTTAGAGAACTTTTTATTGGGCTTCAGGCATAATGAATACAGCAAAATCACTGCAGTCATTTTGAATACTGTGGTGGGAGGTTTTTTTTTTGTTTTTGTTTTTGTTTTTTTTTTTTTTTGCCAACAATCATTCACGCTTGGTTCACTTCAAAATTTCTTCCCAGCAAATGTATGATATTTTTGCCTAATCAGTTCCTTTCTTTTTATAAACATAACTGCCTAAACCAACGAAGTTTTCTCTGGGATGCAAAGTTTTAAAATTCAGTGATCACCTTTGCGACCTAATTAGTAAACATGAAACCTACTGTCATCATAACAATTACTAACAATTCTTTCCATTCAAGCAGCAGCAGGACACCCGAGCCAAATTGTTGTAGTCAGTGTGCAGTCTTCTGAACACCAGCCCCTCACGGTAAGCCAACTGCCACACAAACATAAACACGCGGAATAGACGGGCACATTGCCCATTATCCAGGAGACAAATGGATCCACTACTATTTCAAATTCACCAAGTAGGTTAGCTGTTAGTTTCCACAGATTCCCACATATGCAGGTAAATTCCTTGATGTAAGATCAGGTTTAATGAATCATTCTATGGCATCAGCCTCTGCCTTTAAAAACTCTTTTATTTTCTCCTTTTCCAGATTAAAAACACATTTGAGATACACACAGACAATATTTCTCTAAAACACACACACACATACACACAAAACAGGAGGTCTCTTAAGGAGTCTACTGCTGAGAAGGTAAAAGCATTTTGCTCATTTTTAATTTGCTAAAACAATCCAAGCATGCTTGGTACCCAGAGGGTATTCTCAAATAAACTTGTATCTCTAGCTGCCAGCTTAGTTGATTGAAAACAGAAGGCAAACGTTTCTTAAAGAATGAGTATGTTAAACTGTTACATCCCTCCCAGTTCCACCACGGACACACACACACGTCAAGGATTTGCTCGAAAGCGGCCAGTTCTATGATCTGGGAGATAATGCAGCGTTTATACCAAATTACTTCTGCCTACTGCGGGGCACGTCTGAGCGAGGAAGCCAGTGTGGACAGTTCCTGCGTGCCTTTCTCCACGCACAAAGCCGACACCCAACTTTGCTAACTTAGTTGGCTCCCGCCCAGCCGGCCCCCGAAGCACAGTCACGGTGAAAACGTTTTAATACCAGAAAACCATTTCCACGGCACAGTGCAAGTGTTCGAAAGCACAAAGGCAGGCACTGTCGACCCGCGCTAGATAGGAAGTTGCGGTACTCGGGGCGGCGGCGCGGAGCACGCGTCCAGGTAAGGGATTCCTGCACCAAGGCTCCCGTTTCCTCGTCCTGGTGGGTTTGGGGGCTCTACCTCACTTTTTCACGCGAATTCAGCAGAACGCGCCCCCTACTCGGTTCTTTTTCCAGGAGGCGCTTACGCGATTTTCCAGCCAAGTCCCTCTGGGGGGCGGGAGAGGAAGCACACGCCACATTTCAATAAAGAGGGGCAGCGGGGGTGGGGGCTGGGGGGAGCAAAGAGGTCAGAAAAGAGCCGAACTGTATCCTTCCCGCCCACCTCGGTGCCCCAAGCACCGGTTCAGACGGCGGAGACGGGAGGCGGTCAGGAAGCTCTGTTCCTTTAAGGGAACCTTGGCCGCCAGAAGGGGAGGGAAGGATGCGGGCTCCGGACTCGGCGCTGCAGGCACCGCGGAGCCGAGGCGAGCGCAGCAAAGCCACAGCCATTACCTGCAGCGCTCACATCCTTCCCCTGCCCCGGCGCCTCCTCCCCGGTCCCCGCCTCCCAGGGAGACTTCTAATCCGGAGCACGTGCCTTGCCCTTTATCAGGGGAGGAGGTGGAGAGAAAGAGGAATGAGAGCTTTTTAAAAATAAATGAAACGTTTGCACCCAAAGCGGGGGGTGGGGGGCTGGAAAAGGGGGGTGGGGTGGGAGGGGGCTTTAAAGGCGCCCGGGTGGGCGGAGGCGGCGAATCCGGATCAGCCCGGCCGGAGACGGACGGCGGACAGCGCTGGGCACCCGGCGCCGCTCACAAAGGGGAGCGGCGCGGTCCGGCCCGGGCACCAGGGGAAGAAAAAACTGCCCCGGGGCCCAGTCCGCTTGGCAGCCACAATGGCGTCTTTCACGGGGCGTCGGGGGGCGCCGCGGAGGCTGCCGCGGGGAGGGGGCGGCGGTCCACCCCCCGGGCGGGTGCGGAGTCCCGGGCGCAGCCGCCCCCGCGCGCCCAGCAGGGCCGTGCGCAGCGCTGGAGGCGCTCCGGCCGGCGGCGGCGGCGGCGGCGGCGGGTCGGGGCCCGCGGCGCCGGGAGGCTCTCGGCGGGGCCGGTTCGCGGGCGCGGAGCTCGGCGCTGGGGAAGAAAGGGACGCGCGCGGCTCGGGCGAGGAGGGAGGGGTGAGGGAGGGCGGGGGGGAGGGGAGCGCGGCTGCAAAGCGGCCGCCGGCGAGGCTGGCGCGCGAGCGGCGGGCGGGCGGCGCTGGCACAGGCTCCGAGAGCCGCGGCCGCTCCGCTCCGAGAGCCGGAACCGGGCCCCCAGATCGGAAGCCCGGCCCCGGCGCGCCGACTCCCGGCCCCCCGGCCCCGGCCGGCCGCGCCCGCTCCTGCTGCCCGCTCCGCCCCGCTAGCGCCCAGGGAGGAACGCCGAGGAGCTGCGGGAGCAGCCCCGGAGGAGGCGGCGGCCGCTGCCCCGCCGCCAGTCCGAGCGGCTCCCGAGCCGCGGCAGCGGGCTGTGTGTGTGCGAGTGTGCCGCGCTCTCGCCCCATGCCTGGCACATGCGTAAAAGCGAGTTGCGCCCAAAGTCCCAGCCATACCCTCCTTAGCAAATAATAACAAACCCAAACCGTCAGATCTTACCTGAAACATTGAAGCACAAAGTCTCTCTCCAAGTCCCCTTTTCCTTTTCCTCTCCCCCCTTTTCCGATTTCTCTCCCAGCGATCTGCTCGGCTCGCCACACCAGAGAGAAATGCAATAGCTTGGCTAAGGTAGACAGAACAAAATACAGAGAAGAGTTGCTCCAGGGCTTTGAAACCCCTCAAGGCAAGGATCAGGATACAATTAGCTCATGCCTCTACCTCCAGTCTAAATCAATCTCCAAAATAAAACTTAAATCAAATTAACTGATCACAGGGCAGACAATTGATCTCCTTCAAAAATAAATCTCTACATAGACGTGTAGATAAATATACATATAGGAAATTTTTCCCCAGATTTTTTGGGGGGGGGTGTAGAGAAACTGTCTTATTCCAGCCTCCAACTTGCTTTTTACCCTCCTCTTGCACAGAAAAGCTGATTTTAATCGTTGTGATTAGTTTTGATGTAACGTTTCCGCGGGCGATTTCTGCAAATGGATGGAGTGTTTCTTTGCCAAAAGAGGGAAAAGCAGCAGATGATGATAATTATAAGGATTGTTGGTTGTTTCTTTTTATTTGTGTTTAGGGCTCTCTCTTCACTTTCTCAAGTTGACCTGACATTGTGGTTACACCGAGGTCGGCAACTTGTTGATGAGGGTCACCGCCCTGTCTGATCAAAGGATAGGTGATAATTTGGCAATAGAGCAGCACATTTTTGGTTCCTTTGGCGACATAACGTCCCAAATGACGTGGATAAAAATAAGCACATGCAGTCTGCTTTGCCCCAATCAAGTCTGAATCAGCGCCTGGGGGTGATACACAAACTCATTTCAAATGTTCAACCATGCAGAATTGCAAAAAGATTGAAGGAGTTACACTGCATTTTTTTTTCAATAGCCAAATTAAAAGAAAACAAAACCTACATTAGGTGTAGCCAAGGACCTACCGTTTAGGTTTATTTGATCAGCCTGGTAAACATACCTCCCCTGCTCCCTTCTCTTCGCTTCCCTCCACCTGGTATCTTTTATGGAGGGGTTTGTATAATTCCATTATTTGCTCAACAGAGCTAAAAACACTCTCACATAAACACATTTCCCCAGATTGCTACTCTAGTTCTGACCTCCCCCACTCCCCATCACTTCTTCCTCCCTGGGTCTTTGTTCAAAAAGGCTGTGCCTGAGCCAGTCCTTATCTTAATTCTCTTTAGTTAGAGTGGGATGTTTGGTTGTAACTCAAGGGTCACCTCCCATTAGTGTTATATCCGTGCAGGATACTTTTTGAAATGGTATTTTTTTGAGCACTTCACAGTTCATTAATTCAAAGACTTTGCTGACATTTCTTATGAAAAAGACCAGGCTGTAAGGCCAAGGATACTAAAAAAAGAAAGAAAGGGGGGAAAAAACCCTAAATAGAACCAGACATGTCCTGTGAATACCTGCAATTGGCAGCATTTCACAGGAACTATTTTTTTAAGCCAGCCTTTTACCTTGAAGGTCAGCAGCCTCTCCAATACCAGCAGAGAAGGGAAGGTCCAAGCTTTAAAAATGTGTAGTTGATCAGATCAGTGCTGTCATGACAAGAGAGATTAATTTCATCATGAGAATCAGGGGTGTTGGTAGATTTTTTTTAACATTAATAAGTTCATATGACATAGGAGTCTGGTTTGAGAATATCAATACCTTATGCATAACAAGAAAAAAAACACCTTTACAAAACAACTCAAAATTACGTTGTTCTTTGCACATTCTCTTTCATTCTCCCCTCAACACACACACACACACACACACACACACACACACACACACACACACACACAAGGTAGATGTATTCTCTGATCTGCAATCAAAAATTTTAAATGTCTACAAAACCCCAAATTCAATTGAATAAAAACTTTGTTCTTGCCCCCAAATGGCACTAACTGTTAATATAGGAGAACTTGAGAAGAAACAGCCTCAATTCATTGATATGACTTAATACATTAAAGGTATGGCCTAAGGTGACTTTTAATCCAAGTCTGGAGAACTGTGTATCATTGTCCTGGAATGTTAGGGCTGGGAAGGACCTTTGTAGGAGGGCAGCTGGTCCTTTACATCATTTTTACAGATGAGGAGACTGGAGCAGCTTGCCCAAGGTCACAAGCCAGCCACTGACAGGACCAGGAGGAGGCCACAAGAGGCAGGACAAATGAAAGATGTCCCCTGGAAGGCACTCACCTTGAGAAACTGTGCGGCATTCTAAATTCTGCTGACAAAGCTTAAACCATATTTCCGGAATTCCCTTTCTGGAATTGTTCTGAAAGCCTGTTAGCACATTCTTTTTAACATCTCTGATGTCAACAGATCCTTTGATGTTTAACACCCCCCCCCCAAATTAGTACCAGATCTGAGGAATAAGTGAATGATGAATGTAGTTTATGCTAGTTAGAGTCAAAAAAGAAAATGTGGCTAAAAACAATAAGGCCAGTTTTCTTATTGGCATTTAAATGGACTGAAAACAATTCTGAAAACATTCTGAGCAATGGAATTACTGGGGCTTTGTTTTCCAAGACAGCTACTCTGAAAGGAATAATAGTCATTTGAGCAAATTAAGTTCTGAAATGTTGGTTTTTAAGATGCTTTATTCCTTCAGAATGACATCACTTACAAAAAGATGAACCTTTTGAACATTAGGTCACTGACATTTTGAAGTGATCCAACCTATTCGGTTACTCACTGAATGTCTGGTAATCCAGCGGCAAAGAGACTGCAGTCAGATCTTATTTTATTGTGGTGAGGACCTTAATGTTCTTGCACTGTGGAGGAGACTCAAAGTTGAGACTATCGGGATTCAGAGCGAAAAGTTCTTTTGTCCCGTACAACCCAAAGAGATGAAACACCTTCACGACCTTCAAGTCCAGGGTGATGACGACTTATTTTAAATTTTAAAACAGATTTTTAATGAAGTGCATGAGAAAAGCGGGGTCCATGTCTTGCCAAGTACAGGATATGAACTCACTGAGTTTCTTTCAATCAACTCCTACAATCCTAACATTACCCCAAAGTACTTTTTATCTAATTAATACTTGTGTAAGTGAACTTCCGCATTTTGTGATTTCTACGGGGCTTTTTTTTTTTTTTTTTTTTTGCCAATCATTAAGAAGCTGGGAAAAAGAGTATATTAAAAATCCTTCTAACCTCTTTTTTCAATCGATCGTTGAAGTGAGACCAGCAGCCTAAAAACCATCAGCAACCCGGAAGACAATGGCAATAAAATTGGCAGCAAGAAAACAATCAAAAAGAAAACACAGGCCTCTGTTTCCATCTTCCAGGGTTTCACTATCAAAATGAATGCCACCAGTTTTTAAAGGCAAAAAAAAAAAAAACCAACAAAAAACCAATGATAGGATATGTTGAATTGAAGCCAGGAGCTTGACGGAAAAAAGTTTAGCCCTAGGACCGCTGAGGAAGAGAAAGCGACAGGCCTTGCTGATATTAAGGTAGGGACAGCTCATTTGGTCTCCTCATAGTCACCCAACCCTTAAATCACAAATCTGCACAGAAATCATGGCTTGGTCCAGGGGTAGCCCTGCGGTACAGTCTTGGTGGCGATTTGACAAGATGTGGACATTAGTGGCTGAGATGAAATGTGAAATTGAAGAGCCCTTCACTGAAGCAGCCAGACACCCAGATCAAAGTTAGAAATTCCACTGCACTTTCCATTAGGAAGAAGAAAGAAACCTCGGCCCTTGAGTTCATCCAGGACAGGCATGGGTATCACCAGCCACGGCAAGGCTGCCCCATTTTCCTCCCTTCAGGTCACTAAATGCCAGTGTTTCCAACATTGCTCCAGTGGGGTCCACCTATAACTGCACTGACAGGCCCTTTAACACTGGAAGCAAATTATGTTGTTTTCTTTTATCTTTGAGTCAGTTTTTTGGAGGAAATCACCTGTTTTTTATCAGCCAACCTGAAACTCCCCCTAACACTGTGGAATGTGCACGTTTTCCTGGAGTTGAATAGAAGCATTAAGGAACTCAGACAGAATGGGCTTGTGATTCCTGGAGGTTCACATCCCCAGCCACCACCTGTTTATAATTAGCCCTTGGAAAACATCTTGGTTTTCTGTCTCACTGTCCAGGGTAAGAGTCTATGTATCTCACTTTCCAAAAAGGTCGATCTTCTAGTGGTGGCGGATCTGCTGACAGGAACCAGGCTCACCTCACCCGTAATTCTGAATAGAAACAGATAACACGTCCTCGTACTGAGGTCCTTAAGTCAGTTTGGTCTTTTATCAGAGTTTACTGATGAGAATCTCAAGTTATGAAACAACGCAGAAGGCAAAGGCAGAAATGGCAAAGGCAACCTTAGCTTGGTGGAATGCCCCGTATCTGGTTTGATGGAGAAATACATTCGTTGTCAAGGACAGGAAGTGCCTCTCTTCGTTACTGGCATTTAGAATTCTTTGCTGGACATGCAGTCACATTCTAGAGGTTGAATAGCTAATTGCAGGTCGGTGTCATGACTCTCAGTGAGTCCCCGTCGTAGCTCTGCACCTTAACTTTCAGTGTGACCTGATCCTTGGTTTCTTCAGACGTAAAATAGGAATGAACATTCCTATCTTGAAGCTTTATTTTGAGGTTAAATGGGATAACATGTGGAAAGTATTTAGAACTGTGTCCAGTGCACCAAGATTTCACAGTAAACGCTAGCAATTAAGATCATTATGGTTTATAGTAGTTGTTGAATAAATAATGTATTCCATGGCAAAGTATTGCCTGTTTATGTTAGTAGCAGGGAAGAAGGCTATTTATGCAACGGGAGACACCTAATTTATTGACATTTCTATGGCTGATCTTTTCTCAAGATTACTAAATTTCATTTTATTATGTCATCTAGAGACCACACAGACACCTTACCTTTTCATGCAAAATAATGGGGGAAATGAGATTTTTCTCCAAGGTAAATTAGCAATCAAAGATCCCATATCATATGTATACGTATAACTGAATCTCTTTGCTGTACACCTGAAACTAACATTGAAAATCAACTACACTTCAATAAAAAATAAGAATAAAAAAAAAAAGATCCTGTATCAATGCTGCTGCTGACAGGGCAAGACTGTTTATTCCTTTAGGGATCCTTGATTTTGACAAGACTGTCTTACACAGAGAAAACAATTAATTAAGCATTTTGTGTAATTGCTTGTGTAAGAAATGGGACTCAACTAGGATTCAGCCATGAACTTCTTTCTTCATGATTACTTGCATTTTGCCTTTCAGGAATTACAGAATCAGTACAAGCAAGTGCTTTGAAAACCAAAATTAACAAAAGAAATACAGTTTGGAAACTTCAGAAGAGATGAACTTCAGGGCTGATTCACATCTTCAAGAAATTGTCTAACCAACTAATCCCATCGTATTAGCCAATTTCCTCCATTCTCCAGTTTACGTATATCCTTCTTTCCCACGCTTTAGGCCATAATCATTTTCAGACTGTTCCATAGTCATTTTAAAGCTATGCAGGGGTTCTTTTAAGGAAACATTTTTAATAAGATAAACATTTCATCAGCTATTTTGTTCTATTTCCTATTTCAGCACCTCATAGTAAACTAGCTGGCACTGAAAGGAACTTCCTTTGCAGTGGGATACGCTTCATGCTCAGCCCAGCCGACAGACAGCCACTTAGCTTTGCTTCACTGTTCTTCTGTCTGAACCAAGACTGATCATGAGAAACCCCATAATACAACTGAGGCCCCTCGGGGGGCACCGTCTACATTTATGTAAGTTATCTCTTCGTGCATCCTTTGGGTGTCAGAACCTCTCAGCTTTGCTAACCATAAAATATCTGCCTTAAGCATATCACTAACTTTAAAACTCTAATGATATGGATGTCATATTTCAATTTTTAAAAACTCTTTCCCTGTTCTCTCCCTGAAAAAGACCCTATAAAACATCCAATGGGATCATCCTGTGATTAAAAACATAACATCTATTTAAAAGAAAAAGAATTGTGAATATCCCTTTAGTTAAAAACAAACCCAAGAACAACAACAACAAAATGCCTGGTCAAAAAATAATAATTAAACAAGATACAAACATATTACTCTATTCTTCAGGACGTGGTAAGAGCCACTATAAACAAATTGCTACAGGAAACAAAAATCTGTGTTCCTTCTTTAAAGTTATCAAGAGAGAAAGCAGTTTCTAGAGTTTTACTGAGTATCAGCCTGAGTAGTTAAAGTGGGCACTGGGGTGGGGGGAGCAAATTGACAGGGCTATTCACTATGGGCGTTTAAATGATTTCCACATGATTCTTAATAATAACATTCATGATACTAGTGATAAGAAACAATTATGAGTGATGGGAGGGAACTTCAATTGTGTAAAGACCATCTGGCTATGAGAGTCAGACGTGAAATTCTAAAATCCTCAATCTGTCCCTCTGAGGTTGCTTGGTAGATAATGGATATCTTAATTTTTTAAAAAAGAAAAAAAAGAAAAACCATATCCATTGTACCAAATGTACAGCAGCTCCTGCTGAGAAAACAAAGCCTGTGTGTCTATTTCTTCTCTAATTTTTTGACATCTCTCACAAAACAAAGGCTCTGTGGAAGAGCTCATAAGATAATGATAGTAACTCATCAGTCTTTCATGTTATTTGTGTGCTTCTGAAGATTTTTTTAATCGGTAAAGCATTCTGATAATCCTATGATTCCTCCTTTCTCCCAAAAGGAGGAGCAGGAATGTTTTGCTGTGGGAAAAAAGCCTACTTTCTGAAAGACATGTGCGGGGGTGGGGGGGTGGGGGGGGTGGGGGTGGGAGGGGCTAAATCCTTGGTCTGTAACAAAAACGTAACTTAAAACTCTTTCTGTGGGAATGCGAAATAAAAAAGAGGAAGCATCTAACTCAGAACCTGGCACGTGGTCAACATCAGTAGATATGCCGTTTTAGTTTTATTCATTATACCTAGGATTTAGCTCCTTCTAATTTTTTGATGTCCTGGCCATGTCACAGTATCGTGGGGCTAAAAGAACAAGTATTGCCTGATTCCACTTTTGAGGGATACCTAGAGTGGCCAAGTTCGTAGAGGCAGAAAGGTCGTTTCTGGGAGCTGGGGAAGAGGAGGGAGTGTGGTTGTTGTGTAACGGGTAGAGAGGTTCGATTTGGGAAGATGAAAAAGCTGTGGAGATGGACAGTGGTGAGACTTAACACAACAACGTGAATGGACTTAATGTTATTGAACTGTATACTTAAAAATGATTAAAATGGTGACTTATCTATAATTTACCACCACCACAACAAACACAGGAAAAACTGAACAAATATCTCTTTAAAAATGTAGTGGGGGTTTGCAGATACTAACTAATATACATAAAATAGATAAATAACAAGTTTATACTGTATAGCACAGGGAACTCTATATTCAATATCTTGTAGTAACCTATGGCGGAAAAGAGTATGAAAACAAGTACATGCGTATCTCAACATGACTGAAGCATTGCGCCGTACACCAGAAAGTGACACAACATTGTAAACTGACTATACTTCATTTAAAAAATAATAAAAAATAAAACCCTTCTGCTCATAAAAAAAAAAAAAGTAGTGGGGGGAGGAATACAATATGGTAAAAACCAAAACAAAACAGGACATCCAGTGCTCTGATTTCCCTCCTAATCAGTTTTCCATCCATCATATGGGGCAAGTGGGTTGCATCCGATTGTGGCTGCTTTTCCAGAAGTGGGGCAGAAAACTGTGCATTCTGTGTTGGCAACAGCATCACGCCGAAGACCCAGCTCAAGTGTGAGCTCAGACCTCTCAGCTAAAATGCCTGTGCTCACTGCAGACTCCTTCGCTGTGCTGAGTCAGGTCAAATCCCTGGAAATGGCTGCATTTCCCCAGGTTTTTTCCCTTTGGCAAAGCTCACTTAAAGGATTTTTTTTTCTGGAGGTGGGAGGAGCTCCGTCTTTGGTCTGTAACAAATACATCATTTAAAACTTAAATCTTCACACAGCAGAGGGAAATATCAAAGAGAGTGCATCTGTGTCTGGATCCTTGGAGTTCTGTAGGCAAAACAGTCCGCCCTTTGACTGCATTTCAGGCGTGCCCTGTATGTTTGTCATTGTGTAGACCTGGCCTTGGACCTGAAAATCCAAAATCGAAAACATTTTCCAGATTAATGAAATAATTCACTAAGCGGAATCATTTGCCTCCTGTTGTGGATGGAACACGAGTTGAGGGAATCAGACAACTGGATGCCTTGCTTTGTTTTGTTTTTTTAGAATTCATGAAACCAAAAATCCATGTTTTTACTTTCTGATTTCTCTTGGGGTTTGGGTTGGGTTGGATCAACCACACAGAGCCACAGCCTTAGTTTTCTTGCTTAATTCCTTGTGGCCATCTAAAGATGCTTGGATATGTCCATTCAGTTTAAATACCCGCTTCCTTTGGCCTCATAGCAATTCGTTTGAGTTTTCTTGGTGCCCTTTTATTTCCCAGAAATGGATTTTATTTATTTATTTTTGGTTCTGGAAACAATAGCAAGAGAAACCTTTAGATTTTACACAGTAAGAACACATCTTTTTCCTGTTTTCTTCATTTCCTATTGGGGTGTAACTGGTTTTTAAATCTATTCATCCTAAAACCTGGCCTTCATCTCCGGTTCATCGTTTATTCTTTCCTGTGGTCTCTCTGTAAGGAATATAAGTGCTGATGGCAGAGACGCCCATCACAATCACATTCAGAGAAGTACCTTTTTGAGGTGTTGATATTTTTCGACTCGTCCTCCCAGAATTGCATCTTGAGTCTCCCAGAAGTTCGTCTAAGCAAAAGGGATAATCGTGAACAGAACAGAAGTTTCTTCGTTGTGTTTGATCCAGAAAGAATTAAGCCTATGGTAGAGATGTAAGAAAAAATTTAAATTGGTGGTGAATAAATTACAGGATGGTCCCAACTCAAGCAGTCCTCTTCTCTGCAGGTTTATGGGAGTAGAGTTGGGGTTGGGTGGTGGAGAAGGAATCAACCTACCTCTCCCTTGCCATCTATGGGCTCTTAGAAGTCACAAGGTCTCATTGTCATTCCCTGAAGAACTAGAAGGCATAAGCTAAGATGTTAATGTTAATCTCCATTTTAAGGCAACACATTTAATTTCAAAGCATCTCGACAGAGACTTGAATCTGTGTTTTAACCTACAATAAATTTAGCCTTAATCAACTCTGCCACCACTCCACCTAGTCCTGTTGGTTTCCCTTTAAGACTTTCCTTTCTTGCTAACTTTCCTCATTCAGACAGACACTGAGAAGTCATGTTTGTACAATTAACAGAACACTGTCACCTCCATTACGTCATTTGGTCCTCATAACTGGAAGTGTTATCCCAGCTGGACTGAAGACGAGGAAAGAGAGTAAGGGACTCCTCCGAAGGTGTGGAGCACGAGGAAGCGCTCTCTCCGCCAGATGAGAGCTCGCCTTTGCACACTAGTCATAACCAGGCATTTTGTTCCCAATTTTGTCTATTCTGTACTCATCTTTGCTTCCTAGACCCAAAACAAGCTCTTATAGGAAGCAAATATAAACTGAAATTGTGAATGACCTTTTCAAACAATTTGTTCTGTGCTACAATATCCAGCAAGTAAGACAAGAGAAAAAAGTCAACCCCTTTCTTTATTCATAGGCTCAGATCCTAGTTTGAATGATGAAGCGGGAAAGTGACTTCTTCCTCCTTTCCTTCCTCCCTCTTCTTTCCCTTTGAAGACTTTGGCTTGTTGTTTCCCTGCTCTCACCCCCCTGGGAAGGTCTCCTGAGACTCTCTGATGACCCTCTAGAGACAGAGCTGGGGTCCTGGGAGGAATTTATATGCTCTCATGCGTTGGTGGGTTGCCAGTAAAAACCCACAACTTAGATACGTCAAAGAAGTGGGTGCAGCTGGCTTTGGAAACTCAATAAGAACTTCCTCTCCGGGGAGGGAGCAGGAAAGAGGTGACTTCGCCCTGAAGGAGAAGAGTATTAATGGGGCAGCTGAGACTTTGTAATAATGCCCACATCCACCCTCATTTTTTGAAACAAGAAAGGATGCAGGCAGCTAAGTAGCAGAAAATATCTCCTCAATGTTCCTGTGCTGATAACCGACCTCTACCCCACCCCTCGGCAATACTGTGCTGGGTCATAGTCCTTATAACTTGGCTTCACTCAGGGTCCAACTCAGGAATGCCTGGTGGCCAAACGGACATAGAAAGGGCTTGAGATGGTAGAACAGAAGGTCCCCGTTCTTTGGATACCCTATTCATAATTTCATCCCCATTTTTTAAAAGCTTGCATCACATCTTTCTTCTCCTTCTCAGGACCTCCTCTAGTCCTCTGTTGGTGACAAATGAAGGCAAAGGTGTTTCCCAACCAAAGCAAGTTCTAGAGGAACATCTTCACAGCCTAATTAGCTGGCTGTTAATTTCGGAGACCCTTGACTGTGTGCGCTTCCTAATTAGGAAACCCACACGGGAGTGTTGACACTGCCTCCCCCAGGCAAGCTGTGTGCACAAAACAGCTACCATCCGAGGGCAACTCTGCCTCTTTTTCTTGGTAATTACTTTACCCAACTTCAGCTTCAGTGAAACTCGAACCTTTTCTAAGATGAAGCCCTCGCTCCCCCTGCCCAGTTGTATAAGTCATGCCTCAAATCACAGGGCAGTCGTGCAGAGGCCCCAGGTTAGCACTTTCCCGTTGTAAGATTCTTCTAGCTCCCTTTTCTGTGTTTATACTCTCCATTCTCTCCAGGCAGTTTCATGTGAATTGTGGGTAGAGATCCACACCTTTCCTTCTGAAGGAGGAAAAGGAAATTCCTTCTGCAAATGAAAACAGATTCCATTATTTTTTAACGAACCTAAGATTTCTGAAACTGAAGTGGACCCTGATCTGGGCAATCAGGTACCTTGCCTCTGAGAGGCCACCATGTAAATCACAGTGCGAGGGAGAGGGAGCCCCTCGTTCACAAAGCCAGTGGAAACATTTACTATAAAGACGGAGCGGCTCTCCTGAGCCCCACGGTGGTCTCGTAGCCTAAAGCGTCAGAATGCTTTACCCTTGGCTCACTTATTTCCGAATGTCCTTGGTACTCAACAAGGCCTGGTTGATGTGGAATTCTTAACTCCATGTCCATAGCTATAGTAGGCGTTGTCTGGACAACAACAAGAGAAGTTTCAAGAGGATGACTCCAAGCCACTGACACCTAAGATTGAAAACAAGCCAGTTAACCACCAGCCCCACAGCCTTCATGTTAAGCAGAGGGGTGGCCTCCCCACTTCACTCTCAAGAAAGATGCAGCCGCAGGACATAGACTCTCCTCTTCCTATGCTTTCTGAGGACAGAGACTTCTCTTTTTGATAGAAGGGTCTGAACCATCAGGAGGCTCTCAATATATAGGCCAATCTTGTCAAGGTGTCTCCCTGCTCCTGGAGTAAAGACCAAGTTTTTTCAAGACCCTACTTGATCTGTCTCATCTCCCTCTGCACCCACATGAGGCTTCTCTCTCCCGACAGTAGGTCTCTTTACGCTCCTCCCACTCAACTATCTGCCACAGGACCTTTGCACGGAAGGCACCTCCTATACGTAGAACGTTCTTTCTCTCCTCCAGCCTAGTAACTCCTGCTCATTCTTCAGCTCAGATGTTTCCTCAGGGAAGCCTTCTTCCCCATCAGAACCAACTCAGTCCTGAAGTTTGATCCCATTTAAACAAGTTGTTAAGCTGCTTTCAGGGTTATATTTTGGGGGAAGGGGTAATTAGGTTTATTTACTTACTTATTTTTTTAGTGGAGGTAGTGGAGATTGAAAGCAGGACCTTGTGCCTGCTAAGCACTTGCTCTATCACTGAGCTACATCCTCTGCCTCCGTTAGGCTGTTTTCAAACTAGAAGCCCTCATAGTTCACTGGCCTTTTCCTTTGGAGCACTGATCAGTTTGCAATTACGTGTGTGTTTGTTATTTGATTACCATCTGCTTCCATAACGACAAACTATATCACTAGCGTCTTCGGGGCCTAACATAATGCTTGGCACACAGTTGGAGCCCAATAAATGCTAGTTAATGAGTGAGCAAATGGATATAAAAGGAAAAACAAATTGGAAAAAGCAACCAAAAGGAAAAAAAAAAAAAAAGATCAAGATTGTTTCCAGGTAGGTAAAGGGAGGAAGAAGTACCCTTGGGATTTGGTGATTTTATAAGTTTGACATTAACGTTTTCTGTCATAGGTTTCTTAGGCCCTGGAGAACTTTTCCTAAAATCTAAGCTCCCTACCCCAAAGAACTGAGAGCAGGGACTCAATCACATATTTGTACACCAAAGATTGTAGCCGTATTATTCACAAAACCCAAAAGTCCATGGATGGATGAACAGATACAAAAAATGTGGTCCATACACACAATGGAATATTATTCCATCTTGAAAAGAAATGCAATTCTGACACCTGCTATCACATGGATGAATCCTGAAGATATTAGGTGAATTGAGAAAAACCAGAAACAAAAGGATAAATATTGTATCCTTCCACTTATATGAAGAAACCAGGGTTGTCAAGTTTATAGAGACAGAAAGTTAAATGATGCTTTCCAGGGGCTTGGGGGGAGGAAACAATGGGGAGTTCGTGTTTAAGGGGCATGGAGCTTCAGTCTGGAAGATGAAGTAGTTCCAGAGATGGACGGCAGTGGTGGTTGCCTAGCGATGTGAGTGTACTTCATGCCACCGAACTGGACACTTAGAAATGGTTAAAACTGTACATTTTATAGTGTGTGTATTTTACCACAATTAAAACAAAAGCTCATGGAAATACCAACACATGCACGCACGCACCTTTAAGATCCCCTCGAGTTCTGAGTCCATTTGTTTAAAAATGAAGGCCCGTTGTATCTGTGTATAATTCTGTTTAAAACACACCTGTTTATTACCCTTCATTTCGTTTTTCTCTGTTTTTAAAATGGCCAGCTCTTCCTCTTTGCCCTCATGTTGAGTGGTGGGGTGAGGACGAGGAGGCATGTGTGTGCTGTGCCCTTTTTCTGCAGAGGCACCTTCTCCCCTGGTGGTGAGGTGACCTAGAATAAGGCACCACCACAGCAAAATCCTAGTCCTGAAGTTTGATCATGTTTAAACATTCATAGTTACACTGTTTCTAAAATTAGAAACATCTCTGGAGGAAACCAATACAACTCTTATTATTAAACGTCCTCTGAAGTTGTAAGTTCAATTGGCTATCAGATCCAATCTATTATTTATCTGTAGAGGTAAACTAAAACCCAAGAGACAATTAGAACGTTTAAAGCCAAATCTAGACTTTCCTCAGGATTATGCACAAAGGAGTCTGGCTGGTGAATGAATCTCTAACGGTAATGGTAACAAATGAAGCATGAGCCTCTCAAATGTGGGTAAAAATCCCCTACAGACTTCCAGGACCTCAGCCCTGAAAAGGCCCACCCAGCAAGTCTGGCACATAGTGGTCACCGTCTGCATCCAAAACTGTCATCTAAGGACATTTAAAAAAATTGAGTTATAATTAACATATAATATTATATTCATTTCAGGTGTACAACACTGTGACTTGATATTTTTATACATTATGAAGTGATCATGGCAATAAGACCAGTCACCATCTGTCAGCATATAAAGTTGTTCCAATAATATTGAGTATATTGGCTATGGGTACATTACATTCCTGTGACTTTTTTTTTTTACAGTTTTATTTATAACAATATCTGTACTCTTTAGTTGTAAAGGAGCTTTTAAATGAATTTAATTATTTTTGATTGGAGGTGCTGGGGATTGAACCCAGGACGTCCTGCTTTCTAAGCACGCACTCTGCCACATGAGCTATCCCCTCCCCATCCCGTGGCTCATTTGTTCCTCATCACACACAAGCATCGCTGGTCTACCTTGCTACCTTAGAGGAGGAGACTTTGGAGAGCTCAGCTAAGTCCATGTTCTTGGTTTAAATATTTCGTATTGGACTATTTGTAAGTGATAAGAAGAGGACCTTGAAGTTGCCGTCAACATGAATTCGGTCCTCTGGGGGAAACAGTTTTCCACAACTACCTTTCAGTCCCAATCTACAGCCAGTAGCTGACAAATTTGGGAGATTACTGATTCTATCGAGAATCCAAGGAAACCATGAATCCTCTCTCTTCCGATATGAACTCACAAAATTTTCTGCATTTCCTTTGGGGGTTTCTTGTCGCCTTGAAGCACATCTGTAGACTCCAGGTAAATTACCCGGCTCTCAGTCCTCTCCCCCAGAGAGGCCCTTCCTCATTATTAAAGAATCATATAATTTCATACTTAAAGAGGACTTTTGGGATCATGTAATTCAATCAAATACTTTTTTTTTTCTTTTCATAGTAGAAACAGAGGCCCAGGGAAATTGACTAATGTTACACTGGATTAAAACCAAGCTATCTGGATTTAGTTGAAGTTCTTTGGATGGTCCTCCTTCACGTTTGTCTAGGAGATGTAACTAATGAGAGCAGGATCAAGTGGACCCCATTTTAACTTGTGGAAGTTTTAATTCCCCCCACAGAGTTTGCTGGGTAACACTTTGGAATCCATTGAGGCTGAGCATGTTTTTAAGAGTTTGTTTGAATACCATCTAGTCCTAGTGTATCATTTCAAAACCTGAAGCCCCAGGCCCATACATCCACGCTGCACCTGCTCCAGACTGATGTGTTTATGTAAATCTCCAGGGCTTGATCAGGATGCTTGGTTGTGGAGGGTGCAGGGATGGGGACGGAGAACCAGATGACACTGAGCGGGAGGAGGGGAGGCAGGGTGTCCTGGACACGGGGGAGGTGCTGAAAGAAGATGACAGGAAATAGTGTAGCTCTGTGAGCAAGCGACACGCCTCCTCTTGGACACCTGAGAGAGGAAGTGTGGTGCAGTGAAAGGCACGTCGGCTTTAAGGGCCAAAGTCGGTTCCGTCACTTACTAGCTGTGTAAGCTGCGTCAGACGAACCTGAGCGCATCAGTTTGCTTATGTATAAAATGGGAGCAATGAATCCCTACCTTGTGGTCACGGTCGACGGATAAGAGACAACATATATAAATTCCCTGGCATGTGACGCATGTACAAAAACATTGTATATGTACATATGTATATATATGTATGCATAGTGTGTGTGTGTCTTGGGCTCCAAAGGAAAAGCCAAGGCTTTCTCCTATAAAGTCTTGCTTCAAAACAAAACAAAACAGGTAACACTCTCTGAAACACAAACTGGTACAGTTTTTCGGGGTACGTTGAGTGTGAGTGTGAGCGTTGTCACGATCTAGCCCTTGCTTCACTCGAAAATCGTGGAAATGAGCTGAAAGGGGACTCGTGTGTCTTCCACTTATCCCCCAGCTCTCGGAAGAAAAGAAAGCAATCAAAAAGATTTCAAAAATATTTGTCAATTCATCAAGTGTTTATTAAACATTTTCTCCCCCAGTACAAGATGGAGGGAATGTAGTTCCAGCCAACGGTGTTTACTGTCCAGTTGGGAAAATAGCGTTTTATCCAGGAAACAACCAGAGAACAACACAAGGTGGTATGCCAGCCATGACCAACTAGCTCTCATTTCAGGAGCAGACATGGTCCTAGGGCCTGGGCTTAGCTTGGAAAGGCATCATGGGAGGCTACCCAGGGTAGTATTTGAAAGTGGGCTTTGGAGGCAGACGGAGAGGGATGAATCCTCAAACCACTACTGGTATTTTTTGTCTGGTCACTAAATTCTAATCCTTGATCACCTCATTTGTGAAAAGAAGAAAATATTTACTTCTCAGGGTGTTATAAAGATTAAACAAGATAATATATATAGACCACTAAGCACGGACTCTGACGCATAGTGAGAAAGCTCAACAAATTGGTTACATATATGGGTTTCCTGTTATGCCTCCCTTATGGGGAAGTAAAATGGTGCAGCCACTTTGGAAAACAGTCTGCCGGGTTTTCAGAGTATTAAACATGGAGTTACTATCTGACCCAGCTATTCCACTCCAAGAGAAATGGAAACATATACACATAAAACTAGTACACAAATATTCAGAGCAGCATTCTTCTTTTTTAAATTTGAAGTATAGTTAATCACAATGTTGTGTTAGTTTCAAGTGTATGGCAAAGTGATTCTGTTATACACACATATATATATATATATTCTTTTTCAGAATTTTTTCCATTATAGGTTGTTACAAGATACTGAATGTAGTTCCCCATGCTAAACAGTAGGTCCTTGTAAGAGCAGCATTATTCTTAACAGCCCCAAAGTGGAAACAACCCAAATGTCCATCAGCTGATGAATGGATGAACATAATGTGGTGTATCCACACAGTGGAATACTCGTCAGCAATGGAAAAGAATGAAGTAGTGATAGACACTAAAACGTGGGTGAACCTTGAAATCTAAGGGAAAGAAGCTAGTCCCAGAAAAACATATAAGATTCCATTTCTGTGAAATGCTCAGAATAGGGGAACCATTCATAGAGACTGAAAGTAGATTTGTGGCTGCCAGAGGATGGTGTGAGTGGTGGTGAGAAGGGGAGTAACTGTTGATGGCTTTGAGTTTCCTTTGGAGGTGATGAAAATATTCGGGAATTAGATAGTGGTGGTGGTGGCACTACATTGTGAATCTTCTAAATGCTGGGCTCTTTAAATGGGTGAACTATATGTGATGTGAACTATATCTCAATAAAGCTGTAAAAAAATAAAGCAGGTGACTTTTAAAAGACATGAGGTATTCGGACAAGTAGAGAGGACCAAGAGGGCAGAGAAGAGGGGAAACAGATGGTGGACCCCCAGCAGGGGAGCGTGGGTTTGAGAGGATTGTGGGCGGGGGTGGAGCACAAAGGTGGGTCCTTTAAGATCACGTGTAAGAGTTCAAAGTTAACCTTAGAGGCAGTCAGAGGCCTCCCTGGGGTGGTAGGAAGGGCAGAGAAGACTGAATTTCCCAGGTTTATCAGAATGTAGTCTGGACTGGAGTGAGCAGGGGGAAAAAATTGGAGGCAGGAGAACGACAGACAAATGAGGAGATGCCTTTGTGGGTGTCTGAGTTCATGCTTTGGCTGGGTTGACGGTGAATGGTTTAGTCTGTGAAGGACCCATGAGGGTCGGAACCGGTGCACGTGGTGGCTGCAGGTGGGGGTCGGGCATCGGATCAGCGCTGTGGATGGTGTGCAGATCAGCCTGGCTGGGGCTGCCTGGGGGACGTGTCGAGAGCCCCCGTCCTCCCTGGCGGTACGTCTTGCTTTCTGTGAAAATTGTCCTTGAGGTAGGAAGAGCCTCATTTTCAGTACAGAACAAACACAAATACGATATTTCATATCTTCTCTGCCATTTTCACCCTTCCCTGTAATTGGAAACTCTTGCCCCCAGTCTTACCTGTAAGATTCCGTCTTCAAATGTTGGCTTCTCTTCCCCCTCTCACCAAACCCCCCCTGTCTGTCTGGTTTTTCTTTTTTTCCTCCTTCAGATTTTCACCATCTTTTATTCGTCAGTTCTTTTGATTAGCGATGGTAAAGGAGTGGGGGAGAAGAGGGGCAGGATTCTTCTGTTTCATTAGTCTCTGATAAAGTGTGCGGATTTTAAAGGCTGCTTGCATAAATCGACGCCCTTTTCTGTTGAGCAGGCTCTAATTTCCCTTTCTCTCTCAGACTCTGGTTTTGTGCTCAGAGGCACAGGGACCCCGAGCACCTCTACGTGGCGTCTTAACTCGCCGCCAGCTGATTCCGAAGGTTGAGTGTCTCTTTGCCCTTCAGCTCGCTATTAACCGTTGTCTTCTTATTCCTGGATTTTGCCCTTTTCCCTCAAGTTCACCGTTATGGACTCTCTCTCGGGAGCCACCCTCAATTATCACATCAAACCTGGCTCGGGTGGTGATCCGGCTGCCCACCGGGCCCGCTGTCTGAGACCCGGTGACTCCGCTCCCTCTTGCGGGCCCACAGCCACGCGGGGCAGAAACAGAAGGAGTCGTTCAGAAGGCGCCAGTGTACACTTCCCCTGGAGCACGTAGAATGCTTTGTAGGGAGAAAAAATCCAGAGAATCTTTGTTCTAATTATCATCATTATTTGTTTTAAAGACTCAAGTTCCATGACTAGGTGTATGCGTCTTTTGAGAATACTTAAGAGTCTTTTGAATGATTGGGCTTTGAAACCTAATGGCTTTTAAATTTTTGTAACATTTCTGCTGTAAGATACATGCAACCCGGGATGTTGAGACTGGGGAAGGGGTAAAGGGGCTGCAGGGTGCTTGTTCTTGGGTAGCAAAATTCATAGTAGGTTGCTACCTTGGGCTTCGAGAACAAAATTCTTCATTCTGTGGGGAACTCTCCCCTCCCACGCCTCTCTCCCTCCTTCCCTCCATCCTTCCTTCCTTCCTTTCTTCCTTCCATTTCCCTTCTTAGGGACATGAACAACTTAGGACAGTTGCCCTTAATTTCCTTTCAATTGGAAATAAAAGTGTTTTTATCATTCTCAGTCTTTCCCTGTCCCTTCTCGGCTGTCCCCATCCACTGCATCCAGACTTTGCTCATTCTTCAAGTCATTCAAATAAGCTGAAAAATTATCCTCTGCATCTGACCCTCAGCTTTTTCACAAATGGCATTTTCCCAGAAAAGCCCGCCACTGCTCCCCAGTCCAGCAGGACAGCCTAGCCCCAAACCAGCCTGCAGTTTTCTCTCCATCTTTTAGTCTATCCCATGTGTATACAAAATATTCAGGACATTCCTGGGGTTTGTGGGGCCTAAGAACATTCTGGAGATCTTGAACGTGTCACCTGGGTCTGGTACATAATCTCCTGCAGTTGTGAACATGACCCCACTCCTAGACCCTAAAGTTTAACCAGATGTCCCTGCGCCTGGGACAAGCACTGATCTCAGAACACTTGACTCTGAACAGTCTCCTCTAAACCATCTCCTGTCCTAGATTTCTGAGAATATGGCCATTCATCTCATTTCAATCATTCATTCTTCTGTTCATTCATTCTTACAGTCAGTCCACAAATACCTGGAGAAAAGTCTGTAAGAGGCTGTGAGGTGTGTAGATATTAGACCTGAATTATAGTCTGAGGATGTTCCCTGTTCCCAACTTTACTCTCAAATTAATGGCCTTGGGACTCCTAGAAAAAGAAAGATCATGAATTTAGGTTGAATGTAATTTTCTTATCATCAGATAACAATGATTCTGTTTATATATCTGTTATTAAACTCAACTATGTATTAGCTTAAGTGCGAGCTTGATTAGAGACAGCTGTATAGGGAAGGCCTTGCTAAACCCTGGCCCTTCTGTCAGAGATGGTCTCTAATTAAGGAGCCTTTTCCTCTGAGGGATGTGCACAGACTCACTCTTCATCTGCCTCTGGGCCTTTGTTACTGTGAACTTTGGCCGGTCTTTCAACCCTATCGGTGAGAATGCATTCCAGGAATCCTGCACACCCACACCTTTTAGGTGAGGAGGAAGGCAAAGGGCCCTCGGGGGCTGCCCTGACCCAGCCCTGGCCGTCGAGGCTCACACTCTGTTACCCAGCTGTACCAGAGGGAGAGTCTCCTACCCCCGGGCCTCCTCCAGACTGCAAAAGAGTTCCCAGCCCTTGCAGAGTCTCATGCTCTGGTCCCTATCACTCTTCTGGATTTCACAAGGGGCGTCTTTGTTTGAGACTTTCAGCAGAAACCAGAGCTTCTCCACAATGACTCTATAATGAAGCAACACACTCCGTTTCATAGAATCCAAGATGGCATCAGTTGTAAGACACATTCTATGTCCCACACACACTCAAAGAATGTAGACAGTTAAACTGTGACAGTCATTGATTATAAGACCATCTTGTAAAAAAAAAAAAAAGTACATCTTAGAATCAATAAAATACGTAGCACAGTGGTTGCACATAAAAATCAGGCTGCTTGGGGGTGAATCTCAGCTCTGGCACTTCATGTTTGACCTTGGGCAAGCCACTTAACTTCTCTGTGCCTCAGTTTCCTCATCTGCTGGGATGATAATAAGAGTATCGACTTGGGAGGATAGCTGAGGATTAACTGAGTGACTATCCATAAAGCACTTAGCGCAGTGCTGGGGGTATAATAACGGCTCAACAAATGCCAACAACTTTGAGCTGAATGCTAATAAAAACGGGAGTTAATAGCTAATGTTACTGAGCCCTGATTATGTTTGTGGTGTGGGGCCAGCCGCTTCATCCGGATTATCTAGATGTGTAACCATCACAGTAATCATTCCATCCCAAGGAGGAAGATGCCATGATTACTCCCACTTGTCAGTGGAAAAGTTAGGGTACATGTGTCTTGAATGAACCCTGCAGAGCTCCCCACCCCCTTTTCCTTTTTTGCGTAACATACAACTTTTGTTTCCCTTTTCCTCTTAATCAGAAACAGATTTACCACGGCGCTAATGAAGCTCAGCTCAAAATCTCTCTTTCACGCAGACTCCTTCTCAAGACCTACCAGCCACACTGGAGCCCTTACAGAGTGCTGAGAGGGGCAGAGAGAAAAAGGGTAACTTCCCCAGCGCCTGCAGAAAACATCGCATTTGAGGTGGGCTGGAGAGAGAGAGAGCAGAGTTCAGCAGAATGAAAGAGGTGGTGGAAACCCATCTAGATGGAGGGGATGACGTGTGTTCAGGGTCTTTACGGGACAGAAGGGCTTGGCTTCAGGGACTGGGTCAGAGGATGAGGCCGTGAGACTGGAAATGGGACATAGGGTGGACGTGAGTGTGAGACACTTAAAAAGGGGATGACGTTGTGTTAGTTTCCTATTGCTGCTGTAACAAATTACCACAAACCTCATGGTTTAAAGTAACACAAATTTATTACCTTATAGTTCTGAAGGTCAGGAATCTAACATCAAGGTGTCATCAAGGCTGTGCTCGTTCAGGAGGCCCTGGGGCAGAAACCATCTCCTTGCCTTTTACAGCTTCCAGAGGTCGCCTGCATTCCTTGGCTTGTGGTCCCTTCTTCATACCCCTCCAATCTCTTTGCTTCCATGGTCACATCCCCTACTACTCACTCTGCTCCTCCCACCTCCCTTTGAGAAGGACCCTTGTCATTATATTCGGCCAAAGTGGATAATCCAGGATATTCTTCTCATATCAAGATTATTATTAATCTAGTCACACCTGCGATATCCCCTTTTTCGTGTAAGATAACATATTCACAGTTTCCGGAGATAGAATGTAGACATCTTTATCTGGGTGGCATTATTCACCCCCCTCCCATATATATGATAAAATTGGCATTTACAAATTGATGGATGAAGAGAGAAGGAAGTAAGGGAGGCCAGCTAAAAGACTGATTAATATTGCAGAGGAAGGATAATCATATCACGGACTAAGACAGTGGCCGTAAAGAGAGAGAGGTAGCGTCCTACTGCAGATGTTGGAAGGTAGATGCATTCTCAAAGCTTCAGTCTGAGCATTTGCATGATGCCCTGGGGGCTGGCTTTTGAATCCAGGCTGAGCAGGATGCCCTGAGGAACATCAACATTCAAGGGGGGCACTTAGGAACACAAAAGACTGAACCCATGGAATCTGAGAGGTCAGAAGAGTCCCAAGAAGAGGCGGTGGCCTGAAGCTACCAGGTGAAGAGACGATTCTAAGGAGGATGTGGTCCAGAGAGGAAAAGGAAAATGCTGAAAACTGCCCATAGATTGGGTCTCATTCATTGATGTGCTTCATGAAAACAGTTTTCTTTTTTAAAGAGAAGCTTTTAGAATCGAGAAAAATAACTATTGCTCGGCCGTGTAACTTATGGATATTTACATGTTTTAGTTGGCTTATAACCTGATTGTCAAAACATTTTAAAGCAGTTCCCTCTACCCACCTCGAGACTGATGTATTTGTTTCCAGTCTCCTGGCGTTGCATTTAACACAATTGAATTTGATGTTACAGTCATTCTATCATTAGAACACTGGATCAAATAATCATTTTATTTGCTTCCCAGATGATCACCAAGAAATACTCTTTGTCGTCAAGGCCTTATTGGTATCTGTGGACTTTTGTCCGCCTGGTGCAGGGTTGGCAGGTTCAGTGAACAAAGGAAAGCACACCGAGATGAGTAAACGAGTTGGTCTGTGTATTTGTTTTGTGAGCCTGGTTGAAGCAGGTCAATGGCTAGTGAATAAGGTTTGCTGCCACTGGCTGAGAACGGACCACGTGTCCCGCAGACTTCCGTGCATTCTGCTGGGTCAGCTCCCACCGATTTGGGAGGCGGGGGTTATGACTTTCTTCAGAAGAGCAATCTGAACTTCAGGGTTGTTAAGTAAACTATTCTAGATGGCACAAATCTGGTATTTCATTGAATTTCAGATGTCATCGGTTGTAAGACCCACCACGATTTTAAGTACCACGGAGAAAGCAAAAATTCTCTCTACAACGGTAGCACGGTGATTTCTTTAAGCCTTGGAATTTTTTTTATTATATACTTATTGGAAAGGTTCTTGTACCCATTTAGGCATTGATTTCTCTCCTATATATCTCTTGTGCATATGTAAGAAGGAAAATATAAATGAAATAAATTGGTTATTTTCAGAGTGTGGCTTTTATGAATGAATTTCCAACTTGGAGTCAGCAACATTCATGTTTTCTTGCACAGGCTCATCCTCTGTGCCTTCAAATGTTGGTGATGTAGCGTTTCCTAAAAAAGTCCTCCTCTGCTGTCTCTAGGATTCCCTTCTGAGCCATTCCAAGGGTTTTATGCCTGTGTAAAGGCAATGCCAACTATGGCCAACTACTGGTGGCTGACAGCAACTGTAAGATGTATTTTGATTTCAGAAATATTAAAGTGTGAGTAAAGGTGTATCTTTAGGTTCAAATTGAGGTCTGTCTCTCTCTTACCCCAGACACAAAGGAGGCTTTTGTCTTCTGGTTCCAGAAGTCGATGCTTCACTCCGAAGGGCAGGAGCAAGAGCTGGCTTTGAGAGCTACACTCTAATTTCTTTAGCTCCTTACCTCTCACACAGCTGCTAAGATCTCCTGTGTTTCCTTTCAAACCTCTGAAGAAGGCGGCTTGGTGAAACTTTGGGGGAAAAGGAAAAATCAAAACCCAACGAAGAACTTGTTCTGGTCTTGTTCCATTTCAACACTTGCTGACGATTTCAGCGGAAATTCTCTGGAGCCCACAATTCCGTAAACACCGACATCTTCAGGGCACGAGGGGTCTGCTTCTCCATTCTGTGCAAGGAGATTGGTTAAGAAAATTGTGAATTTTTCCAGGTGCAGATGACAATCGCTCTGAGGAAATGGCTGTTCCGAACCTCCTTGGAGTGCTTGAACTGCAGTGCTCATAACCTACCACCTGCAGCCATGCTGGGCTGAAAACACCACCATCTGTCAGGGAGAAAAAGCCTCACATCCCTAGGTTTTGGGGGGCAATCTACATCCTCATAACTCAATCTTAACACATAATTCAATCTGCCTGTTGAGATGATCGCTACCTCACCGACATCCAGAAGGACAGATCACACTGAGGAAGGTCACCCAAGATGCTTCTGGTTCGTGCACGAAGATGCCTCCGTCCGTGTTTTCCGTCTTCCCATTTCCAGTTTTCTTTGAGCACCAGTGTTTGTTTATTTGATTGTTTTATATTTGGGCAGCTGGGGACTGAGATATTTCTTTTCTGTTTGTTTCTCCAACTCTTTTTACAGTTTAACAAGTCAAATACAAAACTCGGGGGAGTTAATAAGCCCTGTGATGGTGCCATTATTGATTGGAAATACTGCATTGGAACGCCGCGGAACAGCCCCAGACCAAAACTTTCAGACGCCTGAAGCTTTGAGCTTTCCAATTAGGCTGAAAGTTTCCCTTGATAACCAGGAGTGCTGAAGCTTTTAATATTGTTTTGGCCTATCTGTTCTCGGCAACATTTTCTAGTTATGAAGGCCAGCGAATCACTTGATGCCAGCGAGGTAGCTCATCCAACACACTTGCACGCTTTCTGATCAAATATCCAATCTGAAAAGAAAAGAAAAAAATCTTCAGCTTAACGTAAACTGATCATAATTGGGAGCAATTCTTCCTTCCCGTCTTCAACCCTATCTCCTCCTGTGCAGCCTGCTTTGCATCCAAAGATACATTTGAAAGTCGAAATCCCTTAGAGCTAAATATTCTAAACTGACAGAAGAATTTCTAGTGGCACAGCAGCCTAGAGCCATGTTTTTATGAGGACATCACTTTTTATTTCTAAGCGTCAGTATGCACTCTTGCTTCCTTACTGCTGGGAGCCACGCCACATCAACTTGTCTCCCTCTCAAGCTTTTAATGTTTTTTTAATGGAGTCCGGTTTTCCGCCTAAGTTATGGCTAGCTTTCTGACAAACCATCAGACACCCAAGTAACCAGAATGGACGTGTCCAGATGGGACATGGGGAAGAGGCCACTGAAAAACTTCCCTGCCTTTGAATACCACCATCTTATAATAATTCGTTTTCACCTGGCCTCTGGTTTGGCCGTAAAGGTTCCAAGGGGCTTAAGAAAAACACTTGAAAAATGAATATGTGATCTGAAGTCTCTTCTTGTAAGCCACAAGCCAAAGCAATTGTTTCTAAATCTGGCTGGTGTGGCGAGCATGCTGCCTGGACAGTGAAACAGCAGGACCGCTGAGGTTTTTTCTCAAGCATAGAATCGCTCGTGGAAAGCTGATGTTCGTTGTCTAATGAAATGACGCAAGCACCCTTTGCGGGTACCTGGTTGTTGAGAAGAACTTAAGAAAATCATTGTGAGTTAAAATTAATGATGAATCACTGCAGATGCAAATTCATCAGGGAAGGTGGCCTTTCTGGGATAAAGGATGAAGTCTGTGCTCTTGAAAGTCAGCAATTTGGATGGCTTTATCTATACAATTTGGAAGACGTTTGCAGAACATTTGGTAATTAAATATGCCCTCAGCTGAGAAATAACGCCTGGGGTTGTCCTGCTGGTAAGTGCAAGGTAAGTGTTCTCTCTGTGCCTGGGTTTTAAAAGTTTTGCTTGGAATCACGTGTGACTCCTGGGTGTGAGGCTACACGGTCTGGACAATAATATGAGTAAATGTCATGACTAAGAAACAGGCAGAATTCATCCTCCCAGATTCACAACAACCGTCTCTTTCTTGGGATTCATTTTGCAGCTCCAATATCTCCCCCTCCCCAGGGAAGCCTTCCAACCCATCCACATTAGCTCACTCCGTAACCTCACCTTCCTTATTTTTCTTTGACTGATCATTGTCTGAAATTATCATCTTCATCCGTTTGCTGGTTTGTTGATGCCTCTGCCTGGTGGAGAATCAGCTCCTTGAGAGCAGGACGTTGTCTGTCTCCTTCATCACTGGCCCCCCAGCTGCCAGAAGCAGTGCCTGGCACATTGTAGGTCCTCAGTAAGTAGCGAATGAATGAATGAATGAATGAATGAATGAATGAAAGCAGAATTTTGACCATGACATAGCTCCAAAGGGAGTGATGGAACACTGAATGGCTCAGGAGCTGGGTATAAGATATGAATGTATGCGGCGTCTAAAATGAGGTTAGGAATTATCTTTGTACTGGGAAAAAAATCCCCTCAACACAAGGCACGGCATCTGATATTTCACACTGTCAAAGGCTGGTTCACGGAGCGGCCCTGGGGAGAAGACCTGGCGCTGTGTTCACTCCGGTGCCGAGCGCGGGGTGTGCTGGACGGAGGAGGTCCTCTCAGAACGCGCACTGGCTGGGCAGCCCGGGGCCAGGACCCCCAGCAACAAGTTCCCTGGATTGACGGGGGCCATCCTCTCCAGGGTGGGAATTCTCTGAACAAAGCTTGAAATTCCTTGAACGAAGACTTCTTCCTTGGACAACGGAGAGAACAGCATTTTAGCACTCGATGAGTGTTTGGGTGCTTTCTGTGAAACCAATCCTTGCTGTCTTTGACATCACTGAAGACTGTTCTTGCCAAAAAAGCAGTTTGGCTGATGGAGTCGAGATTCATTAGAAAGATTAGTAACTTAAAGAAAAGTACTTCTTTGAATTTGATGTATTTTACAGGAAGGGGCCTAGTTTGATGTTGCCCAGCTTAACTTTTCATCCAAATTGCCCTTGAGGAGTGTGTTTTAATCTGATGCATTTTTATCCCTATCTTCTGAAGTGGCATTTTTATTTTTTTGAAACAGGAGGATAGAGTAACTTGGAAAACAGCTTTTATTCACTCCAAGGACAACTAACGCGCATACAACCAAGGGCAGAGTTGGTCTCTAGATGCATATATTAGCCTAAGGGTGTCATGGGTGCCTGGGTCTTACTCAGGAAACTCTTAAAAATAATTACCTTGTGATTAGTATCTGATGCCAATGGTATCTTTTCATTTTAAAAGTCTGAAGTCTTTATTTCCTTGAGACAATGAATGAACTTCTTTTCACCTTGTTCTTGGCTGTTTTTCTTCTGTTATCTTAATACAGACACATGCAGTGCCAGCAGACTGCCCCCTGCCAATGGTAGATTTTCCAACAAAATGGTTTCTCTTCATATTATAATTCCAGTCTAGTCACATTAGAAATATTTATTAATCCCATTTTTTATAGGTAAGGTGTACATTCTCTACTAAGTGGTGTATACATGGAGAAACAGAGTTAATATTTTCTTACGGATTCTATCTAGTGCTGCCGTTGGGTATGGCTACCAATGGAAGCCATCTGGAGGATGAGTTTACAAGTTTAACTAATGTGGTAAAGAGATCGAGACACAATAGTGCTCTTCCCAGCTACAGCTCATTCATAAAATCCTGGTCACCTTAGAAAGACTTTTTGAAAATGAGTTTGGGGGCAATTTCATGTCCAGCCTTTAATCTCTATCCACCTGCCTGTCTCTCTCACCACTTCAGCGGTTCCAGTGGACGGTGGATACTGTATGGGTGATGGCAGTGACTGCACCGTAACCCACATACGGAAAAGCCATAATCGATGAGCTTTGGCTCTGATGTCAAAGAGCCACAGCCTACCCATCTGTCAGGGGGAAGGGTTAGGGATTGTCTGGCGGTGGTTATGGGCTCTTGAAAAATAAGGAGCCAATGAAGTCTGCTTCTAGGGAGGGACTGTACATGTGAACAGACTATTTGGGGGGAAAATTAATGTAAACTGCCCCTTTGGTAGACTTATTTAAAGTACTTCGTCCGTGTTTTCTAGAATAGAGATGTGCAGAAGAAGGGCATGCTGTGAAGCCGGTAGGAGCCATAGCTAGAGTTCTCCGAAGGAAAGAGATGGCCTTCTAGAATTTGTCATCAAAGTGTTTCACTGAAGGCGGGAGGGTGTAGCTCAGTGGTAGGGCATATGCTTAGCACGCACGAGGTGCTGAGTTCAATCTCCAGGACCCGCATCAAAAGAAATCAATCAATCAATAAACCTAATTACCTACCCCTACCAAAAAAAAAAGTATTTCATTGTGTCCCCCCACCCAACTCACCGCCCCCCTGAAAAAAAAGGAGTGAGAGAAGGGGGCACCTGGAAGCAGGGAGAAGGGGAAGAAGGATGGGGAATGGATGGGACCACACTGGAGGCTGAGCTGTAACTGGGGAGGAAAGGGTTCCTTTAAGAAGCTTGCCTGTAACATTTAACTGATGCCTTTCATATGACATCTTGACTTAATAAAGAGACTAGCAGCAGGAAAAAGAAAAGAAAAATGAAAGAAAAATCCCCAGCAAGACAATAAAAAGTTTCCTCCTCACACCCACCGCCAGGGGGGTTTTTCCTTTGTGCCTCAGAGCTTCGCCCACTGAAACTCATCCATTTTGCCTTTCAGGCTGGAAATGCCCCCAAAACATTTGAAGCTTCACAGCCACCCCTTGGGGTGAGAGGTTTTCACAGTGTTCTCCCGGGCGCATCCCCAGGGAAGGCCAGGGGGCCGGGGGGAGGGGAGAGAGGCGTCTTTCTCTCCCTCATGGGGAGGCAAATGTCCTTCTCCCGGCCAGCCGGCCAACGAAGGACAGAACCGCAAAGTTCTTGCCCCAACCCGTGACCCCGGGGCCCGAAGGCAAAACGCTTTATCTCTGGGTCCTAGTAACAGAAGCTACCCCCCTCCCCGGGCCTGTAACTGTGCGTGATGGTGTGACCAGAAACCTTTGATGGAATTTTATTATTACCTCCTCATTCTCTGCCCAGCCATTTCTTATTCTGTATATTTTCCAGAGCTGTGGGAAACTTTCATAACCAAGCCTAAACCAGGCGAAAACTTGTTCTATTTGGAATTTGTAATGAAGTCAAAACATGGCCTGGATTTTCTGAAAGGCTCCCTGGGCCGCCTGCAGCAGCCCCGGGGCACAGTCAGACAGGGATGGAGAAGGCCTGGGAGCGGACTTTGTTACCAAGAATAGGACAGAACCATATTTGCCTCCAAAACACGAGGGCCGCTCTTTACCTTCTCAGCTGGAGGAAGTGAGAGAGCAATGCAGATCTCACAGAAAGCACAAATACCAATTCTTTTACCTCCAGTGTTCAGGATTCTTTTTTTTTTTTTTTTTTTTTTTGCCCTCCCATAACTCCCTCTAAACAAAAGGTTAGGGAGAATTTTTAGCATATTTGATTTCCTGACCTAAGGGAAGAAATTCTTTATTTTGGAACTTTTGACACTTCCCCTACCCCCCAAGAGCTGTTACTTTGCTTGAAAGGGAAATTTGGAGGAGACGGAAATAAAAATTGTTAGGCATGTGAAGTGATTTCAGGTCTGAGAGCGCCTCCCTTCGTGCCCAGTGCCTGTTGCTGGGTGTCGGGGGCGGGGGGGGGGGGCAGGGACAGACTGAAAAACCAAGCCTCGCTCTGTTTGGATGGAAACTTCACCTACTTTTCAGAAGCTCTCGCAAACGATTTACTGGCTTAAACCTGATCCCTCAGAAAGAGTCTCAGTCCCTTACAAAAGCGGTGCGTGGTAAGATGGAGTTCCTCATTTTTATTTAAGTCAAGGGCTCATTGTCAGAGGGGGTTTGGTCCCCTCGCTGTTTCAGAGTGCCTGTTTATTTATTTATTTTTACCATGGTTGCAAGAATCTCCTAAGGCCCTCATTTCACTACTGAAAGCGGAGTAGGGGAACTTGGATTTTATGCCCCTGGGCTTGAATGAAGGAATAAAAACAGCACAACATTTGCATCTACTTAAGGGCCTGAGTTCTAAGAGCCCCCCTCACAGTCAGAGGAGGAAAACCGTTTCTGGAGGTTAAGTGAAGCTCTTCTGAGATATTTGCCAAAAGCACAATTAAGAGGAAGATAATCGCTGGCAGAAATGACCTCGGAATTCAAGGCCTGAAGATTGAAAACAGAGAGCAGAGCAAGGTGCTTTTTCTTGCTCCCCTGCCCACCCCGATATCAACGAGCATCAGCTAAAGGTGCTGAAGAACCAATTTCATGCGTCTACTGTACGAGGGAATGAACTGAGCCAAGGGCAAAAATAAAATTATACAAATGTTATTATAGACTAGCCTGCTTCTGTCCTAGTTTAATTCAAATTTCAGTGCTGTGGGGTTGGCTCCGGGCGGTAGCCTTCCTGCATAAATCAACATTTGCTTACATCTAAATTATTAGGGGAGCATGTGACTTTGTTTATTGTATAAATTATACGCAAGGTTAAAGCATTAACTGTTCAACTGGTTTCGTTCAGTCACCACACCGGCTCTCCCCACCCCCCCCCAAGTCCGCTCTCCCCCAAATAGGAAAGAAAACTCTGCAATCATTGATTTTTTTTTTTTTTTTCTGAGACAAACCCAATCACAGAACCGCAAAGCCTTGTGAACCTGAGGTTGTGTGGGCAGGGGGCTGAAGGTAGGATGCGAGACTGTCTTCACGGTCAGAAAAAAGGAAGGAGCCCCCAAAATGGTTCATGAGAACCCTGATCTGGTGTCTGCACCCAGTGAGACGGTGCTCTGGTAAATAATCAGTTAAGCTGGTTAAGGCAGCCAACCAAATGGGCTAATTTAATATAAAACTAAAGAAAGCCTTGTGGCTAGGGTTTCAATAGGCAAGGAATTTCAAACTATGCAGCAATGTTGGACCCAAACATCTTTATTGCTTTTACCTATTAGAAGAAGAAAGTTAAACATGGACCCTCTGGAAAATGCATTTAGGAACAATGGAGGTTTTGGGGTTTCATTTTTTGTTTTTGCTTTCGTGTTTTGTCTCTGCACGTCTCTGTGAGTGCCTCTTGAGTGCTCATGCGTATGTGTTGGGAAAATAAGAATGGGGCTTCATAATTAGATAATTTGACCCTCTAAGTATTTAGATAAACCAGATATCAAGCACGTCCCACTTTGAGAACATTCAATTTAAATAACTATCCAGACAAATCAGAAGCAGTTAATTTGCTTTGTGAAAGGCTCTTCTGTCTGTAAGAGCATCCATAGTAGGCGTCTTGGAAATTTTGACCTTTTCCCACAGTAAGAAGTGAATTTACAAAATTGTAAATTAAATTCAAATGAAAAGATTCAATCCAATCTTTTCCACGAATATCTGTGTGTGTCTTTCTTTCTCAAGACTCCTAGAAACACGGCAGGTCAGAAGATTTTTGTATAGCATGGTCCTCTACAGGAAATAATTCGAATGTAAAGTATGTTCAAGAGGAGAATCAGTTTCCCATTCAGCCGACTCCCAATTCTTCCTATTTGGATCCTAGATCGGGCTTTGAGATCTTGGAAGGCGATTCTCCAAATGCAGTCAGTGGGACTTCTATCCACAGCATCACTCAGGAGTGGAGCCCAAGAATGTGCACTGTAGCACATGTTCCTGTGATTGGGTTGTGCACAAACTAACATTTGGGAACCACTTTTACAGAATCTAATACGGAAGCAAACAATATCGCTCCATCTACTCTTTACTTCATGGGCTTCACATCATCTCCTCTTCAAGGTGTCCTGGAGCTCAGCCCAAACTAAAACGGACTCCCAACCCCTGCCCAGCTTTGTTTGGTCAAGGGAGGGTATCTTTGGAGCATTCTTATTCACTCCATGGTAGGTCCTGATTTGTTTGTTTGTTTGTTTGTTTTTAGATTTGAATGAAAATTTGTTTTTTTATTTTTAAATTTTTTTAACATTTTTAAATTGAGTTATAGTCATTTTACAATGTTGTGTCAAATTTCAGTGTAGGGCACAATTTTTCAGTTATACATGAACATACATATATTCATTGTCACTTTTTTTTTCACTGTGAGCTACCACAAGATCTTGTATATATTTCCCTGTGCTATACACTATAATCTTGTTGATCTATTCCTGTAGGTTCTGAGTTGTACTGAGACAATGAGCCTATGAAAAATCACCGTACAGAACTACAGTTCTATTTGAAATAATTTATCAGATATAAAACTAAATTGCTTTCTAGTCAAGTTGGTATTTTTAAGAAATAGCTTTTTAAAAATTAAAAAAAAAGTTTAAACACAGTTTTTAAAGGTTACACTCCATTTACAATTATAAAATATTGGCTGTATTCCCCATGTTGTACAATACATCCTTGTGGCCTCTCTAACACCCAGTAGTTTGTCCCTCCCGCTCCCGGACTCTTCTATTGTCCGCTGCCTGCATAACCCAGTAACCGCCAGTTTGTTTTCTAGGTCTGTGAGTCTGCTTAAGAAGTAACTTTTCCATGGCAACATATCAGAATGGAGAAAGCGGAAACTTTGGAATCAGACAACCCTGGTTTCAAATCAGTTTCGTTGTTTCACCTTCCTGGGATGTTTGGCAAAACTCAAATATCTGTTTCCCTGCCTGTGACATGGGAAGATTAAATTGTAAACATGACGGCTTTGAGAGAAGAATGAATCATGCGTGGGATGGATAATAATTACTGTCATTCACCACTTACAAGTAGCTGTCGGGTCCACAAATGGTGGCCACGAACAAGACAAGCTGTGGAGAGCTGAGGAGATACTGGGCGAATTCCTGGGGTGCACAGAAAACTGCTGAAAACGGCTCACCCTTAGTGTCAAGCCTACTCCTAACTATTATTTCTTGATGTTAGTTCTAAGATGTTTTACGAGAAGCTTAATTATTTTTTCAATCTCTCTTTGATTATCCATGAAACTGAAAATGAGTGCAGTTAACGTAAACAAAGTCTATGTGATGTCGATATAGTCTTTCTATAAATGTGTCATATAAATAAGTATAGCAATATTCAATTTAAGTTCAATGCAAGCCAAAAGGATTCAGTTCTTCGTCTGTCCCCAGCGCCATCCTAGGCCGATGGAATTTGTCCCTGACAAAGGTATGAATGTAATAATGTAACACACACATTTAATTCAGAGTCACAAACCAACTGAATCACACGTTTAAAGATAAAATTTTGGAGTATTTTAGGAGAAGCAAGGTGTTATGCATATTGTAGTTTAGATCAATACTCTTTATAGTGGCAGGAACACTGCCTGAGAACGCCTGTCTCAACAGCTGTGACTCGGATTCTGCAGGTATTTGTCAGGGCTCAAATTAATAAATTACATGGGAATCAATGGATTCCATTCTCTTTGGCTCACAGAGGCACTTTACATCGCTGGGTGAGTTTGAATGACAAGAACTATTTTTCAGCTTTAAAATTGGGAAGCTTAATGAATGCCATGTAATCTCTGAAGCATTTTGAAATAGTTGGTTTTTTTTTTTTTAATAATTTCTTCATCATAGGTAAATAAAATATGTATTCCCACGTCAAAGGATATTGAAGCAGAAAAGGAAGATGGACAAAGACCATGGGAGCTGGTGGTGGCAGAAGTTGGGACCAACACCCATATCACGTTAGTGTGGTGACTCCCATCCACCCTCACCTGCACGAGTGGGAGTTAGTGGTGAATGTGATTTGTTTGGTTGGTGAGCGTCGTTTTCCAAGGTGTGCTGGAATTTCTGGAAGAGTTAAGTTGACTGTCAGGTTTGAGTCGTGCAGAGCTGTAAGAGGAGAACAAGACAACATAGATGTATCCGTTTGCTGTTGCTGTGTAACAGACCACCCTAAAACTTAGAGGCTTAAAACAATGACCAGCTATTTGGCATATGATTCTGGGGGTTGGCAATTCAAGCCAGGCTCCGTTTTGGTTTGCTCTTTCTTGTGTGTCTGTTACAACTCCTGGGTTGACCAGATGAGGTTTCCAGAGGTTGGCTGACCTTCCTCCTCACTGTCTTGCCTCCTCTCTAGGCTGTGATGAGTTTATTCCCATAACAATGGCAGAGTTTTAAGAGGAAGTGGAAACATATGAGGCCTCCTGAGGGTCTGTCTTCATTTAGTCTTCTGTCACTTCCACTGCCTGCTACCAGCCCAAGCAAACGACAAGGCTAGCCTTCTTGATGAGAGAGGCTGCAGAGTCACATTTCAAAAGGCAAGGATGCAGGGAAGAGAGGATTGTGGCCATTTCTCAACCAACTGACTAGAATGGACCATATTGAGGGACTGAGGGAAGATAGGCTTGATTTGATGTTGAATGAGTGAGCGGAGAATTAGGAAGAAATAAAAAAAGATACAGGTAAGAGAGAAAGAAGGGCATCACAGAGCAGTGAGTGGTTCAAATGTGATACAAATAGCAATAGGGAACTCCATTAGACCCTTAAGCGAGGCAGAGATGTAGATGAAGTGGAGGGCACGTGTCAACATCACCGAGTGAGTGGGGACTTCTGGCTGAGGGCCTAGCAAGATAAGAAGAGAGTTTGCATCTTGGGGTTTCTGACCTAATGATGCCAGCAGTCGCTGGACCAGCCAAATTGTGGTGGATTTACCATTTACATTACAACTGCATTTCAAAGTGAAAACACATGTCTACATCTTCAAGGCTTTGAAAAATACCATGGAACATGCTGTAGAATCTTATATCCAGTAACAGGATGCAATTTCCCTATCAAGTAAAACTGCTGTTTGTTTTTTGTACTCTCTATTCTGATGGAAATTTCACAGTTTATCAGCTGCAGTGAAGTCAGCTGAAATGAGCAGGCCACTTAATTGAACTATTTTCTCCCATCCCTCAAAATCCCGCTTCCCTTTCTTTTTACTTATGCTAATATTGCTGTAGGCTCACCATGCACTTTGGTTTGGTTTGGTTTTGATGCAGTACCCCACGATTCCAAGGAGAGTGGTGAATGTTCTCAAAGCTCTCTGGTGGAGGTGACAGTGTACCGAGATAACTGCAGCAGAGGAACATGTTCCTCCTGCCTCTGTTGGTCATGTGTTTCTGAGACCAACAAATAAGAAGTTGCTTAGAGCCCAGTTAATTTTGCTGACTTCCGCCAAGTATGCCTGATTCTCTTCTAGTGGTTTTAAGAGTAATGGTTACGTATGGTGCAACTGGGCAATTTCGTGAGAAGTCCCCTCTTCCAGAATCAATTTAGAGATGCTCCTTCTTTTTCTTCTTCTCCCCCCCCCCTTTTTTTTTTTGATTGCAGGTGACAACAGCAAGTCCCGAAATCCTGTTAGCCAATAATGTGATGTCTGACCTGGGGGTTCAGGACTAACTATGTTACAGGGTATGTGTCACTAGGTATGAGATGAAGTTAATAGTCTCATGTTTTGAAAAATATCGTGTTCGAGGCTGGTAGTTTTTATTTTCTCTAAAAGTAGTTTTCAATCTTGTCCCCATTTTCTTGTTTGAATTTGTTGTCTGGGGCTTGAGCGGGAGGGTAAGGGCAGGCAAGGAGAAATATGGTGGGAGGGTCCTTCCCTGGTTAGGGGCTTGGAGGATGGTTAGTTAACCTGTAAGTCTGAGGGAAAATATTCAGAAAATGCCCACGTGCGCATAATAGTATTTAAAGAACAAACAAATGTTTCTGGTGGCTTGTCTTTGTTATAAAATCTCGTCAGTTCATCCTTGTGACTCACGGTGAGACCTTGGGGGTTAGTTTTCACCTCTTTCTAGCTGCATGACTGTGGACAGATATCTTAAACCTCCATCCATCTCAGTTTAATAGTATCTCGTAAGTTGCAGCAAAAATTAAATTAGATAATTATGTGGTGCGCAGTGCTCGGTACGTGGGAAGTGGCCAGTGATGTCATCACCATCATGGTCATTAATCAGCCTCCTCATGCCCATTTCCTTATCCTGGAATTCAAGGCCAAAGTCCACCAATCTGGCTTCGTCCCTTATGTGACGTGGACTAGTAGATGCAAAGTACGTAGCAGACCCTCAACAAGTTCTTGAGAAACCAGAGAATAAATCCATCAGTCATAGTGGGGTGGGTGTGCATGTCTCCTTAAAAGGAAAATTCAACCCCAATACATTGATAAGGACCTTTGATGACACACAGGTGACTGGTCACCGAAGATCTCTTGGCGTCAGGGATGTATTTATGTGTTTGTTTGAAAATCCTCAATGGAAACTGGAGAAGGAGTGCATCAAAGCCTAGTGGCTCTCAGGCATCCAGGCTCCGTTGCCTTATCTCTGTCTCATCTCCCAAGTCCTGCCTGTGGAATCCGAAGTCTCAGAGGAGCCAGGGTGAACACAGTTGCCCTAAAGAATCATTAAAACGACCGTCTTTACTCTTTGCTGTTTGATTGTTTTAATAATACTTAATTTCTTTTTTAAATAAATGTTCACCACTCTAAACTGCATTTCAGGTAAAGCATACATCACATCATTCCAGAAATCTCAGCCACCAGGACCTAGTGATCATGTGCCCTGTTTTCCAGGATCTAAGGGGAAATCTAAAATTACGAAGTGCAGACAATGTCAAGATTGTGTTCAATTTTACTGAAGTCTCTGACTTTCCACACTCTGGTCTCTAATCATCCTATTTCCCAGGACTTCCCAGGGTGTTATCTTCTTCCTAATTGGCGCAGCCTCCTCGGTGCCCCTAATTACAGCAGCTCCTCCTGCTTTTAGTGACCTCTCTCCTCTCCTTGTTTAAATCCTATACATTTTTCAAGTCCTAAGACAAATTTTCTCTCTTCTTGGATATAGTTTCCTACTATTCTCTCCCTGAGTTAGAGCCGCACAGTGTAGCAGTTAATTGTTTTGTGTGAGCTTTTTCTTCCTAAATAGGTCACATTCTCCTTGAGGGTGAAGCTTATGTTTTAGTTTCACCTGTTTCTCACTCAGAGCCTCTCCAAGTGATAGATACATAGTAGGTGCTGATTAAATATTTGTTGATTGATTTCCTGCAAAGGTGTAGCTGCAAACTAACGTGAAAGCACTGAACAAACCAAGGCAGTGATCTGAATCCCCCTTTGGGGAGATACTCTTACACGGGAATGGGAAAAATTCTTCAAAGAGCCCTGTCAGCTAGTGTTCTCATTCGAATGCCCTTCTAATGAGGTGCCCCGGGGGGTGGGGAGGTGGGGAGTGGGCAGGGCTGCAGGAGGCGCTGTTCTCTCCTAGAGGGCGTGGGGCTGGCTGCTCAGGGCTTCCCAGGGGCACAGGGACTCTGGGGCCCCCAGCATCCGAGTGGAATGTAAATAGAAAAGGCGTTTGGAATGCTTGTATGTTTATGCCTGCATCCAGAGTTGTGTAAGGTGCATCTCTCACCTACAGACCAGCCTGAAGAAGGGTTTAATTCTGATGACTTGCAACTAGAGAAGAGGGAGGGAATGGGAGAGAGAGGGAGAGAGAGGGAGAAAAAGAGAGAGAGAGAGAGTCCTTCTTTGGGGCTGATAATATTCTCTTATGTGATTGTCTGAGCTTGGCAGTGGCGAAAGGTGATTGAGAATTAGCCCTGACCGCTATACTTGGCTTCTTCACAATTTACTGAGACTTTAAAAGCTTCTTTCTGGGGCAGACCCTGAAGACAGTGTCCCTAAGCAACTCTTAACAAGATGAAAGCTTCCAGGCTCCGAAGAAAAGGAAACGAAGGAGAGGCATCCAGCAGGACTGGGATGAATGGATGCAGCCAGAGGGGCGCCACTTCTTCCTCGTCTCCAGAGAGAGAAGGACGTGTGTGGCTGGAGGTCTGTGTGAGCCACGTACTTTGAAGATTGATCATGGTGAGGGGCGGGGGCGCGTGCATCAGGAGAACCACTGCTATGAGCTGCTGAACACGTGCTTCTGCTAGCTCGGCAATCACACTACACGGGGAATTTGAGAATTTGAGGCAGGGGCTGATTGCCTTGTCTGAGATATTTGAACAAGTGTCTTTTAGTCATTCAGTTAAATATTCCGTAAGAAGGAAAAGCCAAGCATCCTCAAGTCTGTGGAAATCAGTAATAACCCCCAACAGATGTAGACACCCACCTAAATGTCCCTTGACAGATGACTGGATAAGGAAGATGTGGTATGTATGTGTATGTGTACACACACACACACACACACACACAGACACACACACACACACAATGGAATACTACTCAGCCATGAAAAAGAATGAAATAATGCCATTTGCAGCAACATGGATGGACCTAGATATTATTATGCTAAGTGAAGTAAGTCAAGACAAAGACAAATATCATATGATATCACTTATATATGGAATCTAAAATATGATACAAGTGAATTTATTTATAAAACAGAAAGAGACTCACAGACATAGAAAACAAACTTATGGTTACCAAAGGGGGAAGGGGGTGGGGGAGGAATAAACTGGAAGCTTGGCATTTGCAGATACTCACTACTATATATAAAATAGACAACAAGGTCCTACTGTAGAGCACTGGGAACTATATTCAATACCTTGTAATAGCCTATAATGAAAAAAAATATATATATGTATAACTGAATCACTATGCTGTACACCAGAAACTAACACACCATTGTAAATTGACTATACTTCAATTAAAAAATAAATAAAATTTTAAAAAGCAAAGCAAAGAAATTCATATTTTGGCCTTGATCCTCTTATTGGCTTCATAATGAGCATAATTAATGTAATGAACAGGTGAATTTATGCCTTAAAAGTGAACAATTGTAGATCATCTTGCCATGAAGTTACAAAGAAAAAGCACTCTCTCTGTGTGTGCATGCCCGGCCACTGTAGTTTTCAGAGTGCAGCTGGAGCATTCCTCCCCCTCTTGCCTGCTTGTGGCATGTGTGATAGAGACGAAGTCCATCTCGGAGAGCATTGCTTTATCCACTGGGCAAATGAGTTTGCAAATCCTGAAACCAAGGATTTGCCAAACTTACCCACTCAGCACAGGCATCCCCGGGAAAAGCAGGCCTCCCCTCTCAGGCAGACCCTTCCACCAGATGGCAGGAGAGTGAGGGGCTGAGTCACCATTGCCAAATGATTTCCCCCGAATTTCCCCGGGAGATGCTTTAGCCGTTCTTTCCTGGTGAGGAAGAGAGAACGTGCAGAGAAGTGACGTGTGTTGGTGCTGGTGCAGCCCCCGCTGTGTAGACGGGCGCTCAGGAAACAGGTACAGGTTACCCCCAAACACACTCACCGGTTCACCCAGGGGTCACCGAGTGCCAGTTCTGTGGCAGCCTCTGTGCTGGTTGCTCCTTCTGGGAGAACCAGCCTGGAGCAGGGAGCTTCTACTGGGAGGTGGAGGTGCTGGGAGGCAAAGGTCCAGCTCTTTTGGATTCTGGTGAAATCCAAGGCCTGATATCTAAGAATGTCACACACATACACAAAAATCACCAGACACGAGGGGTGAGTGGTGGGCGTTGAGATCCAGCTTACAGACCCATGAGCTCGGAGCTGGGGTGATAGCTCAGCACCTCTGATGTGCAAAGGAAAAGCAAAGGGGAATGTTCTGGATGCTGGTCCAGAAACTGGTCTTGCTCCCTGGCTGCACATTTGTAAGAACCAAGAGGTTAAATAGCTTGTCCAAGTTTGCAAAGCCAGGATTTGAACCAAGAGCTTCGAGATCCTGTGCAGGCAAGCTCTGCTCCATCCTGCCTCCATCCTGGAGCCGTATTTAGTGGATCCACTTTCACCAAGGGCTTTCCCTGTGCCGGGAGGCGGGCCAAATAGGGTGGAGTCAAGTAGGATGCCTGCTTATGGTTCAGCTCCCCAGCAGAGGGGATCACTCAGGCCCTTGTATAGGGGAAACGATGTGGAGGGTCTTCTCTAGAGAGGGCCAGCGTACCCTCCTGCAGCACGCAGTTTTATATTCAGCTTGCAAAAGATTGGGTTGGCAACCCTACGCTACCTTGGTCCTCAATTCTCAGACTTCCTTATTATGGACTGTCCTTTGAAACCATAATCAAAATCCTTCCATCAGAGGCAGGGGTCTTAAAGCAACGTGCGCTATTTATGAAACAGCCAAGGGAATGTTCTTACCAAGCAAGAAGGGTTAATCAGAGCATGCTGGTGGCTTTGTCTATAATTGCCAATATGCCAGGCTTTCTTGCTTGGGAGGTTTCTGGCTTTGCAGAAGCGAGGATGGAAATGGAGTCTCCAGTGACAATGTTTTTTCAATACGGTTCCTCTGAAAGTGTGATATATGTGATGACCACATACAACTGGGACTACCTTGATTATGGTTTCCTCCAAGGATTCATAATGTTAAAACATAGGCATCCGCATAAAATGAGGGGGAAGGTTCTAATCTTGGCATAGTATAAAGGGCTTTTTTTTTTTGGCATGAGCAAGGTTGTGAGAAACAGAGCGCTTATTGTTTAGCAAGTCAGGGCCCTGCGCTGGCCAGGGAAATGCTGATGAAGTAGCTACACCCCATGCAGGGCTGAGGAGCGGACGGTCCTCACGAGAAAAGAAGGCAGCAAATGGGTAAGAGTGTTTAGCCTGCCCGTCAAGACTTCCTTCCAATAGCGTGAAGACAATGGTATGTATATGCCCACGTGTGTGTGTTTAAAATTAGAAAAATTACAAAAACCAACAAGGAACACTGGTGTTCCGACCGCCCCTGGCTCGATGGCACTGTTTTGCCTGCTTTGATTTATATGGTGCTGTGCAGTGTACAAAGCACCCGGACTCTCCTTCTCATCTGAGTCCCGCGCTGCCGCCAGATTGTTCTACTTGAAAAACCCTAAAGGAAGTTAGGATGTTAAAACAGTGTGTTTCCAAACAGAGCATTTCTCAAGCACAGTTTTCCCTACATGATGAACTATCTAGGATGTTGACGCTGACCTGTTATCAAACCAAATTGAGCATCACGTGTTAAGCAGCCAACCCCACGAGAGGTCCATTCGTGGAGCACTTTGTAGGGTCAGGGACCGGCTGATGCTCTACGTGGTCATCTCTGAACCTCAATCCAACTTGCAAAGGCGGGTGATGATGAGCCATTTCATAGATGGGAAGGGAGCCTAGACAACTTCTTGTAAGTAGTGGATCCAGGATGCAAATCCAAGCTGGGCAGACTGTGCCACTCTGCCACAGGGACACCCTATTTCTCCTGCGCATGCTCATGGGACCCTTAGCGTTCAAAGCAGTAAACATTACACCTGGGGTTTGAGACGCCTAGAGCACAAGTTAGAGTGTGTGTGTGTGCGTGTGTGTGTGTGTGTGTGTGTGTGAGAGAGAGAGAGCGAGAGAGAGAGAGAGAGAGAGAGAGAAAGAGATTTGCTAATACAGACTGAGCACAGCCCTAAATCTCAAAAGATCCGTCTTTGACATTTTATTATAAAACTTGTTACACATACAGCAATGTTGAGTTTTACAGTGACCACATGTATACTTACCACCCGCATTCTGCCGTTAATATTTTACTATTACCTGTTTACCACGTATCTGTCATCTACCTACCCGTCCCCTATTGTCTATGAGTCTGAGTTTGATGCATTTCCAAGTAAACTGTAGACATCAGTATACTTCCCCCCCTACACACAAATACTTCATAACACACACCTTTAACTAAACTTTAGTGTTTGTTTACATTCTTTTCTTTTGAGGTAAGATTTACATGCTATGAAACGCCTCGGTCTTTGGCACATACTGGCTGAGTTTTGGTAAATACAGATATCTGGGCAACCCAGCCCCCCCCCCCCATATACAATGTTACCACCCCCTCAGAAGGTCCCCTCACACCTCCTCCTGGTCACTTCCTGCCTCCCCTCCCCCACGACGGAGACGACCACGGTTCTGATTTTCCCGCCAGCGTACTCCTGTGTGTGGCCCCTTCCACGCAAGGTCATGTTTTTGAGAGTCATCCGTGTCGCCACACACAGCAGCCGTCTGTTCCTTTCTATAGCTGGGGGGTAGGCGTTTCCGCGTGTGGATGCGCTGTGCTTTGTTTATCCATTTTCCCACGGATGGGCTTCTCTCCGTTTTGGGGTTTCGTGAAGACAGCTCCCCTGAATATTCTCGTACAAGTCTTTTCATGAGTATGTTTTTGCCGCTCTTGGGTCAACGCCGGGGAGAAGCCTTGCTGGGCCCCAGGGTGGACGTGTGCTGAGTTTTATGAGCAAGTGTTCAGACCCCTTTTCAAAGTGGTTGCCCCATTTATACTTTCCCCGGCAGTGGGTGATAGCTCTCGTCGCTCCATTTCCTCGCTGCTATTTGGTGTTGTCTGGCCTTTTAAATGCAGCCATCCATCCTGGCGGGTGTCTAGGGAGAGCAGTGAGTTGACGGCAACGATGGTGATGATGGAGTGACGGATAAGGCCTGAGCGCAAATGACAGACAATATTCCTTAGAGTTCACCGGGAAACCCATCGCTTCGGCTTCCTAGCGCCCGCCCTCCTGGGTTCTGATTGACAGTTGGAAGTGCTCAGTGCTCGGGGCAGCGCTGATTTTCAGGCTAATGCTCTCAGGACAATTAGCTCACTGAGGGCTGCTTTGTGTGCCTGGATGCTCGGCTTTAACCCTTGTGACATTTCCTAGCTTTACTTCTTTGTCAGGCTTCTCAGGCCAGATTGCGACCTCTCTTCCTCTTCAGAGTTCTCACCCAGCAAAAGGTTGATGATTTCAATGTCAAACAAGGCAGACCCCTGATAAAACGCAGAATAAACAATTTTGAAGACTTAGACCTCTCTTTTCTGACACTGTAACTTCCTCAGCCTCTTCTGAATCCCAGAGAACAATATGGAAAAAAAAAAAAAAAAAAGCCAGGAATTTAGGCGAGACCCCGTTTGCACTTAGCTGTCCTTTCACTTGATTGGCTGCCTTGGCTTTTTGGGGGCGGCCATTTCCTCACTTGCCGATAAGCCAGGATGAAACAAATGACATTTAAGGCTTTACATCTTTTTGAAATTTCCAAAAGACAAACAAATGTCTTCTAAAAATATTTGTTTTGTTTAGAAGGGAAGACTTTTTTTTTTTTTTTTAAAGCTTTCAGGTAAAGATTCTATTTAAAATGTTTTAAAAAGTGATCCTATACAATTTCCCACATCCCCTCCAGCACCTTAATGACACCCTTATATATTCAGGGAAACAAGTCTCTCATTCATAGTTTGACTTCAAGTTTTCCTTAATCATGCCCCTGACCGTCCAGCTACAGCACCTTTGCTGTTCAAGGATTCTACCTGAAATGGCAAAGGTGCTGGGAGAGCTGGTTATTCGTTTTGCATTTGCTCTGGGATCTTTTTGGACAGGTGAGGTGTTTGCACTGGATTCGTTGGTTTTTTGTTGTTGTTGTTGTTGTTCCCTAGTTAGGTCATTATTCTCTGCTATCTAGTTTTACTTGATTTTATTTTCTTGAGTTGTACTGGGCATGTAACATTGTATTAGTTTCAGGTGTACAACTTAATGAGTCAGTATTTGTAAGCACTGCAAAGTGATCCCCACCATAAGCCTAGTTACCATCTGTCTGTCACCAAAGTTACAAAAAATCTTTTTTTTTCTTATGATGAGAACTTTTAAGATTGACTCTCTTACCAACTTTCCCAGTTGTATTTTAGAATTGGGTGGTGGTGGTAAAAAGAGAGGAGAGTGGGAGAAAGGATGTTTCAGATGTTGTATGGGGTTTTCAGGCAATCACTTTGGAACAGGAGGAAGCGAGATGGGAAAAGGTGGAGAGGCTTGGCTTCAGGGGAAACAGGCAGCCCAAATCTCCGTTTAAACAAGATAAGGGTTCAAGAGATAGAAGCTGCCGATAAAGGCGCTTTTCCTTGCACTGCTGTTAATGCCTGTAATGGACGGGAGATTTCCCCGGGTTTTCATTCCCTGCAGGGCCACAGGGGGAAAACTTCAACTGCAGACAAACCAGTCCCCAGCCCTCTCACGCTGGAAGGTTTCAAGCACAACATTTTTGAGCAAACACACCAGGTGCCTCTCTGCGTTGTGTGGGATTTTTGGTGCTAAAGCAGAGAGCTCTGCAGATGACGCTGAAGGTCAAATGGAGGTAGAGAAGCTGCAAAACAGCACGACGCACCACCCAACTGCAAGCTAATTGGGAAGGAAATAGTTTCAAACTGACAGACTGTGGCCTGAGAACCGAAATTTCATCGGGACAAAAAGGTTCATGTCACTTAAAGGGGTAGCTTTGCTGATTTGAATTGTGCAAACAAAAGAAATGAACACGTCCTCTGGGGTGGGAAGTTCTATTAGCAGATATTACCATCCTTGCCTTTATGCGCTCTTGTGTCACAAACCCGGAACATGTGCTGCGTGTCCTCAGGCACCCATTGGTTAATTTCCTTATTCAAAGGAAGGCAGCAACAAGAAAGCAACGGAAAAACCCCAAACAAATTACACACTGGGGCACAGACAGCATTAAGATGCTGTGCACAATTTTGACACGTGGGTTTTAGAAGAAATGTGTTTGGTCTGAAATCATACATATGTTAAACTCCAGAGAAAGTTAAGAAGCCTACAATGGCTCTTCTGGGAACTTAAAGAAAAAAAAATCTTTAAAGGTATCACCGTGTTGAGAACCAGGGACACTTGATATAGAATCAGATGCTGCCCTGTAGCCACCAACAGCCATTTGGGACTCGACTTTAATCAATGTTCCAATAAAGGCTAATTTTTCCATCATATGGATGTGGTAAAAGTTAATTATATACTTAATGATATCCTTTTGGTTTTGAAGTCCTCATAGAGTGGCTACAAGAGTAGCCTTGTACATAGTCCCTTGTATTTTATAGCTGAATTGTAATGAGTGAAATAATACAAAATAATGAATACTTTAAACGTTGTGTTCAGTTGGGTCTTCAAAAAGGAAGCTATTACGACACGACTTTGTGGCTGACCAGGAATTGTCTGCGTTTTACATTTTGCTAAGGGGAATAACGAAGCCCAGAATGGTTAAGAACTTAATTCATGTCACAGAAGTTGAGGCAGAGTTCAAACCAACCTTTTTCTCTTGTCCCAAAAGTCATCCACGCATTCTTCTGTCACTGACTCTGATGGTCCTGTGTGTTTTGTGGATCATCAATGTATTTAATTCAGTATCCGTGATATCTTAATATTTAACTTTGATTTGATAACAAGTCCCTGTGTTTAAAAGAAATGAAAGTGAGCTACAGTAAGAAAATTATAAATATAGTCATAGTTACCTCCCATGTTATGCTTCTGCCTAGAACAGCCTTTCCAGAGCAAGTCTACTACTGCTACTTAAAAAAAATAGAGAATTAAAGTTAAAAGCATGCTGCTATTTATAATTCTTTTATAATTGAAAAGATTTCCTTTGTGATTTATGTTTATTACTTAATCACTGCTCCACAAGATTTCCCCAAATTGAGAGCATTTAGAATCAAGAAATCCCAAAGCAACGCGTCATGCTCATAGTGTTTTAAGGTAGCTAAGGGACTTCCCCATCCTGTCCGACAGGGACGACAAGTGCACGGCACAAAGCACAGCTCTGGCTGGTATAAACCTACCATGCATCACCTGAGGAGCGTTCAGAAAAATACCAACGGTTTGTGAGTGAACTTTACTTAGATAACTATGCTTTGGGTGCCTCGTCCATGAATACTGGTATTCCCATGAGAAAGGTGAGTTACAGGACAAGCTGAGTTTTATTACACTCTGAACCCTGGGATGAGCAGCCGCTGTATAGGCAAAAAGCACGATATGAAGGAAAATGAAAACTTACCAGCCCTAGCATTTCTCCTTACCAACAATCATAGTACCAGAAATGATCAGTGTTTGTAGCCATTTCTTTCGTTTCAGGCTCTATGTCCAGAAGGTCCCTATTAACATGCAACTATACACCTCATCAATCCATTTGCACCTTAGCGAGGATTTGTTTATCAGATCGGAGGAAAGAGATTAGGGCCCCAAGGAACGGGAGGTAGGAGGTCTAGTTTGACTGGAAAAGGGGCTGGGGAAAAGTATTTTCAGCAGGCCCTCTGTTTCTTGACTGTGCGCCTTTGTGAATGTATGTTCTGTTGCCTTAAATGCACCCTCGCTGCCATTGGATTTCAACTCTACCTCACTGTCCACTTTGAATCTTTTCTTTTTCCTGCAGTATTTTCTTCCTCTCAGAATTCCTAACATTCATTACCTGTATCATTCATTTTTCAAGTCTTGTCTTTGTTGTGGTTATTTTTTCGTTGATATACATCAGCTTTACCAGGTTTGGCGTCAGCTGTGCTCAGGAAGCAGACTAGCCATGTGACTTTGGGCAGGTTACTTAACCTCTCTGTGCCCCAGGTTTTTCAGTATAAAACGAGAAGAGTAACAGCACCCATCTCACAGTGTGAGGGTTAAATGAGATGCCATATGCATGGGAAGTGGAAGAGTGAGTGCCCTGTGCATAGAAGCATTTGGTAAATATTATCTATTAGTATTTACAATTGTCAGAAATTCCTCTCTGGCTTTAGGCTAGCGGGTGGAAGCTCTAAACGAATGAAATTTCATGTGTGGCTACTATGGGTTCAGAGAGGGTCGGCTGTGACGCAGGTGTTAGGACAAATGAGTGTTGGCCATCTTGGGCTCAGGATTTCTACAAATGAGAGATGACTCCAGAGAAGCAGTGTGCTGGGTAAAAAGAGCCCTGGGCAGGAGGCAGGAGAGAATGGGGTTGTGCCTCTATTAGCTTGTGACTTGGTGAGGGGAAGACTTTAAGCGCCCAGGGCTCAGCTTTCTCATTTATAAAACGAGGGGCCTAAACTAAATGATCTGGAAGACCATTCTAGCTCAGAAGATCTATGACTTAATGAATTGAAGCACCCAACCAGCGCTTCTGGGCCAGTGTGGGTTTCTCAGCTTCCCGGGGTGCCCCCGTGGAGGTGCGTTTTCTGGGAGGCAGATTCCCAGATCTGCGGCAGTCCACCTTAGAGCTGGCCTGCTGCGAGCCCACGGCTGTTCGTTCTCACCCGGTGGCTGTTTGCTTGACTTCCAGTCTTCCTCGAGGTTAAATAGGCAGCTGCTGCTGTATGAAAAGAGAAAAACCAAGGGTAAGGATGATCCCCTTCCTCATTAGCCCACTGAAATGGCATGAAGACTTATATGAAGTCAGAAGCAAGTTAGTGGCTGGTCTGGGACCAGGGAAGAAGTCTGCTGACACTTCGCCCCAAGGCCGGCTCAGGGCAAGGACAGCTTAGAGCCAGGGACACACATCACCTGCTTCTGAACCCTGCCAGGGGCTGCCCTCCGTGTGCCTCTGCAGCAGGGATGGGGGAGGGCTCCCCCCGCCCCCCACCACCAAGCGACTTCCACCCCCTGCTCTGAGCAGCAGAAACAGCAGGAGCCAGCAGAGGGGCCCTTCAGCGAGCCTCTTCTTGGTCCTGACCCAGAGTGGGGAGGAAGCAGAAGCTTCATCAGCATCTTGACTCATTACAACCTATTCTCTCTCTCTCTCTCTCTCTAAGTTGAAGCATCATTTACATATCATAGACGTCACCATCTTAAAGTGCACAATTCAGTGGCTTTTAGTATATTTATGCGGTTGTGCAACCAAAACCGCTATCTAATTCCAGAATGTTTTCATCATCCTCAAAGAAGCCCCGTACCCACGAGCAGTCACTCTCCCTCACCCCGTCTCCCAGCCCCCAGCAACCACTAATTGACTTTCTGTCTCCATGGATGACTTGCCTATTCTGAACATTTCATCTAAATAAAATCACACGCTATCTGGCCTTTTGTATCTGTCTTCTTTCACTCAGCACAGTGTTTTCCAGGTCCATCCACCTTTTGGGATATATTGGTACTTCATTCCTTTTGATGGATGAAAAACATTCCATTGGTTGGACGTACCACATTTTGCAGCCATTCAGCATTTGAGGAGGGTTTGGGGCTATTAGAGTAATGCTGCTGTGAACATTCACTTGCACATCCTTGTGTACAGAGATGTTTTCATTTCTCTGGTTACAGCCCTAGGATTGGGATTGCTGAGTCATAGGGTAATTATGTTTAGCTTTTTGAGACATTGCCAAATTGTTTTGCACGTCGTTCATCTCTTTTTAACCACAGGTGCATGAGGGAAAATACAAATTGCTGCCATCGTTGGATGTAGAGGTTGATGCTGTCATGTTTTTCTTTATGTCTCTCTCTTATAGCACATTTCCTTTCCTCTTGTGCTCTAGTCATGGGTGAGCTGGAAGGAATTTCAGCTTTGAAATTAGAAAGGCCAAGGATGGTGCCTTCATTTGTTCTGGGTCTTTAGTTTTCTCATCTGTAAAATGGGCCCAGGATTGCTGTGCACCATGAATGCGATAATAGCTCTTGGCAAAATCCAGGCACTAAGCGGCCACTGACTCAGCTCTAATGCCCCTTGACCTTGTCCAGTAGAAGGATCGTCTTTCTGCTCTCTGTGTGCCTACACCTGGCAACGAATAGTTGTTCAATGTTTGGTTGTTAAATGAATGAATGAGGGAATGAGTAAATACGTCCATGTGCAGGATGATGCCTGCATGTAGTAGGTGTCAGATGCTGGATGAATGAATAGAAAAGAAAAAGAGAGAGCATTATAATGGCAAGAAAATTGTTATTCGTAAGAGAAGCTCCCGACAGAAATATTTTTCCTGGTATTTGGGAGACTCCACCTAAGATCACTCACAGGCAACATATGTGCAGCTGTCTCATCCTTTTTAAAACGAATCGTTCTGTGCTCAGGCCGCTGTCTGTCTCTATATGGGAGGAACAGCCTTCTTATTTTTAGAGTAACGATCACGTGACCTTTTCTTGTCTGTCATCACTGGGATCCCAGTAGTGGGAGAGCCAGAGAGAGCCTGTCTGTCTTGCTTGAATGCTCCTGTTTGCTGCTTCTATGTGCTGGCATCCCAGGCTGTGCTGGGATGCGGTTCCGGGCATGCCAGGGACAGCCTGGCACGAGAGGAGATAAGACAGTTTAGCTGAACACAAATTGAATGATTCCAGCCTCGAGTCCCAATCAAAGAGATTTACTGTGTTTTTAAAAAGACACTAATGTTGACTTGACTGGTGGAAAGATGCATGAGGACTGCGCTGAGTGGGGAGCCTCGTGTAGACCATTAAATAAACGGGGCTACGGTATCTTAGTCATGATCGCCCAGGAATATAAATCAACCTTGTACTCTGAGATTAAGACATGCTTTCCAGATAGCTGGGCGCTTTTTAAGAACAGGGCAAGTTTTTGTTCAAAGATTTTAAAATGTGCAGAAGATAAATGGGTAAGGATCTGGGAAAATTTCTGTTCACGAACAGGAATGATTTGCTTTTTTCCGGCTATGTCTGCAGAAGGTCAGGCAAGGTGCAATTGTTTAGATGACCCAAGTGCTGGGAGGAGTGGCGGGCTGTCTATTCTTACAGATGGCCCGTCCTCCTTGATCAGTTTCAGATGCCTGCCTCCTCCCATCTTCTTCCCTGGGAAGGAGGGACCTGCTCATAAATTCGCCACCAAATCCGTGGCGTGGGCTGAGTGTGTGCACTCCCCGTGGCACAGAGCCGGAAGGCAGGGCAGATGGTGAGATTAAGGTGCCTTTCTGAGGAGCTTTGCGGGTTGTGCTGGACGGTCTGTATGTTGTAGCACCTCAGTGAAGACCCTGCTGTACAAGAGAGAGAACTCCGGGCTGAGGGTGCACCGAGTTGCTCTCCGCTGGAGAGGGCCACCGAGCTTTGGCTAGACACCCTTCTGAGTCCGTGGAGTTGGTGCGGAGTGCCTGCCTGGCAGGAAGAGAGGGCGACTAGATTACAGGCCACAGGGTCTTTTCCCCGGGACCCCATTCCTTGTCCAAAATAAGAGTATCTCTGATCATTGTTTTCCACATTGGGCTCTGAGCAGACTGAGGTCTCCTCCGAGGTCTCTCTGGTTGGTTGCATCCTGGGGCAAGGGAGAGGACAGGTGGATGGAGGTCTGGGCCCCAAACCCTCCATCAGAACCATTTTGCTTTTCCTGTTCTGTACCTGGGCACTCACTCAAACATGTTATTTGCAAATGAGGTGTGCTACCTGAACACGTTTGGAAAGCCACGAGATCGGTGCGTCTCTTGAGTTCCCGTCTTACTTTAGAATTTGGAGGCCTGAGTCTCCAGCCATTCCGGGGCACCTGGTTTCCTTTTTTCGTGCTGATGAGATTTTGAGATGAGTCTTAGCTCAGTGTTATAATGCTGGCCCATTTCTATAACTCGGAACTTGCTATGGATTCACATGGTCTAAACTCCTGGGACCAGGGCTGAGAAACTAACCAGCTCTGAGGACAAATCCCACACACGCATGACCTCACTTAGGAATGGGTCCTCAGTGAGCTTCTGTGTTCGCATCTGGCTCTTAAGTTGCATAAACTCAGGAACTTGTCATTCTCTGAGGGTTTCCTGAAACACCTCTGCCTGTCTCACAAAATGGCCTCGAGGGTGGTGAGGGAGGCTTTTCTTTGCTTAAAAAGTATTGCCTGATGGCCTGAAGGCTTGTGCAGGAGCAGGGCTTGGTAGGAACATCAACACCGTGTACCGGGACTGCCTGGTGTATATGCTAATGAAGCGACCATCTGCATCAAATAATTATAAGCCGTCTCCCCTGACTGCTCTCCATGTGCTGGCCCAGAGTGAGGGGAGGCGCCCCTTTCCGGCCACTGCAGCCCGCGGAGGAGAGGCTGGGGCAGAATCCTGCCTCTTCCTCCACTTCAAGGCACGCAACCTGCTGAGCGGACAGGTGCTGGCAGCGTGATGTCCGTGGGCACTGAAGCTGGCCTGTCCTCAGAGCTGACATCTATATCTCCATCTCGCTGGATTTGAAAGCTGACACAACATAAGGAATGTCACTCTCTATTACTCGGTACTCTCATGCGTCTCTATTGCACGGGAAGCCCTGTGAGCAAGTGTCCTGGTCGCAGCTGCCCTCTCCCTTCAGCTGGGTGGGCTCACCCCCCGCGGTGGGGCAGAGATGTGAGTTACTAACCATTTTTTGTCTCCTGGTGCTGGTGCTGTCCAACATTTGCTGGAAGGTTGAATTGAAGGCCAATGGGTTTTTTTGTGTGCATTTGATAATTCTGGCCTTTGTTAGCTAAATATGGTTGGCATTCAGACCTATTTGCATGCTTTTGTGCCTGACTAACATTTGAAATGGTTGCTGCCACTTGGGAACCCAGACTCCAGCGCGGGGCGAGGGTGACTTGGGTCCACCTGCGCTGTGATTCTCGACTCGGTGTCTGATGTTGGCTCCCTGCCAGTTCTCTCTCCTCTGGCACTTTCTCTTGTCCTGAGAAAACCTCTGGCTGGGCAGCTTCAGGACTGGCTGAGCAGACTCCATCAGGTGAGAGTTTGCAGTGCAGTTTTCTGTAAGTGGGAGCCGAGAACCCACTGTTTGCTGAGAGAAGCTAAAAAAGCTTCTGAGAATTTTGAAAATGTGTTATGTAATGGAGAAAAGGTGACAGATGCATTTCCATTTGTGTTTTAAGGCAGAATTTTAAAAGGTCACTCAGGAGAAGAACGGCTTCAGTTTCATCTCTTTTAAATAAAGACACATTCAAGTGTATTTAATGTTCCTTTCAAGACATTAGACAATACACACCTTTTTCCTATCTATCTGTCATTCTAAAAACCCAGCACAAATTTAATTTGTCTTTCTGGGTCAATACATTGTAGGATTTTCCTGGGAAACGTGGCAGACCTCAAGTAGGACAGATGTAGACAAGAAAAATCTATTAGTAAAGAGAGTTAAATTCTTAATGGGAAATCTCATGTTTGGCCTTTAACTCACTCTAGAGAACACACTGGCTTTCAGTATAAGCCTTTTGTTGGCTTTCCATTAAAACAATTCTTTTACATCATTATATTATTTGGTCCTGCCAATAAAATTGAGAGAAGACTATTTTTAAACTTTTAGATCAGGAAACGGAGCTCTGAGAGATTCACGAAGGCAGACTAAGCACACAGTGGTCTGTAGCAGACCCTTAGGAATGACAGAAAGGACCCCCTCTCCCCTGCCACACACATTTAAAGACAAGAGTAGGAATCTTCCCAGTGACTCTAAACTCTGAGGAATCCTGGAAAGATGGAAAGTAGATAGATTCAGATTGAAGGAAGGAAACCACAGTCTGGAATGCTCAGAAAGAGTACTTTTGCAAAGGGCTGGAGGTGGAGGATGCTTGAAGCAGGAGGGACTTGGAGACACACCACATACCCACCTGGTGGTAGGTGATGGCTCCTGGAGTGAAACCCAGGCCTTTTCTCTCTAATGCCCATTCTCCCATCACAACATCTTGAATAGACACAGGAGACCCTGGGCTTGGTTGGGTCTACACAGCAAGCGAGTAGAGATTTGGCAGTGCCTTGTTAATTTGAGCACCGTGCATCAGTAAAGTGTATAATTCAGGATGAATCATGGTTTTTTTCTGTATAATCTAAACTTTTTTTTTTTTACTTTAAAAATTTCTATTGCGTTATAATAAAATTGACCAAATTTAAGTGTACGATTCAGTAAGTTCTAACAAATGTGTGCAGGGTGAACCACCACTGTGATCACGATACAGAGATAACTCCTCAGAAAGGTAAACAGAGAGCTATCATACAACCCAGCAGTTCTGCCCTAGGGATACACCCAAAAGAAATAAAAACCTGTGTTCCAACAAAAACTTCAATACAGATGTCTATAGCAGCGTCACCCCCGAAGTTTCCCTTTTAATCACCCCCAAAAGTTCCTCTGTGCCTCTTGGTAAGCATTCTCTTTTTCCTACCTCTTAAATGACAACCATTGTTTTTTTTTTTTTTTGTCACTATAGTTTTGCCTTTTCTAGGCTTCATATAAACAGAATCACACAGTATGCTGTCTTTTGTGATTGATTTCTTCTGTTTATCATACATTTTTGAATGTTACCCATAACGGCTTATGAACCATTCGTTTGTTCCTTTTTACTGTTAGGTAGCATGTCATGAAATGGATGCAATGCAATTTGTTTATGCATTCAACAGCTGATGTACTGTTTCTAGTTTTTGGTTATTATGAATAAAACTGCTATGAACATTAAGTATGAGACTTTTTGTAAATGTGTATTTTCATTTCTTTTCAATAAATACCTGAGAGGGATCACTGAGTCATATGGTATGACATTTTTAACTTTATAAAAAAAATCTGCTAAACTGTTTTCCAATGGAGTGCTACCATTTTGCATTCCCACTGGCAATGAGTGAGGGTTCTACTTCTGCATCCTTGTCAGCATCCTCGCCAGCAGAGTTTGACATTTTTAGCCACTCTTTGGTCATGTAGTGGTATCTCATTGTGGATTGAATGTGCATTTCCTTACAGACTAATGACGTTAAGCTCTTTCCCTGTGTTTATGTGCCATTTGTATGTCATCTTTTAGTGAAGTGTCTGACCTAATTTTTTGTCCTTTTTTTTTAGCTTGTTTGTTTTTCTTGTTATTATTGAGTTTCAAAGATCAAGGCATTTTTCCAATATAGATTTTGCAAATATCTTCCCCCAGTCTGTGAGAAAAAGAAGTCCACCTTGTTCCTGATTTTAGGGTGAAAGCACGTAGTCTTTTGCCATCAAGTGTAACGTTTGCTGTCGGGTTTCTGTAGTTGCTGTTTATTCGGGTGAGGAATTTTCTTTCTATTCCGAGTTTGCTGAGAGCTTTTGTCATGAATGGATGTTGAATGATGTTAGATGCTCTTTCTGAGATGAACTTGTGGTTTCTGTTTTTGAGTTGGTTAAGATGGTGAATTACATTGATTAGTCTTAAATATTAAACCAATCTTACATTCCTGGGATGAGTCCCACTCGGTCATAAGGTATTATCCTTTTACATGTTGCTGGATTTGATTTTCTGAAACTCTGTTAAAGATTTTAATGCTTATGTTCATGAGGGAAGTTGGCCTGTAATTATATTTCCTTGTAATATCTAGTCAGATTTTGGTACCAAGGTAATATCGGTCTCATAAAGGGAGATAGGAAGCATTTCCTTCTTTTTTATTTTTATGAAAAAAATTAGCACAGAATTTGTACTATTTATTCCTTATATGTTTGGGAGAATTCATTAGTGAATTTCTTGTGTCAAGTTTTCTGGAATTTTCTTCCTGTGAAGGTTTTAAGCTATGGATTAAATTTCTTGATTGTAAATAAGGTTCTTCAGGTTATTTATTTCTTGAATGAGCTTTGGTTGTTTGTGTCTTGGACTGTATACTAAGAATTGTGTCTTTCAAGTAGCATATTATATATATATATAAAATTAGACTGTGTCTATATATATATATATATACATATTAGACAGAAAAATTCAGGAAATTAAGTTCTCAAAAATGTACACCAGAGAACCCCCAGGGGCAAAGGGAAATTAACACGTCCCCTTGAGCAGGATAAATTGAAGCCATCGGCTATAAACATTTGGTTGAAACCTGCTATTTTATATTAAAAATCCATGAATTTAGTTATGTATGTTTCATATCATGGAATAATGTGTTCTTCCTATTCAGCGTCTGGATGCACCTCCATATCACGCTTCCGTATCAGCACACGACACGTTTCCAGAGCTGGCGTAGGCAGAACCCCGTCTGTCCGCCTCTGTCAACCCCGTGTGAGACAAGGCACGGGGACTACTCTCTCCCACTTCTTCCATCCTCGGCGCCACAGCAGAACAAGCGCAGACAACTTTATCCCTCATTTTCCGAAAGTTGCCGCTACCTGCCGTGCTGGCTTCACGAAGAGAACAAACACTGCGCGGGGACCACGCACGGAGGCGCTCCTGCGCGCCTTCCAGAGGCTGGCGTAGCGCTGGTGACGGACGCGCACGGCGCCTTTAGTGACTTACCACATCAGGCTGCCCGGGAGTTCTGCATTTCCTGGAAACCATTACGGATGAATTGATTTCAGTTCACTACGTTTTCTCGTTGGGTCTTGGTACAGCCTCGGCCTCTCTCCTCGAGCCAGATGAGTTGGCAGGAGGGGGAGGTGGGGGAGGAGGCGATGGGGCGGGTAGTCAAGTCTACGTTCTGCGTGTGGCTGAGGCGGAGGAACAAGTCAAACTCTTATTTCTGCTAGCCATCCAGACGTCTGCGTGCGGTACAGAAGGCCTGGAGCCATTGCTCTCAATTTACTAATGGGAAACAGAGACCCAGCGGGGTTAAGTGATGAGTCCATGGTTACTCAGGGAGCACTGAGAGATGGAGCAGAGGACTGCTCTTACCACTGTGCTTCCTGTGTGGTCCAACGACTCAACTTAATGACATCTGCTCTTAAAAAAAAAACAAAAGGCAGATTTGTCCTTCTAAAGTGATTACATTTCATGAAGTGGATAAATCAATTGATGACATTCGGTCAAATAAAAAGACAAAAAATGGGAAGCCACAAAGTTAGTCCTCATAGCAGAACACAACAGTCTCTTGCAATGGCTTCCTCATTCTTCCTCTACTCAAATTTTCTCTCTTTGTGGGGAGAATCTCAAAGCGCATTCATCCCAGGGTAGTAAATAATGCCTTTGCAAGATTTGTTACCAGAATTCTGTAGGGAAAGGGTTAACTTTTATTTTTCTAGCATTTTAGAGGTGTCACTTTGAAAATTAGATATACACTCTTCAGCGCTAAATAAACTTCTGGGGTCATGTAGACGACAGGCCATTTCAGGCACAGAACTGCTCTACTAGCGGGGTCTTGGGGACCCAAGAAGCACACTGCATAGTGGTTTATGATTTTTACAAGTCTTTTGTCATTTAGTGAAAGGCAGGAATAGCAGCTAAACCCTGAAAGAGACGCTTTGATTCAAGACTCCTCATGGGGCTGGTCTTTTCTATGTTATTTTGTTTCAGACCCCATTTGCAATTAATCAAGTTGTGCACCTCTGAATCCTTCAAGGGTTGAAATGCATCGTCCGGCAACTAGTAGCAACTGGGAGATTAAGTTGCTTCCTCTTAAGACTGTGTATCTTTCTGCTTTGTAAACCTACTATGGGACAAACACTTCTCATTGCCCAGCCAATCCAAAACTATTCAATAGAGGCCATTGTTTAAATCAAGGTTATTATTGTAACCTATAAAAATGTAGAGTTTGACTAGGATTAAGGGAGTAATTTGAGATGAGTCCTCTTGGCGAGGCTGTATTTCTGTTGTTTCTACAATTCACTCCCATGATGATATTCACGGAAACATAGGGGGTTTATACTTCACAGCCGCGCTGTGCAGCACAGTACCTGTTAACGCTCTGTGGCCATTTATCCCTTGCAATGTGGCTCATCCAGACAGAGAGAAAGCTCTGCTGAGCCCTTCTTCTGGAGTGGTTGCTTCCTTGTCATCATCAGAAAAAGCAGAGATGGAAGAGGAGAGGTCAGCTGTGCCAGAGGCAAAGCACTTTTTGTGATAGGTGGATGCGATGGGAGTCTGAGGTCCATGAGTATATAGACCCTGAATCCTTTGAGTTTGGTCCTAAGGATGTTAATGAACTTGGCAAACAGCTCTCCTTTTGTAATCCTTTGGGTTGTCTCTGGGTCTTTATCCAGAAATAGAATGTGAACCACATATATCATTAAAATTTTTTGTGGCCACATTAAAAGGGAAAAAGAAAGAGGTCCATTCTAGTGATCTATTTTATTTATCAAATCTCAACATGAATACTCAATATGAAATACTATCTTTAAAAAATGTAATAAATATAAAAATTATTAATGAGATATTTTACATTTTGTGGGGAGGGGGCACCAGGTGTCCGAAATCTGGTATATCTTTTAAACTCACAGCACACCTGAAATTGTACAAGCCACTTCTCAAGTGCTCATTAGCCACAGGTGGCTACAGTATAGGTTGGCATGGACATTTTGGCTTTAATCCTCCAAGAGGCAAGGGGAGGGTGCAAACTGGCATCTAGAATAAAGACAGACACTCATAGCTATGTTCAAGGTTATTACAGTTCACATGAAAATGTAAGGTGGACTTCTAAGAACTTTATAAGCTTGGACAGATGTGTCTCTCTAGAGATCTAACTGGTGTTAAAAGGGAGAAGACCTCGTATTACAGATCACCTAAAATGTACCAGGAGCTCTGCCAGTTGCTCAGTATATATCATTCATTAAATCCTCACAATAATGCAATGAAGGTGACAATTGAAAGTTAATGAAACTGAGATGCAGGGGGATTAGGAAGCCTCGTCCAAAGTAAACACAGTGATAAATCAACAGTGGGGGCGGATTCTCCCTGAGCCCACGCTGTCTAACTAGCTGACATAACTTTACTCACCCTGAGATCTCTGATCACCGGGTACCCAAGCAGACTTAACCTCAGATTGGTCCAAACTACTTGACCACAAAGCCCTTTAATACAAATCAAGAAACCATGCACGGCACACAGTTTCCAACTGTAGTTCTTATTTCTAGTTTTACGGTCTTTATTACACATTCAGGGAAAGATATGAAGGAAAACAGAGAGACTCAACTTGTAAATAAATAGGTAAATAGACCTTATTTTTGTGGATGGGAAATACTGTTGACACAATGGTTTATAGCCAGTTACTGTCCTTGGACAAGATGGTCATTTGCTTCTAGTGTCTCCCTGTCTTTTATTTGTTAATCTTCACACTGAGCAATTTTATTTTTTTTTAATTTTTATTTTTTAAAGGTTTACATTTTTTTTCATGTTTCAAAACTTTTTTTGTGGTGGGAAGGTAATTAGGTTTACTTACTTATTTTTAGAGGAGGTACTGGGGATTGAACCCAGGACCCTGTCTGTGCTAAGCATTCCCTTTACCACTTGAGCTATACCCTCCCCCTTCTTAATGAGCAATTTTAGAGTTTCTTGTATGTTTATTGGCTTCTGATCTCCTTCCAACTATTAAATAACTTAAGAGTCTAGGAAACACAGTTCTGAAATTTGATCCTGGTTCGTTTGCTAGGACTCTGAAGCTGGCTTTCTTTTCCAACTGGCTTGGTTTCTTGCACACTAATTAGTGTCATTTTCCTACCTGGGAGTAGCCAGGTAGGATGGGTCCAGGCAAACTAGCATGGCAGTGGCTCTGTAGAAGAATGCATGATGACTGAGGACCTCTGGTCTTTGAAGGCTTAGGGAAAGAGCAGAGCCTTCTGAGAGAAAACTACAAATAGAACATATTCAAAATAACATGCAAATGAGCGCCAGGTCATTTTGCTATGGAAGGTCAGGTACTGTAAGTGGTGAGAAGACATGCCCTAATTAGTTCAAGCTCTTCAAAGGACAGCACACTCTACAGAGCCACAACCTAACACTGCAGGCTCTTTTACTAATTCAGAAAGCAACTTTACCCAAAGTGCCTTCCCCAGTTACTTTCCTAAAAATTCGAAGAATGCAAAGATGAAAAGCCCTGGTTGCATTTGGAAATTAAATGTAAACGGATGCAAACAATTTTTTTCCGGTTATAGAAAGCCTCTCTCTGAATCATATTGATCAGGCTGGACTCTTCACTTCCAGAAAGATGAATAAACCCATTCTAGAGACTTTCCATATGTGAAAGACTAACATAATACAAAATATAGTGTATTTTCTCAAGATAGCTAGCACATTCAACTCTGAGATGGGGGTCTAAAAGAATATTGCAATGCCTACTTTTTTTTTTTTTTTTAAATGTTTTAGAAATTGAAAGGGAATAGTCAAAAGATGGCTAAAGACTAGTTAATCTAATCAGGATTGATATCTGGTTAGATAATCCATTCATAATCTAACCAGCAGGACATGATTATTTGTTCTAGATGTGGTTGTCATGTTCGTATTGTAAGTCCTGCTGCTCTTATAAATATAGTTGTTTATAAGGAAAAAAACCCAGACAGAATGATCCTCAATTCAAACCAAATTGCCATGCTGTTTTGGTGTGTAAATAGAATTACGTTCTTTACAGCAGTGATTTTTAGTCATGTGCGCTGGGTTAGATTGATTGTCAAATTTGGGGAAGGGAAAGAATTTCCCTCTGGGGTATACTGGCAATTATTTTTCAGTTGTTTTTGCCCTGCCCTGGAGCATGAAGCCAATATCATTTTTAGGATCAGGTGAGTTTACCCAACATGATCAATTTCCTGTGATTGTCTGCTGCTGTCACTGCGGGGAGGGAAAGCAGCTCTCCTTGAGCACGTGGGAGCTAAGAGCTGTCATTTGGAAATTGATCAGGACACAAAACTCTGAGCCTCTAATGACAACCACGGAGAGATCAGTGAGACTAATGAAGTCGCGGAGGGAGTTGGGGCAGTACAAAGTGTGTTACCCTTCGCCCGCTCCCTCTAATGAGCCCCGGCACTGGGTAACTGGTGTCAAACATAATGCATCACGCCTCCAGAGTGTTCTGTCGGGGCCTGAAGAGTAACATGACAGGACAGACACAGTGGAAGATAATGAGTCAAGTTCTCCCTGGCGCAGAACGTCGCCTGACAGAGAAGGGAGGCGGCGCGTGCGCCATTTGGAGGCGCTGCGGATGTGCTCCGTGGACACGTCGGGACAGGGGCCTTACTTGATCGTGTCTTGGGTTTGTTGGGAACTGGGCCAGATCCCGTGTGGGAAATTGTCTCCTCACTAATTCCAAGCGCTCTTTCTCTGTTCCCTGGAGTTTTGTTCTTGGGTTCTATTTCTGTCCTCCAGAGGTGTCTGCTTGCTGGTGCCTTCCTTTCTTCTTCCCAATTTAATTTGAGCCAACAAACACATGTAGAATTTACCAGTCTTACCATTGTCCATGATCCTACTCTCACACCTGCCCAGTCCATTTTCCACAGACAGCAGGAGAGACCTGTAAAAGCTTAAGAGCATGTTGATCACCTACTTAAATTCCCCTAAAAATCTTCCAAAGTTCCTCCACTCTGAAAGGTCTTACACGATGCCATGTCCCCTTGGCCTCCCAACCTTGAGGCATCCCACTCTCCCGTCACTCAGTACACTCCATCTAATGGACAGTACCTTAAGGGGATATTGAGAGGAAAGTTCTGGAAGTGCAGTGAAAGGCATGGTGAATTTCCTCAGCCTTGGGCACACTCGAGTTTGTATAACTAATGTTTTCCCAGACGCACAGAAGTCTTAGGGCTCTCTGAGACCATACGGTGGTCAAAGGTTTTCTCCAGTATTGAAGACCAGTCATAAACAGTAAGTTCCTAACTTAAGGTGGAAAAGAATATGAAACCGAATATATGTATGTGCATGTATGACTGAAGCACTATGCTGTACACCAGAAATTGACACAACATTGTAAACTGACTATACTTCAATAAAAAATACGTATATATATAAAACAAGCAAACAAAAACAGTAAATTCCTTAGAAAGTAACAAAATAATCCAGGGTTTTACTACCAGCTCCATTCCCTGGAACAACATATCCCTTCCTCTTTTTTTTTTTTTTTTTTTAATTGACTTCCTTTTTTTGAGTTGCTGTCTAATTTGACCCCTTCCTATTCGTATTCAATCTTATTCTTCTTCTTGTGAGTGGAATAGAAGGATAGAAATCTGTGAAAGGAAACTCACTTAAAAGCAAGAGAAATTAAGTATCTTAATTTGCAAAGAAATGCAAGGAGAGTTTTTCTCAAGAAAAACATTGTTGAGCTACAAGGCAGGTTAGGTATGACCCTCTGGTACTTTATACTGAGTGCTTCAATCTTAGACAAAGCTAGACTGAATGGGACCACTAACACCTCTTATACCCAACATCCAAACTCAACACCTGCTTCTTCCACTCATGCGGTATTTCTAAGAGAATCTCAGACATCATAGCAATTTATTTGAAAATATTTCTTTTATGACTTTCTAAAAGATAAATCCTATTTTAAAAAACAGAACCATAATAATGTTAGACCAAGAAATTTAGCACTAATTCTTTAGTATTATCAAATATCCAGTCAGTGTTTATAGTTCTAATTGTCTTATATTATTTTTTTCACAGTGTTTTTGTTTATGCTGAATTTATACTGTTACTTCCAATTCAACTCAGCAGTATTTTTTACTTCATCTCTTTGATCTATTTCTTTCTTTTGTCATTCTCTACAATAGTTTTCTTGATAAAAGTGCTAAAATGGAGTTAAAATGGAATACAAGCAAGAACTGTTCAGACGCCGTCTTTTGGGTGACAGGAGGCTTCTGACGATGCAGGGGCTTAAAGTTTTGATAGCGGAGACTGATACTTTATGGTTCATGGGACGATAAAAGACTGCAGGAAAGGGAGATACACCATTGTCACAAGGAAACTCAGTACATTTTAGAAGCCCTGGAATGTTGTAACGAATCCATAGTTTTGCACAATTCTGCATTTTTTAGGTAACAGGAGGTCAATATATTAAGACAAATAAAAGTTGCCTCTATACGTGAGAGAATGGAGTCCTTTTTGCTTGTTCGATTTGCTTTTGCGCATTGATGTAATTTGGTTTCAGTATTTAGTCATTTGGTTTTTTTAGTTTTATTTATTTATTTTTCAATGTAGCTTAAGTTTATTCAGGATAATACGTTCCAAACTATTTTCTTTTGAGTTAAGAAGCATTGATGAGCATTATAGTTCTATTAAGCATACAGAAGTCTAGCATGTAAATATAATTTTGAGGACAATTTCTACACATGAGGAAAATGTGCTTTCTTTTTTTTTTTTTAACTTTTTTTTATTGAGTTATAGTCATTGTACAATATTGTGTCAAATTCCAGTGTGGAGCCCAATTTTTCAGCTATACATGTATATAAGATCTTGTGGTAACTCACAGTGGAAAAAAAATGTGACAATGAATATATGTAGTTTTATTTTTTATATTGAAGTGTAGTCGATTTACAGTTAGCTGCAGGTGTACAGCAAAGAAATTCAGTTATACATATATATTCAGATTCTTTCCCATTATAGCTTAGTCATTTGTATGGAGAATTCCAAGAAGCCCAAAAAAATGTTCAAGTAACATTTTAGCCAGGTTGAAATCAATAAATAATGGGTATTTACAGGGGGAAAAAAAAGGATTTTTGGCAATAATCTGTTTCTGATCTTAATTGATTCCATTGCTAAGGTTATTCAAAAATTATCAGACTGTCCCATCAGTTTTTATCAGACTTCAGGAGCGCTTGGTGATACATTTAGCTCTCTGTCAGTAGTATGACTTGAAAGAACAATTATGTGGAAATTTAGAAATATGAGGAGTATTCGTGGTAGGAAAGAAAAAAGAAAATTGTTCGTGGGGAAAGGTATAGCTCAAGTGGTAGAGTGAATGCTTACTTAGCCCGCACGAGGTCCTGGGTTCAATTCCTAGTACCTCCTCCAAAAGTAAACCTAACTACCCCCCTGCCAAAACAAAATAATTACAATAATTACATAGCATAATAAATAGAGAAAGTATTTTAAAAATTGTTCAGCCTACCTACTGTCTAGCCTTCATATTCCTTCACTGCTGGCTGCTAAGCCCCCGGCCCGCAGCCCCAGCCTTCAGCCTGGTCTGCAGCTCTCACCAGGCACTTCCAGCAGCGCTGCACGAGCTGTGACTTGTTAGTATCCATGTAACCTTCGGCTGGAGATGGTCAGGAAGCTGTAGCCCAGCGCTTGTGGGAGTCAGTGTGAGGGAACCTTTGTTGTGCATGTGCTCAGTGTCCTGCTGACTATGAACTTGGACGTACTCTCAATGCCAGGTCTTTGGCTCAAGGTTAGAAAACTGGAATCCACCAAACAGTTTGGAGTGTGCGCCAGGTTGTGCGAGGGATGTGATGGCACAGGACAAACAGGTTTCCTGCCCGTCTGGAGCCTCTGGTTTTGTGTTTTGTTCACTGCTCCTGATTCTGTTTTTATAATCTGCTGAAAAGTCTTTTTCAGTGCTACTGTCTTGCTTTGTTTTCCCAGCTTCTTCTTCAGGGTCTGGGTCCCTGCGATCCTCCAGCAATTTCTCCCCTGGCCTCTGATCAGAGCACCATCTGCAGCTGAGGTCTCCTTTAGCCCTGCTCTGGGAACCCGGGGCGTCTTGAATGTGGATGGCCGTTCACAGACCTCCTGCCTGCTGGACCGCATGCCCGTCCTGGCTCCTGCGACTGGTGCTCTGACCCCTCTGGCTGCAGGTGAGTCCACTGTGACCTGAGCTACGCCAGGAATGCAGCGAAGGCAAAAGGGTGTGGAGACCTTTCCTAGAACCTGACCTTCCTGAGCTCAGTTTTCTAGCCTTCTGGTAAAGATGTTAGCAAATCTGGGTGACACTTTACACATTCTGATGTGGGATTTGATCTGCTTGAGGTGAAATCATGGACGTGTGGAGACTGCCTGGCTCTACCACTTATCTGCACACTGGCTGTGTGACCTTAGGCAAATTACTCAACCTTTCTGTCCCCAAGAGTCCTCGTCCGTAAGATGGAAATGATAATGGTATTCACCTCACAGGACAGCAGTGAGGATTAAATCCCTGTCAGGTGCTTGGAGTAGTGGCTGGCACGTGGTCAGTGCTCAACCGTGTTAGCTGGCATTCTTGTCATCCTTATTACTCAAATTATTAGATGGAACGGTTTTCCTTCAGCTATTTGGCATTCATTTGGAGCAGCTGGATGTCTGTAAAAGGAAAGCTTTTGGAAAAGAACACAAAACATTAGTGAGGTTGGTATTGAAGTAAGATAAGGACGGACATTGGGCAACACAGAGGTCATCTGTCACCTTCACAAGAGCAGTTTTTGTGGAATGATGGGGATGTGAGACCCAAGAATGAAAGAGCCAGAGGCTGCTGAGTTCTATACAGGGTCACAGAATGCTCCAGCCCGTTGTCACCTGGGCTTCAAGTAGCCCTGCCTGTCCCCTGTGGTGGCTTGCACCCTGACTCTCTGTGGGGCGCAGAGCTCAACCATGTGGCTGGACAGAAGAAGCATCATATCATTGTGATATCTCCCTACAATTCCTTCCCTCTTCTGGTACCATCTCTGCTTCTAGGTGCCTACTCAGAAAACGTCTTCTAGAATGTTTCCTTCTGTTGAACTCAAAGCAACTGGTGCAGCTAGATCCCTGGAGATCCATTCACCAGTTATGACCAGACATGTGCCACTTTTACAGCAATCAGAAATTCCTGTTGATGTTGTTGACTCATGGCTTTTTGCTTGAAGCCTGGAGCTGTAGCCACCATTCTGCCCCCATGCGAAAGACTTGGGTTGACGTTGCCAACCTCGTGGACAGCAGAATGGGTGAATGGAAAGGACCTGGATTCTTGCTTAGTGACACTTTTGAGTTATTCAGTCAGACCCCGAAACCTATCATCCCACTGACATTCCAATGATAAGAGCCAACAAACTTGCTTGATTATTTAAAACAACATCCTAACTGATACAGTGGCTTGGATTCCATTCCTCAGATGGCTGGTTTGATTTCCACTCAGGTTTGAGGATAAAGAGTTAGTCTGAGAATGAATCTAGTTATGATTGAACCTTGGCTGATCCCTTATACAGGCAAACTTAAATCGGACCTAATGTTGGACCAAGAACTGGGGTTGCTCTTCAAGAGACTGGATCTGCTTGGTTGAAGTCTCATAACCCAACTGTCTCATAACAGAAGTAAAGCACCTGACTCAGTGTTCATTGCACATTAATTTCCCTTTCCCTCCATCTTAGGTTCAGAATAATTTCTGCAAGTTGAGAACTTGGGGCCAATTTCCAGGACAATGTATGCCATTAATTTCATTCTCTTTTAAAACTTGGACCACCCCTCCCCCCACTGCCCCTGCTTCGTTAGGTTTGTTTGACACTAAAGAGGTATTATTCCTGCATTTCCTAGTATTTCCATTTGAGGGGCCACCATTAAAGGCATGAGAACATTTCAGTTAGTATAAAGCTTGGAATTTACTTGTTTGATTTATTAAAAATACACCCTAACCCGAGGGTCTCAGGGTGTACATACAAAACACTTCAATTAGATTCAGACCAACAGCTAAAATTTCCTATTAAATTGAAATATCAAAAAAAAAAAAAAAAAGAAAGAAAGAAAGAAAGAAGGAAACAAGGAAAGAAAAGAAAAACCCAAACCCCAAGTATGAAAAGCAGCCAAAGTAAAAGGGTAAGCCTGGTGTCATTTCTTCAAGGTCGACAAGCTGGCAAGCTGGTGACCAGGAATGGGTAGGAGCTGCCAGACAGGGCTGGCCTCGTGTGAGCTGAGTGTTTGCTCATGAACTTGCTGTAATTTAAAGGGCACTGGCCATCCATTCCCCACCCCCACCGTCAAAGATCGAAGCAACAAACAAATCTTACTTTTATTTCTACACTGTACTTTTTCAAATAGAGTTTTGCTCAGACAGAGTTCTTTTGAGTGAAACATCTCCTTTAGAATAAAATCGTGTGACCTGGGCTAATTAAAGGAGGAAGGCTGTTAGTCATTAATATTTTAATTATAAATTAATCCATAGTTTCCTCCAGATCATTGAGGCCAGTCTTCTGAGTGGATGGACATTTTACGGAGAGAGAGAGAGAGAGAGAGAGAGAGAGAGAGAGAGAAAGGGGTTTGGGGATCATGGGTTACCACAGGGAAGGACAGGCTTGGATGCAGTGGTCTGGTGAATTTAGGTGGATGTGCTGTAGATGAGGATCCTGGGTACCACGGCACCTAGGAAGCGGGTTCCAAGTGTAGGAGAAAATTACCTCTATACTTCCTTCACTTGCCAGTTTTTTCTGTCACAGAAGTAAAGGCCCTTCCAAAGAAACTCTGATGGGTCTTTGCAGGTTCCACTGGGAGAAAATCATATGAAAGCTGTAGCTAATTTTTTTTTTCAGAAGATGAGAACTAATAATCCTTAATACTTGGAATAGAATAGAATTCGGGGGCAAAATGAGATTGGCTGGCGCAGGCAGGAGTGCAGCGGATCTCAGGCCAGACTCACCCAGATGGCTTGCTCAAACAGTTTCTGATTGTAGTAGATCTAGGGTGGGGCTGCGTGCTTGCATTTTTTAACGAGTTCCCTGCTGGAGCTCTTGCTGCTGGCCCGGAGAGACGGTGCTTGGAGAACCACCGCAGTCAGGACATTTACCTGGAGGCTAGCTTCAGGCAGAGAATATTGCGGAGGAGGACAAAGCTGAGGTTTGCTTTAGGAAACGAGGTTATAAACTTGCTCTGAAATGGAGAACGTGTGTGTTAGCTTCCTAGGGCTGCTGTAGCCAGAACCCCAAGCTGGGGAGCTTAAAACCCACAGACACACACTGTCTCATCTTTTCTGAGGCTGGAGGTCTGAGATCAAGGTGTTAGCAGGGCCATGCTCTCTCTGCCGGCTCCGGGTTGGGGGTAGGAGTGGGTAGGAGGGTGGGGGCAATCCTTCCTCCCCTCTTCTAGCTTCTGGTGGTGCCTGCAGCCCTTGGTGTTACTCGGCTTGTAGATGCCTCCCTCCCTCCCTCCGGTTACTCGGCTTGTAGATGCCTCCCTCCCTCCCTCCGGTTACTCGGCTTGTAGATGCCTCCCTCCCTCCCTCCGGTTACTCGGCTTGTAGATGCCTCCCTCCCTCCCTCCGGTCCCATCGCCGTCATCCCCTTGTTTCTCATCCTGTCATCTTTCCCTCTTTGTGAGATTGTGACCACATTTCTCCTTTTTCTGCCGATGCCAGTCATATTGGGTTAAGACCACTCTCAGGACCTCATTTTTAACATGATTACTTCTGTGAAGACCCTGTTTCCAAATAAAGTCACATTCTCAGGCACTGGGGATTAAGACTATAACATTTTTCTTGAGGGGAAGGCAATTCAAACCATAATAATGCGTTTAACCAGTACCATTTCCCAGCATCAAAATAATACATTAGAGTCCATATGTACTGGGTACTATGCAAAGTAAATTAATTAGACACAGAAAAGTAGTGCCTAAGGCAAGCTCTGCTGATAGTAGAAGATATGGTAGAAAAACATACACAATTTAAAGATATGGTAGAAAAATACATGCATTTAAAGAATTGTCAGTCTTTGAACTCTTCTTTGGTTCTGTCCAAAATGGTGAATTGCTACCTTCTATGGGATACTCTACCTTTTTGGACATACCTTTATTACGAAAGTTATTTCATCCTATCATATCTACTTCTTTGTGTTAGTGTCTCTAAATAATGAGCTGCTCAAAGGTGGGGACTGTGTTTAAGCCATACTTATATTTATGAAGTCTGCCACATAGTAGGTGCTAAATGTAGTGAATGAAGAAATTGATAACAAGTTGAGAGCAGCCTGGGCTTTTGGCAGATGTCTTCTGGTGTCTCTAATCACACGGCAGGTAGAGGAGAGTGAGGATGGATGAGCAGAAAGATCTGCTGGTGACGCCAGGAGCCACCCTCCACAGATGTTAAACTTCTTTGAAGTCTCATTTTCATTTTAAAAATTAATGTGGATTTTGCATTCTACTCCAGAACACATCCGTGTTTGTTTTAATGCAGAAATAGTGTTTCAAATTACTTAGATACATTACTTAATTCCTCCCCCTTCATTCCACCCATCTTCAGTTGCAGACACACTGCCACCCCTGGGAGATAACGCCAGGTTTATCTTATGAGTGTGTAGACCACCCGGCACTCGACGAGGCACCCACAGAAAGGCTGAAGAATGGGGAAATCTAGTGGGTAGGGGTGAGGTGGGGGTCTAACAGGGGACACGGGAGTGTGTGGTGGGGCTGGGGAAGCTCTCAGGCTCTTGACAAAGGAGGCAAAGAGGACAGAAAGGATTCAGGAACTATTTACCTTTGGAGAGGGCTGGCTCGCCTCACAGTGTGTGGCTCCAGGTTAGTGTGGCTTAAACACGTCTGGTGGACGCTGCATATTTTTTTCGTTGGGGGGGAAGGTGGGTGGAAGGGTTAGCAGGAGCAGAGAATAAACAAAGGAAAGGGAGAGAC